>NC_136262.1:150528857-150593857 GCF_964187855.1 Myxine glutinosa
CGGGTGGTGCTTGGCCGCAAAAGAACTGCGGTCCATTGTGGGTGGCCACAAACATTGCGGTCCATATGGTGTATCGATCCCGGCAGCAAGCAGCGAAAGTGCAGGCCCACAACTGCGTAGCCAGCACCTCTCTCTCCTCTCTCTCTACCCCAAAGCCAGATCCTCGGAGGTGGGAGACAAAAGAAACAGACAAGTGAGTAAGGTGGTAAGGGCGCAAAAGTGCACGCAATACAAGATGATGCACACTGGGGGCACATGGGAACCAGGTGAGACAGGTACGTTCCTACCGTACGCCCCCCCCCCCCCACCAGGTAACCTACATGGCCCCTCCCTTACCCCTTACTGTATCCACAAAACACAACACTACCCATAAACATCTACTTTACAAATCAACAAACATCCCTACTGTCTTCCCCGTTCCTCCCATAAACCAAATTCGTCTTCTCTCCCTCCTCACCAATCAAATTTGCCATTTTCAACTTTCATCAAAATTTGCCATCTCCAACTCAACATCATAATTTGCCATTACCAATTCATCATCAGTCCCTCCTAGGGAGGGAGAGATGGAATCACCCCAATGTCTCATCCACGTCGTGATGCGTCTCACAAATCCAACAGCAGTCCTTACTTCCTGCAACAGAACAAAGAAAACACAGGTGTGGAGTCATCATCATCACCACAGGTAAGTGGCTGCGTATGGTGCGACAGGTTCATCAATCCTAACTATTTCCTAAATGACTTTAACAACTTTACACTACCCGGGGTCTTTCTCCGGCCAAACCATTGGCCCTCTTACACTATGGGTTCTAAAAACCAATTCCCATTGGCCAACTGTGGTGCTTTTCAATTTGGGGTCTCACTCCCCCGATTCATCTCCCGGTGCCCTCGCACAATTTCTGGGCTGTGGCGTGTACCTCTCCCAGCGGGTCTACCCACCTGCACACCTCCACCACTGCAGTTGCCTCCGAGCTTACCTGCTCCTTACCCTAACCTAACTACCTGGGGAAGGCCCTCTGGCGCTCTCCCCACTCGGTGCCCTCTCTGGCACGGGGCTGCCCGATCCACACCCGGGATCCTCAGGCACCCACTCACAACTACCGGCTCCCAGAGCCCACCTGCGGCCTCACCTGGCCGACATCCTCACAGTGGTGGAGTGCCCAACCAACTACTCACACTAACAGGCTACACGCCCAGCCATTTCCACAACACTAATGCACCCATCCAAAACACCATTCTGCAACCGCACCACAGATGCCAATATCCAACCACAATTTACCTATACCCTCTACCTAACACTTACACTACCCGCCCCGGGTACTCGTGAAAGGGGTCCACTCTTCCCCCATCCACACCTTCGCACCATGCACACCACTCCGTACCACTTACTCCAACTCTCTCCACACACCTGTACTTGCACACCTGTGCTCTCACACCTGGTGCCACCTGCACCCTTCTCTCCCCAAGCGCATTCACGCTGATCCACAACACTCATTACTCACACACTGCTCCACACACCTGTCCAGTTGCACACCGGTGCAATCACACCTGTTCAATCCTCACACACACGGCATCATCTCAGCTAACTACTCCCTTCTGAAACTTGCGCTTCCCAGTCATCCCTTTAAACTATTGCGCTCCCACGTCATTATCATCCACACTAATCTACCTGCGTCCCCACTACAGGTATCAGTCACTACCTAACCTTATCGTCACCTAATGTCATCTTCGCTCGATCCCTATCAATATAACCTAACCCACCCGGGCTAGTTTTCACTGCCATACACCCCATAATCTATTGCTCCTTTGCCCCCACTATGGGAAGGGTGGCAGGGATGCCCCCCTTACCCACCGGGCCCATCGCTCACTACCAATTTTGCACATCAAATTTCAACAAATCAAAAATTTGGCCAATCACTGCCCATCATCTGCCAATCACTACTGCCAATCCCTTGCCAATCACCAAATTTTGTTTTTTTTCTAATTTTGGGTCCAAAACACTAACCTCATCACCCAGTCTACTCACTACTGCCTCTCGGTGCGCCAATTCCTGTCCAAAGCCCGGCTTCGTAAAGCCAAGCCATGAATGCGGGTTGTTCTGTGCCAGCGGCTGGATGCGTCCGGCACTCGGTGCAGGGACGGGGGCTTACCCGGGCCGAGATCCCACGCACCATCTCGGCGTGGAGCCATCCAATGTCCCGATCTCGACCTGCCGGACTGCCTCAACAAAAAGTGGTCGCCATGACGACCCTTTCTATCGGGCTGCCCGCTCCGCCTAATGGAGCACGGACGCGGCCGTTCAAAGCGAGGCCCAGCACGCACCGAGGGCCCGATTCGGCTAAAAGTCGACCTAACCTCTAACCCGGTTACCTTCGATGCCTCACCTGCATGCTTACACCCCGCAGCCCGTTCCTTGCTCACACATCCAGCCGTGCCCATGCTCCTCGTACCTTTCCTTACACACCCAGGTACCCTCATTCCACTCACAGCCTTGGTCACACACCTGACCACCGAACACTTTGGCACACATTCGTTGGTAGCACACCTCACCAACACACCTCTTCGCGCCCCCTCCTCGGTCACCTCCTCTGTGACAATCACAGGTGTGCTCTCATTCGCACACCCAACCACGTGCCTCACCACCAACTCCAGCGTGCATTCCCACTCACGCTCTACCATTCCAGGTGTGCATCCTTCCATCCCAGGTGTACATCCTCGCTCACCTGTCACAACCAACTCACTCTCCTTGTCACTCTCACTACTCTCACCTCCATTCTTGACAGCGCACTCACCCTTACTCTTGACAGCGCACTCTTTCCTCATGCACCTGTCCGTCACACACCTTTCTCGCGCACACTCTCCCGTTACACCCTCTGTAACACTCACCACAGGTGTGCATTCTTCCTTGCCTTTGACAGCGCACTCTTTCCCCATGCACCCGTCCGTCACACACCTTTCTCGCGCACACTCTCCCGTCACACCCTCTGTAACACTTACCACACCGCGCTTCCATGTGCTCCCTCGCACACGCGCTACGACCGACTCACTCTCGCCAGCATCCTCACTCCTTGGCACGCAATTTTTCCTCACACACCCCAGAGTCGGGCTTTCTTGCACACCTCCTTTTTCGCACACCAGACCTGTCGCACACTTCACCCACGGCCTCTCACGAACACCCGGGTCCATCTCGACCCCCAAGCTTCTTAAATCCCCTGGCGCATCATACGCACGACCATATTGGTCACCACTTACACCGGGTCCTCTTCCTCTTCGCTTCTCCTCCATCACCTGCGAATCCCTCATCCGGTTAATGAGCACATCATCACGATCCAAACACAGACTTTGGACCAATTCTTTTACCTCCTCTTTTATCTCTTTCTTATCCTCTCTCCGTCGCTTCTTAATTTCGCTCACCCCTTCTTCCACTTCTTCTAATTTCTGCTTCACCTCTTTTATTCCCCGGTACGTCTCCTCAAGCTCGTCCTCCAAGGCTACCTTGACCGTTTCCATGTGCGTCCTCACCTGCCGGTCCTTAACCTCCATCACCTCTACCACCTTGTCCATTTTCCTCGTCAGGTCCTCATGTACCGTCTGACACTCTTTTTTAATTACCCCTACGTCCTTTTTCATCTCCTTCTGCGTCGATTTTAACCCCTCTATTACCGCTGTGTTCTTCTTTACCTGTTCCCCCAACTCCTTTTGTCCCACTGTCAGTTGTTCTACTCCCAGCGTCAACTCCTCTATACCACTTTGCAATTTTACAGTCCCCTTTCTCACCTCCTTCTCCATGCGCTCCTTACAGTGCCTCACCTCCTCGCGCACTCCTCCGACCTCCTCACTCACACCTCTTCTGATCTCCTCTCCCATCACTTGCATCTCCTGCCCAGATGCCACCCTCATCTGCTCCATTTCCTCCCTGTGAGCATCCAGTTTGTTTTCTACCCCCATTCTGACCCCCTCTATCTGCTGCCCCATTTGGTTAACTTCCCTTTCCGCTTGGTCCCTCATGTCCCTCAATTTGCCTTCCATCCTGTTTTCTAACCCCTCTAACCCTTTTTGCATCCCTTCCATTTGATTCTCTTGAGCGGCCATTCTGTTTTCTACCCCCATTAACCCATTTCTCACCTCTTTTATCCCGTTGTCTAACCCCTCAAAATTATTGTCTAACTTCCCAATTTTCTTGTCTAACTCCTCAAAATTATTGTCCAACTTCCCAATTTTCTTGTCTAACTCCTCAAAATTATTGTCCAACTTCCCAAATTTCTTGTCTAATCCCTTAAAATTATTGTCTAACCCCTCTCCGGTACCCCTCGCTTCGTCCCTCATTACCCCCATTTTTGCTTCTAGCCTCTCCATAAGGGCCCCCATTTGCAACATAAAAAGGTTCGGATCCACCAGGGGCGCTGCCACGGGCGCGGGCGCGGTGACCAGCGAGGCGCCATTTTGTGCGTCTGCTACCCTCGCTGCTTCGCTCTCCTCACGTCCCTCAATTTGGTCCTGGACCGACCCTGCCTCACTCTCCACTACCGGACCCCAGCCGACTTGGTCTGCCATAGCGCGACTTTCAAAATTCGGGTTTTTATTTCCGTATAACAAAATCAAATTTCGCCGTTATAATTTCGTCGAGCGCGGGAAACGCGCTCCGGATCGATTCTACCTCCCCAACACCAATTGTTACCCTAGTGGTACAATTGGTGTTCCAAAATTTGGGCCTAATAAATTTAGTCCCGGGTCTGAATTCCACTCCTCGACACCAATTGTTACAGACGCGGTTGTGGATGTTAGTTTACTGAGCGGTTTGGTATGACCACGTCTGCACAGTTTACCCGATTATGCTCGAACGTTGACTAGTCGCGCTACGCTAGATCAATGAAGGAAAAGGACACAACGGCTGGATTAAAATGACACGACACCAAGGGTTCAGTTCTCAAGACCTCCGGAGGAGGTTATATTAGGGCGGAAGGTCAGATTACAGGAATGAGAGGGACAGCATAGGAAGATAGGCACTTAGACACACTCTTATATTAACCCCAACAGACGACAGATAAACGGGACAAAAACTGACTCACACGGGGATTGATGGCAAGGAAAGGCAGAATCGATGGCTCCAGGTGCACCTGGGCTCAGGGCAGAATCGACCCGGTCCGGTCCGAAGATGCGGGGAGGTATCGTCGCGCTGGGGGTGGCGTCCTCTGCTCTCTGTAGTTCAGGCGCATCTCCCGTCACATCCGGTAAGTCGCCGCGTATTTCCGGCGGGGAGTGACACGCCCTCGGCTCGTTAGCTCCGCCCCAGATGGAATCGGCCCGTTGCTTCTCATTGGGTGCGTGCGGGGGGGTTACCGGCTCCGCCCTTGACGAGGGGCCGACAGGCGGCCCCTTCTTGGTAACCCCGTCGGCGCACATGGGTAATGGCGGCTAACCGAGCCGGAGTGAGGACGCACACTCCCCGCACGCCGCGCCGCGCCCCTCTGTTGTTGTAGTTGTTGTTGTAGTTGTTGTTGTTGTTGTTGTTGTTGTTTGGGGAAGAAGATGGGAGGAGGTATGGGAAGGTCCTAAACTCACTACTGGTGCCATATAATCACATTCTGGTGCAACGAAGAGTCAGAATTAATGGAAACGAGTCCTTAACTGACATAGACTAAGAATAACTAGCAAGATGTCCGAAAGTTGTCTACGTGAGATGCGGTGGACCTGGGCACGACATTTAATGGGGGAAAAAGGGGAAGGTCGGTTCTACAGAGTGTTATTTACAGGCAATGGGACTAGGGAATGGGGGATTGGGGATAGTTGGGGAGTATTGGGGAAATAGGGGAATATTTACAAGCGGATATGGAGGCCAAATGCCATATTCGCAACAATATATATATATATATACATACATACATACATACATATATATATATATAGTTGGCAGGGTGGCCGAGAGGTGCGCACACTCACCTCAAAGCGGTCTTGCCTGGATTTGAATTCCGAACCAGCTATACACTGTCATAATGATGTTTCCCAGACAGGGCGTGGCATCAATGTGTGTGCCAATGGACGTTAAACGGGCGTCCCGTCTGCCGGCATGAGGTGGATTTTAAAGATCCTTCAGTGTCTTTCGTGAAGAGTAGGTGAGCTATCGCCAGCACTCAACAAATTTCAAATTCCTGCCTTAACTATTGCTGAGAAGGCAATGAAAAACCACCAAACTATAACCCTTGCCAAGAAACACTTTTGTGTCATACATTGGTGACTGAGGAAATAGTAACAAGCGTTATGCCTAGGTCCCCCGTCGGTGAAGTGATGCGAGTTGACAAAGTGGAAGACGCAAGGCGGCCATCTTGGATTTTGACGTGGCGACTCAATTTTCAAAAGCTTTCTTCCTTATGCCTAGATACACCCACACACCAGATTAGAAGTTGGTACTTCGCTTATTTTTCAAGATATTCCGCTCACAAGGTTCAGACATACATGGCATCAGACATACATGGCGGCAGCCATCTTGGATTTTGACGTGGGTTGCACCCACACACCAAATTTGAATGCGGTCCTTCGCTTATGCATGCACGCACGCACACACGAACAGACGGACGGACACATGGACGGATGGGAAAACCATAGTCCCCCTTTCGCTCCGCGGTGCGACGGGGGACAACAACTGTATGAAGATATCTATGTGGGAGGGAGTTTTGGATTTGTAGTGGGTTGGTGCAAGTGTATTATATTTGTTGTGGGATTGAGATGGAAAAATGTTCGGGTTAGGGTTAGGGTTTATCAAAACCATTTCTATACATTTTTCTATCTGTTGTGAGCCAATAAATAATGTAACTCACCGGTGAAAGAGAAGCAGAAGAAAGGGCAGAAGAAATAACTTTGGAAAGCAGGGGGAAAAACGGAGCACACAATGACTCAAATTCAGTTCTCGTCATTTTAATTCGCAGGTCTTTCTCCCCAATATAGCTCTCCACCTAGGGATGTGTGGAAGGAATGCACCAATAAATCAACATTATAAGGTTACATGTACAGGTCAATTCAAGACACTTATCAGAACATAGCTCTTAACACCCCTCCACCCCACCCACTGCCCGCCAGCTCCCATGGGTGCCCCCATGATCCAAAATCGAAACCCAAGGGATTGTGCGGGCCACTGTCTTGTATTCACGTGTCACGTTTCAGAATAAGCCAGGTAATAAGGGAGTAGCAAAAAGTTAACAGGGACTGACAGACGGACGGACATCACGGCCCATTTTAAAGTTAACCTCTTCGAGAATCGAGATGAGATGACCTAATTAACTTGCAAAACTTTGAACATATACACCACCCAAAGGTATAGTTAATGTTAATAAAGTGTATTTGAAGATTTGATCCAAGCAAATGTAGCTTGGCCGCATTTTTAAAAGGTTAGTTGCTTCGATCCAACCCTGATCATTAAAAATTAATTAATCTAGTTTGTCGCAGAGGCATAATTTGGTGACTTAAATACAAGCAATATAATAGTCAGCATAATTAAAGCTGATAAAAATGTTATACCTACAAGTGAGGCCTATTATGTACCTTGCAAATTTAAAATAAGTAAACAAAACAATGAATGAATGAATGAATGAATGAATGAATCCAGCAAGAACCAAAAAAGGGGAAAAGGGAAATGAAGGAAATTTATAAATGCTAAGTTCAGCATTTATAAAATGAAACAGGGTACACAATGAAGAGAACAAACCTGGGCAACATGGTCCGAATTTGCACTTAGAATAGTTTTCACTCGAGATGCCTCACGAAGCAACTTGGCTCTTGATCTTCTAGCACGGGCAGCATCGAGTCCTTCCATTGCTTTAGAATTCCCTTGGGCTTCAAAACGACGATTGATCTCATTCGCCAAGAGAATATCCATAGCCAAGCCTGAAACTCCACGATCCCAACTGATGGCAAAGAAAAAAAGGTTTACAATGCACATGTTGATTAGTCAAACTTACAATATGCCTAATTAATGATAGCACAATACATTAATTTATATGCTGCATATTTCTGGTGTTGTTGCAAGCAACTGTTTGAAGACTGGGCGGCAAACTTATAAAAAGCATTTAAGAGTTCGACACGTGTAGAATCGCTAATCGTGCAATGATCACCGTTCAAAGTTATTCGCCAGTCGCCAAAGAGTGTTTATCTATTGTGCAATCAATACCAAATCACAATCGTTTGAATAAAAAAAAAACTTTTAAACATCAGTGAGGGCATGTTTATGAGCGTTTAAAGCCTTGAAGCAAGCATTAGGCAAAAATGGTATAGTTAGGACTGCAGTTGTACTGTCATATACTTCCTGGCAGTTTAAATTAACTTTAGAATGACTTTCGGTTACACGATTGTGGTTTATGTCCTGTAGTAAGGATTGCCTGTAACCGAGGTGATCACAGTTCCAATTACAGTAGTCTGCAGAGAATTACTCCTCAATACAAGAGTTAAAACTACACGTATCAATCAGTCATCAATCATTTTGGTTTGTTGCAAAAAGCACATGACAAAATAATCCGAGGACTAAAATAGTCAGTGTTACAATTTGAATTAAAATGTTTACAGGTTAAAATAACTGCAACAATGTTACAATAATAATAATAATTATTATCAATCAAGATATAATAAGATACAAGTTATGAAATGCATAGACCAATACAAATGGATGCCAAAAGGAACGTGCACTGTGGTGGGCCCGACGGCAAGCAAATAAGTCATGAGCAGAGGGAGGGCAGCCATGGCACGAAGGGAGTAGTGCCAGTCTGTGACTCCAAGGTTGGCCCAAAACGTCGTTGGAAAACCCAAGGAGAAGCATGCAGCAAGGAGCCAGGAGTTCAGCCAGGAGCCAAATCCTTGGAAATCCAGGACAGTCCCCATCTAGCGCCAGCAGCCCAAGGAGGTCACGGGCACAAAGGCAAAATGCAGAGCCAATAATATGGCACCACTCTCAATTCCCAAGGCTTCAAGCATTCTTCCATCACAATCCCTGCTCAAATCCCTGCAGATCAAACCCACCACCAGAAGCCTCCCAGTCACAGCGGAAACAGCCCGGAAGGTCACAAAGCCAGACATCACCAAGACCACTAGGTTCCCAAATAGGGGCAAGCAGTCCATGCTGGCAAGGGTGGGAGGGTGCACCTCACTGGCACAAAGACTACCCAAGGGTTGGTCACTGCTGCACCACAAAGGCCCCAGAGGCAGAACCTCAACACCGAAACTGCACGATGCAGGCAGCTCAGGGTGGCTAGGACAGTTATTATGACCCAATTCTGAAGCATTGGAACTTCCCCGTTTGCTTAATTTAAATATGAATCAAATAAAATTAAAACAAAACTGCTTTGGAACAACTATCAAATCTTAAACACTTTTCACCACGAGGCAAATACAGTTCCAACTGGAACGGCACTCAGTAGAGAGCATACCTCCGCCTGGTTGGGCATATGACTCAATGGTAAAGAATCCCTTAAAATTCTACAAGCTGGATCCGGAGCATATCTTCACCAAAATTGAATCGATTCTTCCTCGTCACACACACAACATGGCCAACCAGTTTTGTCCAAACCCATCCATAACTTTTTGAGATATCCTGCGCATCATTTTTGGCCATATCACTATCAGTATCTCCCAAAGGCGAATAATCACTTAAAAACATTAAATAATTCTCATATCCGAATCCATATTCAGATCTTCACCAAAATCGAATCGAATCGTCCTCGTCAGACACCCAACCGGTCCACCAAGTTTCGTCCAAATCCGTCCACAGCTTTTTGAGATATCCTGCTATGTATAGTTTTTGGCCCAATCTCCCAATGGTGAAGAATCGCTTTAGAAATTCTCGTAGCTGAATCCGAATACGGATCTTCACCAAAATCTAATCCTTTCGTCCTTGTCACATTTGCTACATCTCTGCCAAATTTCGTCCGAATCCTTCGACAACTTTTTGAGATATCTTGTTCACAAACGGACAAACGAACAAAGACAGACAGACAGGGGTGAAAACATAATCTCCATCCACCTTTCGTGGCGGAGGTAATTACAATATAGTTGGTTACAGTTCTATAATTACAGTAGTCTGCAGAGAATAACTGGAGCAAAGGGATGTGCAAAAATTTACGGATGTATTAGTGCTTCAATTAGCTGAAGAGGAGGCAGAAGAGGATAGGAATTGAGCAGTTCACAAACGTGCATTGACAATCTTTGAGGATGAATGCAATGAAGAAGTATGACAATATCAAATGTGAACGGTGTTACTCTTGAAAGAATCATTTTGTTTTAATGTTCGATTTAATGCAAGATGACCTGGATCAACCTACGACGAGGAACAATGCGCTGAATTCCCTCCAATGATTGTCCGTGGCGCTGAGATAACATGCAAGTGCATCATTTCAATAAAGATGAGTGAGCCAGTACCAGAGGCAGCCATGCAAGCAGTAACATAATTTTTACCTAACTGGACCTCTGGCCTTTGACCTCATTATCTAATCCATTTATCTTAAAATAATTATACATACTTGCAACTAGTTCGACTTGGTTACCTTGAGCTGTTCTCAAGTTATCGCGGGAACAGACAGAAAACCTCTCACGGACGGACAGACAGCCGGACAGACAAACCGAAAAACATAAAAATTCCTCAAGTCTCCACACTTCAAATACTCTGCTGCAGCCCTAGGCAGTGTATTTTGCCACCAGGGTGATGTGGAAAAAAGGAATGATTAAATTAAAATGAAAATTATAAACAGAGTGGGAAAATGTGGAAACCAGATCCGTGGGAAGTGCCACTCGAAAATAAATCAATCTTGTGATTAACGACAAAAATAACGATGTCAATATACACTCATCTACGAAGGACATCCGACACGCGACTATGTACATTGAAAAATACATAAATTGGGTTGCCATGTCGTCCCATGCACATTTCAACATGCATTCCATTACTAGTAGTTGAAGATGGTCATCTTTAATTAGTCATGCTATTTTCATTTAAAAATGAAATTTTTATAGATTTTAGACGATGGGACTACTTCAGTTTTAATTTTGCATTACAGGTGTTTCTTTTGACATTTTTGATCATTTTTGCCAATCTACTCTGTATTTTTACGAATTTTCACGAGTATACCTGTTACCTACTCAGACGGCAGGAAGGGCCATTCCTCTCTGGGGTATATAGATAACAGTAGATTGAGGGTAGGGCATGAAGAACGTCGGGGGTGTGTTCATTTACCAAGTTTCTTGTGGAGCGCTCGCCAAGTGGCTTGAGCATTCGAGCAAGCACTCAATTCAAAACGGTTGATAAGGAACAGCAGGCATGGCAAGAGCGCTAGCTAGCTGCTTGGTAACTGAACACACCCCGGGTTTTCTCCCTTTTCAGTTTTGTGTTAAACAGCAATAACGACTTTTTTAAAAGGTAATCATAAGTGTTTGTGGTATATATTTTTACTTCTGGTAGAGGCCGTTGCCCCAATGAAATGGCACGATAAACTATTTATAAACATTAACACGGCGCTTGGACCAAGGAAGAAACACCCCATGGCATATTATTAGTATCAATATTGTTTTGTAATAACATTAATATTATGCGGTTATCACAAGTGTTATTACTTTTGTTATTATAAGCAGCCTTGGAAAAACGCCGTTAGTGGCAGGAAGGGTCACTTATTAAACATTGTGGGGCATATAGATTACAGTAGATCTTCACTCAATTCCATGAGTAAAATTTGCCTCACAGATGTCGAAATTCCTCCAAATTTTTTCAGTTTCGTGCAGAACAGCATTCTCGTGACAGTTTAAAAAGGTAATCATATGTGTTTGCGGTTTAGAACATTTTTACTTCTGGTAGGGACTGGTGCTCCCACGAACAGATAAGAAATATAAAAAGGTTAACACAGCGTTTATTCAAGGAGGAAAGACCCCTTGGGGAGGGGGAAATATTATTAGTATCAACATTATTTTGCAATAACATTAATGTAATGCTTTTGTGATCAGAAGTGCCCTTGGCAAAATGCCATGATAAAGCTATCTTAACATGGATTATACACCTCAACACGCAACACCATTGGCGGAGAAAACCCCCTTGGGGAGGGGGGAAAATTAATTTGTGACAACAACGTGATCAAGATAATGTCCATTACTTAAACGTTACTATCAAACAAGTGCTGAGAACAAATAATAACTTGTTTTATTTGCAAAGTGAATTTAAGAAATACAAGTGAATCACTCGAGAAGTGCAAAGCCGACTGTGCATGGTGCCACGACTCAAAGCGGAAGTAGATATGCGAGCCATGTTCGTGCCCCGAGTACACAGCAATTGATATGACATTGGTTTACCCTGCCAATGAAGTCCAGCTGCTGACCATGAGTTCCAATGTCGTCAAGAAACAACTATTTTCTCAAACAAATTGTGTACATTATATTGCAAAGTTTGTTATTTTTTCAGACTTTCAAATTAAAACTTATGGGTACACACTAAATGCCTATATAAATATTGTTAGGTAACCTTGACGTTTTTCTGCAATTTGGTACATTCCATTTTTTCCCATGTCAGATTCAGTTTTCCATTTCAAGTCACGAATTCCGTCTGTTTTCCACAATTGTGGGAAAAAAAAAATCTGACTACTTTTGACAGCCATGAAGCCATTACAAGCCACCTCATTGTGAAATGTAAGAAGAACAAGAACGGCATGCTTCAATGTCATAACGTCAACCAATATGCCTCCACTGACATTATTACATTATACATACTTGTACCAAGTTTGATTTAAATCCCTTCAGCTGTTCTCAAATATCACATTTTTACTTGACATGACCTGACCTTTGACCATTGATGCTGAAAACGAATCAGTTAATCTTTGCATCATAATATACACTTGTACCAAGTTTGGTCAAAATCCCATCACTGGTTCACAAGTTAACTCATAACAGATTTTTTTTTTTATCTTACAGAACCTCTGACCTTTTAATCCAAAAATCAGTTCATATTTACATACAGTCATGTGAAAAAGTAAGTACACCCCATGTAAAGTTTTGACTTTTTCAACATACAGCTATTTGATCTTCATTTCAACAATATTGACAGATAAAGGTGATATTGTAGCGGCTACCGCTGGGTTTACACAATCGCCTTGCACCTACCAAGGACGTGGAGCGATCACCATGCCGGGCTCGTCCAGGACGCCCGGGCAGGCCCGCGCTCAACTTGCCAGGCCTCGGCCGGGACGCCCGGGCATGCCCGGGCACGCCCGCTCTCGACTTGCCAGGCCGCGTCCGGGACCCCCGGACATGCCCAGGCATGCCCGCCCTCGACTTGCCAGGCCAGGGCCAGGACGCCCGGCCACGCCCCCTCTCGCCTTTCCCGGGCAAACGCTCCGGGATAATGTGTGTATATATATTGCTGCCCGATAAACGGGCTTTTCAGAGTACCCGAGTTGTTTTGTGACAATAAAGAAACTCGGACGAATTCCAGCTTTTTGTCGCGTCCATTCTTCCGATTGACGTGGGAGCACAGCTCCTACATTGGTGACCTACCGACATGGACACGGCAGTTGCCCTTAAACTGCCTACCTTCTGGGAGGCTCACGCGGCGGTTTGGTTCGCCCAGGCGGACTCCCAGTTCGCCCTGCGAGGCATCACGGCCGACGACACCCGCTTCCACCATGTGGTAGCAGCGCTCGGTTCAGCCACCGCGGCCCGCGCCCTGAGCCTCCTCGAGAGCCCGACAGCCGCTGACAAATACAGCGCGATTAAAAAGCTCCTCCTCGACGCTTTCGCCCTCCCATCGGCGGAACGCGCACGGCGCCTGCTCGTCCTGCCCGAGCTCGGCGACACGCGCCCGTCCGAGCGAATGGACTACATACTTTCGCTGCTCGGCGAGCACTCTCCGGCATTCCTGTTCCGGGAGCTGTTCCTCCATCAGCTGCCTAGCCCGGTACGCCTCGCCCTGGCAAGCGCGACGATCACGGATCCCCGCGCCCTCGCCAGGGAAGCCGACAAGATCTCCGCGGCAGGCCAACGCATTGCAGCAGCGACCTGGGGCCCACCGCCGTCCGACGCAACGCCCATGGCGCCCGAGCACCCGGCACGGTCGACGACCGAACTGCCGACGCAATTGGCGGCCGCTACGCCGAGCCGACCACCTCCAGCACGACGACCGGGGCCTCCACCTGACCAAGTGTGGTGTTACTATCATGCCAGGTTCGGACAGAAGGCCCGGACGTGCCGACCCCCGTGCACCTTCGGCAGGCCGGGAAACGGCCGGGCCGGCGTTCATTACCAGCCATGAGCGCCGGCCACACGGGCAGCTTACTTTTCATCACGGACAAAGCGTCCGGACGGCGCTTCCTGTGCGACACCGGCGCCCAACTGAGCGTCATACCCGCCTCTGATCAGGACAGGCAGTCCGCGGTTTGCGGGCCCCTCCTTGGTTGCGGCCAACGGATCGGCCATCCGCACCTTCGGCCCGCGCAACGTCACCCTCTGCTTCGGCGGCCAACGCTTTACTTGGACGTTTGTAACCGCAAACGTGCCCATGGCTCTGCTAGGTGCCGACTTCCTCTGCGCACACGGACTGCTGGTGGACGTCCAACGGCGTCGCCTCATCAACGCCGAGACCTTCAGCTCCCTGGTATGCACATTGAGCAGCTCTGCTCCGACCGAGCTGGCATGCGCCCTCCCGGCGGCGAACGAGTTTGCTCGCCTGCTCACGGAGTTCCCGGCCCTCACGCGGCCGACGTTTTCGGCCGTCGCAGTACGACATGGGATCGAGCACCACATACCAACCACAGGCCCGCCGGTCTACGCCAGAGCCCGCCGCCTCGACCCAGCCAAGCACGCCGTGGCCAAAGCCGAGTTCGACGCTTTGGAACACCTCGGCATCGTGCGGCGCTCCGATAGCGCGTGGGCTTCGCCACTACACATCGTCCCAAAGCCAGGGGGCGGCTGGCGCCCATGTGGCGACTACCGCCGCCTTAACAACGCTACCACCCCCGACAGGTATCCGATCCCGCACATCCAAGACTTCTCCGCCCGTCTGGCAGGACGGGTCATTTTTTCAAAAATCGATCTCATACGGGGATATCACCAGGTACCTGTCAGGGCGGCCGACGTCCCTAAAACGGCCGTCATCACGCCGTTCGGCTTATTCGAATTCCTACGGATGTCGTTTGGCCTCAAGAACGCGGCTGAGGCGTTCCAGCGCTTGATGGACGGCGTGCTGCGTGACCTGCCGTTCCTCTTCGTTTACCTGGACGACATCCTCGTCGCCAGCACGTCCCGGGCCGAGCACCTCCTCCACCTCCGAACACTGTTCGGGCGCCTCAGCGAGCACGGCCTCATCGTCAACCCGGCCAAATGCCACTTCGGCACGATGGCCGTTGATTTTTTGGGCCACCACATCACCAAGAACGGGGCCGTGCCGCTGCCAACCAAGGTCGAGGCCATCACCACGTTTCCGCGTCCCCGCTCCATAAAGGCCCTGCAGGAATTCCTGGGAATGGTGAATTTCTATCACCGCTTCGTGCCCCGCGCTGCTCAACTCATGCGGCCCCTCTACGAAGCCCTCCGGGGCAAGCCGGCCAAGCACGACATCGTCTGGTCCGCAGCAATGGACGCGGCCTTCCAAAGCTCAAAGCGGGCCCTCGCCGACGCAACACTGCTCGCTCACCCGGTGCTCAACGCTCCCATCGCCCTCACCACGGATGCCTCCGACTACGCTGTGGGCGCCGTACATGAGCAATGGGTGAACGGGGTTTGGCAGCCACTCGCTCTTTTCAGCCGGCAGCTCCGGCCGAACGAGCTCAAATACAGCACGTTTGACCGTGAGCTCCTCGGTCTACACCTGGCCGTTCGCCATTTCCGCCACCTCCTGGAGGGCCGACCCTTCACGGCGTTCGTCGACCACAAGCCGTTGGTTTACGCAATGGCCAAGGTCACGGAGCCGTGGTCGGCCCGCCAACAGCGCCACCTCTCCGCCGTGTCGGAGTTTACCACGGACATCCGGCACGTCGCCGGCAAAAACAACGCCGTGGCCGACTGTCTTTCTCGGGCCAGCGCGAACGCGGTCCACCTCGGCGTGGACTTCGCGCTTATGGCGGCGGACCAAACCACCGACACCACGGTGCAAGCCCTCCGGGTGGCGGACACGGGCCTCCGCCTGGCCGACATCCCCTTCGCGGACACTGTCCTGCTTTGCGACGTCTCCCAAGGCCAGTCTCGCCCCATCGTGCCCGTTACCTGGCAACGCCGCATCTTCGCCTCCCTCCACGGCCTTTCCCACCCGGGCCGGAAAGCTTCCCAGAAGCTGGTGTCGGCGCGATTCGTCTGGCACGGCCTTCGACGGGACGTCCGCGATTGGACCAGCACCTGCACAGCCTGCCAACAGGCCAAGGTCCACCGACACACCCAGGCCCCGCTGGCACCTTTCGCCGTGCCCGAACGACGTTTCGACCAGGTCAACGTGAATCTGGTGGGCCCCCTCCCCCCATCACGGGGGTTCACACACCTGCTCACCATGGTGGACAGGACCACCAGGTGGCCGGAGGCCGTTCCCCTCGTCTCCACCACAACCGCCGACGTGGCGCAGGTTTTCATCGCCACCTGGGTCGCCCGCTTCGGCGCACTGGCGGACATCTCGTCAGACCGCGGACCGCAGTTCACCTCCGAGCTGTGGGGCGCGGTCGCCCGCAACCTGGGGGTCAAGCTCCACCGTACTACGGCCTACCACCCCCAAGCCAACGGGTTGTGCGAGCGATTCCACCGCTCCATGAAGGCCGCGCTCATGGCCGGCCTTCAAGACGGCGGTTGGGCCGACCGGCTGCCGTGGGTCCTTTTGGGCCTCCGCACGGCCCCCAAGGAGGACCTCCGGGCATCCACCGCCGAGCTTGTCTACGGCCAGGCGCTACGCGTCCCGGGCGAATTCGTGCCCGACGCTACCAGTCCCTGGTCCGCAGCTCACCAGCGCTCGGACCTCCAGGAGGCCGCCCGACGGTTTGCCCCCGTGCCAACATCCCACCACGGTGACCCCCAGTCCTACGTCCCCCCAGCGCTTCGCACAGCGGAGTACGTTTTTGTGCGTCATGATGCACATCGGGGGCCACTCCGGCCGCCGTACGACGGGCCCTTCCGGGTCCTGCAACGGGACGACAAGTCGTTCGTCATCGACATCGGCGGCAGGTCGGACCGGATTGCGGTGGACCGCCTCAAGCCGGCGCACGTGGACATCGACCAACCGCCACAGTTGGCCCTTCCGCCGCGGCGAGGCCACCCCCCGTCCACGGTGCCCCCCACTCGACCGCCCACCACCACACCGGACCCCCCCCCCCCCCCACGACCCGCCAGGGGTCGCTTCGGCGGGGTCATCAGGACCCCCCTCAAATTGACCCTGCCGGTGCAAGTCGATTCTGGGGGGACGTGTGTAGCGGCTACCGCTGGGTTTACACAATCGCCTTGCACCTACCAAGGACGCGGAGCGATCACCATGCCGGGCTCGTCCAGGACGCCCGGGCAGGCCTGCGCTCAACTTGCCAGGCCTCGGCCGGGACGCCCGGGCACGCCCGCTCTCGACTTGCCAGGCCGCGTCCGGGACGACCGGCCACGCCCCCTCTCGCCTTTCCCGGGCAAACGCTCCGGGATAATGTGTGTATATATATTGTTGCCCGATAAACGGGCTTTTCAGAGTACCCGAGTTGTTTTGTGACAATAATGGCACGAACCATTAGCAGAAACAAGACCCGATTCTAAACGTTGGCCAAATCGTGCCACAGGTATCCAATGGGGAAATCACTAAAACGAAACGGATGTAAAGGAAAGAAGGCAAGGTAGGAAGAACAGGATTTATTACTAACTAATTATGTACAAGTCAAAAGAAACCAAGGAGGAGGAAAGAAACAAAAATAATTTACAGAAGAAGAAGACAGTGCAACACTAGCTTACCTATACAAACTTACTTATACCCCAGGACAAGACACACAAAACAGACGACAGTCAGACTTACACGGGGATGACAGGAATGGCAGGAAGGGGAGGAAGGTTCAGCTGGAGCAGGAGAATGGTCGGGCCGGGAGTGAACAGCCGCCGCCCCTCCTCAGGCGTGTTCGCACGGCGGCGTCGCCTCGACAGCGGTTTCGGCCGCAGCTACAACGCTCAAAGCTGCGGTGGTCAAAACTGTGGTTGGTTCAGCTCCGGTTGGTTCAGCTCCGGTTGGTTCAAAGCTGCGGTTGGTTCAGCTCCGGTTGGTTCAAAGCTGCGGTGGACTCTGGTGGAATGCTCACTCATCTGCTGCTGCTCAGTCAACTCTCCTCTTTGACGCATCTCCCTGGTGGGGTCTGATCCAATGGGTTTTATAACCCCACCCTCTTGAGCCATACCCACTCATCCTTGGTTGGTCGGCAAGGGCTTTCCTGGCTCCACCCTCTGATGACGAGGGGCGGGCCACGCCCGTAATGTAGCTCCTCCTCCTTCTTCTCCGAGGCTTGACCACGTGCGTAATGGAGTCGCGAATGCAGTTGGCAATCCGAATGGCGATGGTGATGCCAATAACCCCATCCAAAGTTACTGGCATTTTGAAGATGCCATGGGGGCGTCGGAGGGATCCTATCTTATGTCATCTGATGCAATGCAGAGTCAACTAATGGGAAGCAGAGCCTTAAACTACATAGAATAAGAAATAACTATTTAGAAGGGTAGATGGTGGCCTACGTGCATGCGATGGATTAACTAAGGGGACGACCTATGATCTTACACTTAAACGGAGGTATTTACAATGATCATGACACTACTTACAATTGACAGAGGGTGATATTTACAACAATTCTCAAATCCGCAACAATATAACAAATATCATGAAACATTCACATTTTGTAGTCCATTGTATAATTGAAATAAACAAATGCTAATTTTGCATGTGGAAAAAGTTAAGTACACCCTTGGCTCTAATAGGTGGTATTGCCCCCTTTGGTAGAAACAACCTCAAGTAGGCATTTCTTATAATAATAATAATAATAATTCATTTATTTTGTATAGCGCTTTTCCAGAAGCCCAAAGGCGCTTTGACAGAGTGGAAAACATAATGCATAACAATACATGAAAACAACAATTGCAAAAAGACAAGAATCAAGAAAACAAACAGCAGCGATATACGGCATATATATAAGACAAGAATCAAAAAGACAAGACAAGAATCAATAGGGAAATATTTAAAGCAAAAGGAGGGAGAAGGAGAAGAGATAGTCAGGGGTTAAATGCTGTGGGTTGAATGTTGAATGCAGCGTTGAACAGGTGGGTCTTTAGTGATGTTTTGAATGTGGTGAGTGAGGAGGAGTCTCTGATGGTGTGAGGTAGTGAGTTCCAGAGGGTGGGAGCAGCGATGGAGAAGGCCCTGTCCCCCCAGGATCTGAATTTGGTCCGGATGGAGGGGGTCAGGAGGTTGGTACCAGCAGAGCGGAGGTTGCGGGTGGGAGTGTGTCTGGAGAGGAGGTCAGCCAGGTAGGATGGGGCCAGGTTATGGAGGGCTTTGTATGTCAAGAGGAGGATTTTGTACTGGATTCTCTGGGGGATGGGGAGCCAGTGAAGCTTGTAAAGGACGGGGGTGATGTGGTCACGGGTCCGGGAATGAGTGAGTAGACGGGCAGCGGAGTTCTGAATGTATTGGAGTTTATTGGTGATTTTTGAGGGTGAACCATAGAGGAGGCTATTGCAGTAGTCCAGACGGGAGGTGATGAAGGCGTGGATGAGGGTTTCTGCAGCCGTGGAGGAGAGGGATGAGCGGAGACGGGCAATGTTTTTCAGGTGAAAGAAGGCTGACTTTGTGATCTGTTTAGTGTATTTGTCGAAGGAAAGGGTTTGGTCAAAGATGACGCCAAGATTCCGGATGTGAGGGGAGGTGGATACTGGGATACCGTCGATGTTGAGGGCAAAGTTATGGGTGGATTTTGTGAGCGTTTTTGGGCCAATGATGATTATTTCAGATTTATCACAGTTAAGCTTGAGGAAGTTGATTTGAAGCCAGGATTTTATTTCAGTGATGCAGTTTGTCAGGATAGAGTGGGTGTCGGTGGAGACGGACTTGGTGGAGATGAAAAGCTGGATGTCATCGGCGAAGCAGTGGAATTGGAGACCATGACGGCGGATTAAGTGACCGAGCGGGGACAGGTAAAGGATGAAGAGGAGGGGGCCAAGAACTGAACCTTGGGGGACACCTTGGGGGAGGGGAGCAGTGGGGGATTTGCAGTTATTGATGGAGATGAACTGGCATCTGTCAGAGAGGTATGATTTAATCCAAGAGAGGGCAGTGCCGGTGACGTTAAAGGTGGATTCAAGTCGGGTGAGGAGGATAGTGTGATCGATGGTGTCAAAGGCAGCGCTGAGGTCGAGGAGGACGAGAATGTTGAGGTTGCCAGCGTCAGAGGAGAGGAGAAGGTCGTTGGTGATTTTGAGGAGAGCAGTTTCAGTACTGTGGTTGGAGCGGAATCCGGATTGGAATGTTTCATACAAGTTATTGGCAGAGAGATGATGTTTGAGTTGAGTGGCTACAGCGCGTTCCAAAACTTTTGACAGAAAGGGTAGGTTGGAGATGGGTCTGAAGTTGTTTAGGGTGTCAGGGTTTAGACCAGGTTTTTTTAGAATGGGGGTAACAGCAGCAATTTTGAGGGAAGGTGGGACGATGCCTGTAGACAGGGAGGAGTTTATTGTTGCAATGATAAGTGGAGAGAGAGCAGGGAGGGAGGCTTTGACAAAGCTGGAGGGGATGGGGTCAAGAGTGCAGGTGGCAGTTTTCATTCCTATGAGGAGTTCAGAGAGGTCAGTAGGAGAGATTGGGGAGAACCGAGACAGGGGATGGCAGGACAAGGGGGGGCAGGTGGTTGGAGGGGGAGCGGGTGCGGCGGTGGTCAAGCTGTTGTAGATGTTGTCAATTTTGCGTTGGAAGAAAGAGAGGAAGGAGATGCAGTTGTCTACTGTGAATGACTGGGTGGTGGTGTTCAGGGGGCGGAGGAGTTTGTTTATTGTCGAGAAGAGTGCTTTTGGGTTTCCGGAGCCAGAGTGGATAATTTGAGAGTAGTAGGCAGAGCGGGCGCGGGAGAGGGCATCTTTGTAGTGTTGTATGTGGTCCTTGTAGGCTTGGGAGTGAACTGTGAGACCCGTTTTATTGCGGAGTCTTTCAAGTTGGCGAGCACGAGTTTTCATCAGGTGGAGTTCAGGGGTAAACCAGGGAGCAGAATGGGTGAAAGAAACTGTTTTGGTTTTTACAGGCGCAAGCTGGTCAAGGCAGGAGGAGAGAGTGTGGTTGTAGTAGTCAGTGAGGTCGGAAGGGGTGTGGAGGTCAATGAAGGGAGAAGTGGACATTTTTTCAGAGAGGGTGGATGAGAATGAGGTAGGTGAAAGAGCGTTTAGCTTACGGAAGTTGATTGTGCGATAATGCCTTGGTGTTGGGGCGGGGATGTTGATGGTCAGAGTGATGGCTAAGTGGTCAGAGAGGGTGAGGTCGGAGCCATAGAGATGGTGCAAATTTAATCCAGTGGAGCAGACAAGGTCCAAAATGTGACCACGGATATGGGTAGGAAAGTCGACATGTTGAGTGAGGTTAAAGCAGGTGAGTAAATCAGTGAAGTCAGTGGTTATTGTGGAGTCAGTGGAGTCCATGTGGATATTGAAATCACCAAGGAGGAGGATTGAGGGGGAGAGGGAACATAGCTGGGTCAGAAAGTAGGAGAAGTCAGACAGGAATGATGGGTGTGGTTTGGGAGGGCGGTAGACGACAGCCATGACTGACTGCGTGTGACCAGAGAGTTTTAAAGCCAGGTGTTCAAATGATGGAGCAGATGAGATGGAGATGAGGTTGGTCTTGATGTCTTGACGGTGGATAACGGCAATTCCACCACCTCGGCCCTCCGAGCGTGGTTTATTGACGTAGGAATATCCATTGGGTGTGGTGAGGTTGAGTGTGTAGTAGTCCAGAGGTTGTTGCCAGGTTTCGGTGAGACAGAGAAAGTCCAGTTTGTTATCCAGGATGTATTCGTTCAGGATGAGGCATTTATTGTTGAGGGACCGGGTGTTGAACAGGGTGAGCTTGATGTTGTTTTGAACAGCAGGGATGAATTCAGGTGATTTAGCCAGGGTTCGTAGGCAAGAGGTGCGATCGTGTGGGTTGCTGTGACCAGGTGCGCTGGGACGAAGAGTGAGAGTGCGCTGAGCCGACCAGAGGACGGGGATGGAGTGACCTGATTGCAAATAAACAAACTTGCGACCGGAGCCACGGTGAATGTACCTGGGTCGTCGGAGGAGTCCATTTGATTTGATGGCAGAGATGCATGATGGGGTGGAGCGGGTATTGAGCAGAAGAAGCCTTGCGGCGGAGTACTTCAGAGCCATGCCAGGCAGGAGCGAAGGGACGAGTACGAGGCCAAGGTCGAGGAGGCAAAGCGGCAAACGCAGCGGCAAACGCAGCGGCAAACGCAGCGGCAAACGACTGCAGCCGCTAATCAAGACCACAGCGGCAAACAAGGCCACAAGGCCACCGGCAAACAAGGCCACGGCCACAATCAACGGGAGCGGGCCTTTCGAATTCCGTATTCCGTACCATCAAAAGCAGATTCCGTTATCCAGCCGGAGAACACGCGGCACGTGCGGGTGTGAAAAGGCAGGACAGGTGTGAGATGTCAGGTCAGAAAGGTAGAAGCAGACCCTGTACATCCATCCAGTCGGAGAAGCGGCGAATATGCAACGCCAGCGTCCTCTCGCAACCGAACCCGGAAGCTGTCTACCTGTCTACTGTCTGTTATAACTGTCTACCAGTCTCTGACATCGACTGGGAGAAATTTTTGCCCACTCCTCCATGCAGAATTCTTTCAGCTGTACGATGTTTGAGGGGTTTCTTGCATGCACAGCTCGTTTCAAATCCCACACAACATCTCGATGGGATTTAGATCCAGGCTTTGACTTGGCCATTCCAGAAACCTCCATTTCTTTCTTTTCAGCCATTCCTTGGTGGATTTACTGGTATGTTTAGGGTCATTGTCATGTTACAAGTTCACCTTCGGTTGAGCTTCAACTTTCCGACAGATGGCCTCACATTATCCTCAAGCACCCTCTGGTACAATGAAGAATTCATAGTGCATTCTATGATGGTGAGCTGCCCAGGCCCTGATGCAGCAAAGCTGCCCCAAACTATAATATTTCCACCACCATACTTTACAGTTGGTATCAGGTTCTTGTGGTCAAATGCTGTCTTTGGTTTTCACCAAACATGTCTTCTGGTACTGTGGCCAAATAGCTCTACCTTTGACTCATCTGTCCAGAGCACATTGTTCCAGAAGTGCTGGTCTTTGCATAGGTGTTCATTGGCAAACTTTAGTCTTGCCCTGATGTTCTTTCTGGACAGCAACGGTTTCCTCCTGGCACACCTCCCATGTAGATCAAATTTGTGTAGCCTCTTTCTCATGGTGGACTCCTGCACTTTGACTTCAACAGTGGCAAGAGCTACCTGTAGGTCGCGTGATGACATTCTGGGGTTCTTGGAGACTTCTTTCAGCATCTTCCGGTCTGCTCTCGGGCTGAACTTGCTGGGGCGGCCTGGCCTGAACAAGTTGGCAGTTGTTTGGAATCTTCTCCACTTGTAGATGATCTTCAGGACAGTCGAATGATTGATTTCAAATTGTTTGGAGATCTCTTTAAATCCCTTCCCATACTCGAAGGCATCTATAACCTTCTTTCTGAAGGCTCTTTTGATCGAGGCATGGTGACGCCGCACACTTCAACAACAAAGAGCAAACCAAACTAAATGTCTGAGGTTTAAATAAGACAGGTTCCTCCAAGATCCTCTCTAACGATGTTCTACTCATTTGCACCTGAGCTGGTGAACCTGATTCAAATTTTAGGTATTTGAAGTAGTGATAAATGTAGGGGTGTACTAACTTTTTCCACATGCAAAATTTGCATTTATGTTTATTTAAGTTATACAATGGACTACAAAATGTAAATGTTTCATGATATTTGTTATATTATTATATACTCCACCAATTGGCCGGTCACACTGTGCCTATTGGCCGGCCTCGAAGACCGAAATTGTGGCGGTTACCGATCCTTCGGGTTCGTAACTATGCCACCCTGTGCTGGACTATGCTGGATACTATCCAGCGAAACCACAGCCAAGGGAACGGGCTTGGCGGAATCAATGGGGAAAGAAAACCCTTTTGAGCTTGACTCTAGCCCGACTCTGTGAAGGGACTTGAGAGGCCTGAGGCACTCAATAGAACTGGACCCGTGAAATTGAGGATTTTTGGTAAAATTACCTCAGGGTAAAGTTATAGGAAAACCCCGTGTTAAATTTTCGTCGCCGAAGGACTTTATTTTTGTTGCGAAATTCATCCTGACTTCGCCTCTGGGAGGATGGAGGGGCATCTGTAGGTAACAGGAACCTTTGCTTCGCGAGGATTGGGCGGAAATTGACTGAGTTGTTCGGAATATGGACCTGTATGGGGGGAGAAAGGGGGGAGTTCGGAGTTGGACATGGGGCAGGGCGGACGCCATTTGGGGGAGCTGAGAGGATTCAGTCGTGATCGAGTACACTGGACACTTTTTCCCTCTCGTTCTTTCCTGCCTATGTTCCCTCCATCTTCCCTGCGATTGTGTGGGCGGGAGGAAATCCCAGGGAGGAAATTCGAGGCGAGGACGTGTTTGTTGGTGGTCGCCTCGCTTCGCCGTTTCTTCAACCTCGGTTACCTGTGCGAGGGTGAGTCTGAGTGAGTATACCAAGACAAGAACAAGAACTAGAAGGAGGTATGTACGGTGCGAGTCTTATAATATATTGTTTAAGTTATCGTCGAATGAGGAATTTGGGGTCGGGATGCGTGGTCGGCCTTGGTGACTTGGCCTTGACTAGATGCTAGGCCGCGCCACATTTTGTCAAATAAACTGGTCTTCAAATATTTTTTGACGGCTATGGACTTATATAAAATTAGTTTTCCAAGGCTGAAGCGCAGTGACGTCATCACGTCCCCGGCACGAGGGTCGATTCTGAGGAAATCTTGTTTCATTGTGCACGCCGTCGTTTTACTTCCAAATTAGAATATAAAAATAAAAATAACCACCTTTAGAGGCCATTTTTCCCCGCAAAGCGGGGGTTGGCCTTTTTCGGGAACCGTGGTTGTTGTTGTTTTTTGGTCCCCTTTTTGAAGCAATGGTTTACGGCCGGATGCCCTTCCTGACGCCAACCCTTTTTGCCGCCTTTAACGACAACCAAGGAATTACCAGTGAACTGGTACTCAATTAGCCGACCTCGGAAGGATGACAGGCTGAGTCAACCCCCCTGGCGTTAATTCAGCGATCTACTGGGATTCGAACCCAGGATCCTAAGCCAGCACCCTAGCCGCTAGCCCAACACCAGGGTTTGTGATAGGTATACTTCCAAATTAGAATCTGTTTCATTAATTGTTGTTTCCACACCGCGTCGAGAAGCGTAAGTATACCGCGACAAGAAAAAGGTATGTTACGAATTTATGCGAGTTATATTGTGATAGGTATCGTTGAGTGAAGGAATCGTGTTCGGGCCGTGGTCTTGACTAGATGTAGGCCGCACCTCATTTTGTCGAATAAAGTGGTATTCGGGTGATTCAGGGACTCGGATCTTAATTCTGTTTTCAGATTTTGCAGTCGCCAGATTAGCTTAACACTCAATAGAACTGGACCCGCGAAATTTCGGGGATTTTTGGTGGAATTACCTCGGGGTAAAGTTACATAGGAAAGCCCCATGTTGAATTTCCGTCGCCGAAGGACTTTATTTTTGTTGCGAAATTCATCCTGACTTCGCCTATAGGAGGATGGAGGGGTATCGGTGGGTAGCGGGGGCCTTTGTTTGACGAGGATTGGGCGGGAATTGGCCGAGTCGTTGGAGGTATTGACTTATATAGGGTTGGTTTTCTAAGGCTGGGGCGCAGAGGCGTCGTCGCGTCCCCGGCACGAGGGTCGATTCTGAGGAAATCTTGTTTCATTGTGCACGCCTTCGTTTTACTTCCAAATTAGAATCTGTTTCATTAATTGTTGTTTCCACACCGCGTTGAGAAGCGTAAGTATACCGCGACAAGAAAAAGGTATGTTACGAATTTATGCGAGTTATATTGTGATAGGTATCGTCGCGTGAAGGGGTCGTGTTCGGGCCGTGGTCTTGCCTAGATGTAGGCCGCACCTCATTTTGTCGAATAAAGTGGTATTCGGGTGGTTCCGGTATTTGGGACCGCAGGGACGGAAAGTGCAGGTTCGGGGTGCCAATCACTCTCGCGAGCCGGCCCGCTCTGAAGGCTCGGATCGGGACACCGGGATTCATTCCGGTCGCCCGGTCGGCCCGGAGGTGGGGGTGCGGGACCTGTCACGGAATTCCAAAACAAACGGCCTACCGGGGCCGCCCAAAAGTCGGGCGTGAGGGGCGCGTCCACTAATAGAACGCCTCTCGCTTCCCAAATCGAGGGCCACGTGGTCAGGAGAACCTCGTCCCTTCTGGTTGCCTTGCCGTCCCACCGTGAGCGCTGGTCAGGGTGTACTTCAAGCTAAGCTTAAGTGTTAAGTGTTAAGTTCCTCCTTGCCCTCGCAAGGGAAAGGCTAGGGTCAAGCTTGTCCAAATTTCCAAACACTAGAAATCGGACGTCTCAAATTAATTAATTAATTTGTTAATACATCTCAGTCGCCCGCGACCTCTCCAGCGCGGGCGTCGAACCAGTTCATTTCCGGTGCGGCCGGGCCGAGTATCGACCTGGCCGTGGCCGAAGCCGTTGATTCCGCCATAGCACGCTAACGCGTAGGCTCGCGCGTCCCTGGTCCGCCGGGGCTCCGCGGGTGTCCTACCGTGCCTGACGCCGCTATTCTCAACTTTCGGGAGTAGGCGCCGGTGCCCGGGGACGGATTTCGCTGTCTAAACATTGTAGCGCTAGGCCAGTGGGACCGCCGGGACCCACGTGCACTCACAAGTTGTTCTGCGCATGGGCGGCAGTATCAGACCGGGGCGCCCAAACGCTCCCCGGCTAAAGTTCATCCTGAAAGCGCCCACATTGTGCGGACAAACTCCACCAATTGGCCGGTCACACTGTGCCTATCGGCCGGCCTCGAAGACCGAAATTGTGGCGGTTACCGATCCTTCGGGTTCGTAACTATGCCACCCTGAAAATGCCCCCCCAACACTATGCACCCCCACCTCCTTTATCTCTCAATATTGTTGAAATGAAGATCAAACAGCTGTATGTTGAAATATGTTGAAAAAAATCAAAACTTTACATGGGGTGTACTTACTTTTTCACGTGACTGTACATTATATATATATATATATATATATATATATATATATATATATATATATATATATATATATATATATATATATATATATATATATATATATATATATATATATATATATATATATATATATATACAGTGGAACCTTGACTTACGAGTGCCCCAACTTACGAGTTTTTCGAGATACGAGCCGTCGCTCGGGCGGTTTATTGCTTTGAGATGCGAGCCGAGATCCGAGTTACGAGCTTTCGCCACCCGGTCACGTGGTTATCTTGCCGTGCAAGTACAGTATCTCTGTCGTATAGCGCTGCATTTTTGTTTTCGCATTTTGGTTATTTCGAGTTTACGCCGCCAGGTGGGTTCTGGTCACGTGGTTATCTTGCCGTGCAAGTACAGTACGTATCTCTGTCGTATAGCGCTGCATTTTTGTTTTCGCATTTTGGTTATTTCGGAAAATTTCTTAGTTTTAACCATGGGGCCTAAGAAAGTGAGTGGCAAGTGCAGTGCTGAGAAGAAGAAGAGGATGATGTGCTTGGATATAAAACACGCAATCGTCGAAAAACATGAGCGAGGTGTCGAGGAGGACGTATATAACGGCAGAGGAGAAGAGCATGCCAGGCCACAACTTGTGGATATAAAACACGCAATCGTCGTGTTTTATATAAAACTTGTGCTTGGACATAAAACACGCAATCGTCGAAAAACATGAGCGAGGTGCCGAGGAGGACGTATATAACGGCAGAGGAGAAGAGCATGCCAGGCCACAACTTGTTCAGAGTGCCGGCGATAGCTCGCCTTCTCTTTGTGGAAAACACGGTGAGATCCTTAACATCCAACAACTAATGGGACGCAAACGGGGCGCCCAGTTTAGCGGTACACCCATTGATGAATCACCCTGCCTGTGATTCACCCATGACAGGTTATAGCTGGGTCGGGATTCAAACCCAGGCTGGACAGTTTAGACTTTAGAGTCAAGTGTGCGTACCTCCAGTCCAGGCCATCCTGCCAACTTGTATGCTGCATACAGGTGAAATATAAAGCGCGAGATATTTTTATATATACTGTATATTTTTTAAAAAATTGGTGTGGTTTTTGGCGGGCTGGAACGGATTAATAGCATTTCAATGCATTTCAATGGGGAAATTTGATTTGAGATACGAGCAATTTGAGTTACGAGCTCGGTCACGAAACGAATTAAACTCGTAAGTCAAGGTTCCACTGTATATATATATATATACATACACACATACATATATACACATACATGCATACATATATACACATACATGCATACCTGTACAAAGTTCAACTTGGATCCCTTCAGCTGTTCTTAAATTATTGCAGGAACGAAAACCTATCATGGACGCACCGACGGACTAACCGCCAAATAAATAACCAAAAACCAAAATTCCTCTGGCGACTTTGTCAGCAGAGGCATAAAAACAGGAGTCAAATTAGTACATGATACAAGCAAAACATTTTGTGTTTTACAACTCTCCAAAATAAACACAAACTTTTCCTCAAGTTGAACCTAAGTACAGCTTCTTCAAATACAATTCAATGTCGTTTCCAAAATTTAGGGAGAAAATGTGTACACAAATGCAGATGTATTTTCACGCAAATCAAACGAAACAAACACATCAATTTGGAAGGTAAAAAATAAATAAATAGCACCGCAAAGCGGGCGTAACCCCTCAGCCCATGCATGGTGAAAGGAAGCATTGATGATAATTTGTTATTTGAAGCGAAGTTGTATTGGGCTGAGGACGACAATACAATACCCCTTAGCCCATTGGGCTGAGGGGTGAAAATAAAAAAACATAATAAAAGGTCAAATACAATCTAACAACTAGAAAGAGCAATCAGAGATTGCAGACCCTCGCCAGGATGTGTTTTCAGTGCTTTTTTGAGGCTTTTGTGTTAAAACAAATATGGCGGCCGAACAACGTGACCGATCCCTAAATTACGTTCAAGAAATTTCATCTTGCTCGGATGACGTTTTGTACTTGTAGGAACTGCAAGTAATGAAATTTTCACCCATGAACCCATTAACCCATTTCGCGCCCATGAACCTTCCCCTACTCAACCCCAACCCACACTGCAAAAATGGATTTAATCGGACAAGCCGTTATGCTCGAAATTGACAGAAACCAATTTCAAGATGGCTGCCGTTGCGGCCATGTTGAAAATCGCAGCGCGCCCATTTTCGAAAGGCACCTTCCTCTACTGAACCCCAACACACACTGCAAAAATGGATTTAATCGGACAAGCCATTCTGCTCAAAATTGACGGAAAACAATTTCAAGATGGCTGCCGTGGCGGCCATATTGAAAATCGCAGCATACCCATGAACCTTCCTCTACTCAACCCCAACACACACTGCAAAAATGGATTTAATCGGACAAGCCGTTCTGCTCGAAATTGACGGAAACCAATTTCAAGATGGCTGCCGTGGCGGCCATATTGAAAATCGCAGCACACCCATGAACCTTCCTCTACTCAACCCCAACACACACTGCAAAAATGGATTTAATCGGACAAGCCGTTCTCCTTGAAATTGACGGAAACCAAAAGTTGCCGGACGCCCGCCCGCCCGGACGACAATACCCCTTAGCCCATTGGGCTGAGCGGTGAAAATAAAAAAACATAATAAAAGGTCAAATACAATCTAACAACTAGAAAGAGCAATCAGAGATTGCAGACCCTCGCCAGGATGTGTTTTCAGTGCTTTTTTGAGGCTTTTGTGTTAAAACAAATATGGCGGCCGAACAACGTGACCGATCCCTAAATTACGTTCAAGAAATTTCATCTTGCTCGGATGACGTTTTGTACTTGTCGAATTATGACGTCATAATGGAGGCACCTCATTAACATGGCATCATCATTAACAGATGTTATTCCACATGTTTCCCTGGTGTTGGGCTAGCGGCTAGGGTGCTGGCTTAGGATCCTAGGATCCTGGGTTCGAATCCCGGTCAATCGCTGAATTAACGCCAGGGGGGTTGACTCAGCCTGTCATCCTTCCGAGGTCGGCAAATTGAGTACCAGTTCACTGGTAATTCCCTGCTTGTCGTTAAAGGCGGCAAAAAGGGTTGGCGTCAGGAAGGGCATCCGGCCGTAAAACATTGCTTCAAATAGGGGACCGTAAAACAACAACAAACCACGGTCCCCGAAAAAGGCCAACCCCCGCTTGCGGGGAAAAATGGCCTCTAAACGGTGGTTTTTATTCCACATGGAGAGTTGTTTACAATGAGCCATGTCTCAATTTTTTTTCGATGCAGTGCTTTGAGATAGAGAGGTGCAAATGTTTTCGGTTTTTCCAAGATGGCGGACGAACCACATGACCGATGACGTCATCATTAATTTTTTTTCTCCATCAACTTATGCCTCCATGACGCTCAAGAAATTTCATCTTTGATAGGATGAGGTTTTTTACCTGTCGAATTATGACGTCATAATGGAGGCACATATGACATCATTAACATATCTTAATTCCCCATGGAGAGTTCTTTTCAATGAGCCACGTCTCAATTTTTTCTACGAGCAACAGTACCCGCCCTAAGGGCGGGGCCTCAATTGGGAGGCGCAAATGAAAAGGCTCTGGTGTGCAGCTGTGTTACGATCTTGTTCAGCAGATCTGTAATCCTCGGACTGCCTCCGAGACTGGTGTGCAGCTGTGTTATGCTCTTGTTCCTGCTTCCGATAGTCCTCGTCCAGCCGAGCCTTCTTTCTTGCAAAAGCTTCCTTGGACATTTTCGTTAATGAAGATTTCCGTTTGGGAGGCATTTTACCGGTTTATCTGAAACGGTACCCGCCCTGAAACACGAACCAGAGAAAACAAATCGTTTGGGCAATGGGCTCTCCAATATTCGATATGTTCACGGTTTGAATTACGTAACATAACGTTTGTGACGATGTTTTCATTGTGACGATGTTTTCATTGTGACGATGTTGTGACGATGTTTCTCTTCACGGTAGTGTTCGATGTGACGGTTTGAATGTAATTTCGTGATGTCTTTCGTTTTTATTTTCGTAATCGTTTAATGAACGTTTAATGTTTAATGAACGTTTAATGAGCGTAAGAATGAGTGAAAGAATGAGCATAATGATCATTACATGAATGAATGAATGTAATGAATAATTCGATGTGAAGCAAAAGACGCCTCAGAGCTGTCACATTCACAACCGCTATGTCATATGTACTTCCGATACGTGTTTCCTTCATTGTAAAAACTACCAAGTCAACAGTTAAAAGGATTTAGAGCCGATAGGTGTTATGGCCTTGGCAAGATCGATGGAGACAGCGATCTGTTAGCGTATATACCTCCCAAATAGAAATGTGGAATTCTCTCATGGAGAGATGAAACTCACGTCGTTTGAACTTTGGCCGAGGTCATTATTTACTTTTAATGATGTTTATATACAAACCTGGTGTTGGGCTGGCGGCTAGGGTGCCGGCTTAGGATCCTAGGATCCTGGGTTTGAATCCCGGTCGATCGCTGAATTAACGCCAGGGGGGTTGACTCAGCCTGTCATCCTTCCGAGGTCGGCTAATTGAGTACCAGTTCACTGGTAATTCCCTGTTTGTCGTTAAAGGCGGCAAAAAGGGTTGGCGTCAGGAAGGGCATCCGGCCGTAAAACATTGCTTCAAAAAGGGGACCAAAAAACAACAACAACCACGGTTCCCGAAAAAGGCCAACCCCCGCTTTGCGGGGAAAAATGGCCTCTAAAGGTGGTTTAATTATGTTTATATACAAATGATGTTTAATGATGCTTATATTGGTTTTGGGTCGTCCTTTCCGCATATCTCGTGAGATTGTGAGTTGGAGAGACGACCGTGATGGCGGGGAGGGGGGTGGCATTCTCTCAAGCAGGGATTCAACCCATGTCTTACAAAAGGTCTTTGTCCGAGGTCACCGAATCCGATCGGTGCAGCCGATCGGTGCAGCCGTGCAGCGATCGGTGCAGCCGTGTGTGCGGCACCCGGGAAAATAACATTATGCCGGAGTCTAAACCTGAAAATGCTGGAGGCCAAAGCTGAAATTGAAAAAAATATATACCCTATTTTACTCCAGGAGATCCCAGGATTACCCACCCAAAATATCGTTGCGATCAGTTCAGCCGTTTTTGCGGTACTTTCGAATGGACGGACGGACATTTGGTGAATTATAGTAAGATTCAGCGCTTTCGGAGATATAGAGGTGCAAAGCTTTTCGGTTTTTACAAGATGGCGGCCGAACCACGTGACCTATGACGTCATAATTGTCATTAAAAATATATACAGGTGGAGTTGCACACCTATGGTGAAAATTTCCTGTCAATCGGCCCAACGGTTGCAGAGAAAATCATATTTATTCTGTGCAGACAAACAAACAGACAAACTGACTCAAATGCAGTACCCTCTCCTCTGGCAAGGGTAACAATTTATATATCTCACTCAAGAAGTAGAAACCCAAAAGCTACAGAATATTGGAAACAACCTTTGTCCAAGTATCTTCAAGCTCGGAGTTTTTCCATTTTTCTCTGTAGAGACGACATACTGCACAACAGTGACCGTGGTTCCAGTTGCTCCAACATCAGCAAAGAGAACAGTCTGAAGAAACAGAAGAAAAAGAAGAGGAGCCAAAGCCAGGCAGGATGAGGGAAAAAGATGGAAATTTGATAACAGGAATTTGGTTGATGGCGGATGAATGAGACATTCATGAAACGGTGAAAGTAGTTGGCAAGGGATAAATAAATAAATAAATAATTTTATTTTTTTAAATATCTCAGAAAGGGAAACTGTCTCAATGCCCATTTAATATTTCCTCTACATTCCAACATCAATTTGTATTCCTTCTGTTGCACTTACTGATGGCTTTGTAGTGATTTCTTGTGTACTGAAAGCACCATAATGCAGAGCCACAGCAGCTGGACTGGAAAGCAACTGAAGAACAGGCAATTGTACCAGCTGAGCAGCTCGGAGTAGAGCTCTTCGCGCCGACTGAGAGAACCAAGCAGGGACCGAGAGCACACAGCCAGTCACAGGCTGACCTGGGGTTTAAAAGAGTGTAAACAAAAGGAAAGAAAGGTGATAACAAAACAGCATGAGGAAAACGGACATGGTCTATGACTTCGCTGTTGGGATTTTACAACAGAGGAAGTTGAATGAATAAATCCTCCTCGATACGACTTTATTTTGAGGGTCAGAATGAGGAAGATTAAAATCTCTGCAAGATCATTTAAACAACAACATGCATTTTAAGGCCATTTTCCCTGCCAGAGCGGGGGTTAGCCTTGCAGGCCCCATGACAATCTTCTCCATTTTGCCCTATTTTCTGCATCTCCCCTTGTTAACCCCCTTGCCTGCATTTCTTCTTCCACCATCTTAAGCCAAGTCTTTCTCGATCTTCCCCGTCCTCTACTTCCTTCTACATTCATTTCCATCACTCTTCTCAACCAGTCACTTTCATCCTTCCTCAACACACAACCAAACCATCTCAAACTGTTTCTCTTCACAGCATCCATCACAGGCTCTATTCCCATCATCTTCCAGAATTCATCATTTGTCTTCCTCTCTCTCAACGACACTCCACACATCCACCGAACCATTCGCATTTCCACCCTTTCCAGCCTTCGTTGCTGCTCCACGTTCATTACCCATGTCTTGCTCCCATAAATCATAACACTTCTCACACATGCAGCATACACCTTTCCCTTCAGCTTCAACGACACTCCCCTCCTCGTCAGCACCCCACTCGGTTCCCGAAACTTCTTCCATGCACATCTCACTCTCGCAACCATTGCCGAGTCTGATCCACCTTCTCCATTCAGCATGTCTCCTAGGCAACAAAATGTTTTCCAGCTTCACGGTCTCCAAGATCCAACTCAACATTTCCTCCATCTGCAGCTCCCTCTGTGCACACCTTACATTTGAATGTAGCTGCCACACTGGTTAATGACCCTCTCAAACCACTACATTTTTGATGAACCCACTCAGCGCACAATGTACATTGAATGGAATTCACTCCGACACCCTTCCTGCACACACCACACGGCCACTTCCCAATTATTTCCACCTCACCACATGCTTTACCACTTGCCATCACCTTCGTTTTTCCGATATTCACCTTCAGACCTTTTGTCTCCATACATTCTTTCCACTTGTTCATCTTCTCCTTCAGTCCATCCATACTTTCTGCAATCAACACCAGATCATCTGCCGACAACAACTCCCATGGTAAACCCTCCTTTATGTTCCGAGCCAGCACCTCCATCACAGCTACAAATAGGAGTGGACTTAGTACCGACCCCTGATGCACTCCCACCTTCACCTCAAACTCACCACTGTTCCCGTCCTTCATCCTTACAGCTGCGTGCGCTCTTTTGTACATTACCATCACTAATCTGATCAACCATTCCTCCACTCCGAGCTTCCTCAATGCCCATGTCACTACTTCACGTGGAACACTATCGAATGCTTTCTCCAGATCAACAAACCCAAGAAACAACTTCTTCCTCTTCTCCATGTACTTCTCCTGCAACTGCCTCACAATAAAAAGCACGTCTGTCGTTCCTCTTCCTGGCATAAATCCAAACTGCATTTCGTCAATCTTCACTTTCTTCCTTATCCTCCTCTCCAACACCCTTTCCAATACCTTCATTCCATGCTCCAATAACTTTATCGCTCGATACGAGCCACAGTCCAGAGGGTCACCTTTCCCCTTGTATAGAGGGACGAGGGTACTCAGTTCCCAATCCACTGGAATGCGGCCTTTCACCACCAGATTGCAGATCTCTGTAATTCTCTTCACACCCCAATTTTCCGCTGCCTTCAACATATCTCCCACAACTCCCGTCAGCCCTCCCGCTTTTCTACTCTTCATTGCTTTTATCGCTTCCTCAACTTCCTTCTCGGTTATCTTCTCTGCCGGTCCTAAAACTGGGTTACTCTCTATGGTGCCATCCCATTCATTCTCTGTATTCAACAGTATTTCCATGTATCTATTCCATCTTCCTTTAAATCCATCTGGGTCCACAACAATTTGCCCCACTTCATCCTGTTCAGCACTACATTCAACATTCAACCCACAGCATTTAACCCCTGACTATCACTTCTCCTTCTCCCTCCTTTTGCTTTAAATATTTCCCTATTGATTCTTGTCTTTTTGCAATTGTTGTTTTCATGTTTTGTTATGCATTATGTTTTGCACTCTGTCAAAGCGCCTTTGGGCTTCATGAAAAGCGCTATACAAAATAAATGAATTATTATTATTATTATTATCCTTCAAGCAACTCACCCCCATCACATCACACCTCTCTTTCGCTATCTGCTTTGCAATCCTGAATACTGCTCTCTGACCCTCTTCCAAATCCAAGCGTTCTCCGAACATTTTCCTACATGCCTCCTGCGCCTTTGCTACCTCTTTCTTTGAGATCGGGTGACCGATCTTTAGATCTTGAAGGAATTAAATAATAAATTATGATCGTTATTATTGGAGAAATAAGAATTAAAACTTCCACCCTACCTGACACCACTTCTTTGTAAGCAAACATTTTCTCAGTGTACTAAATGAAACTTTTATTTGATATGAAGAAGGAATGGACGCAAACAAATACATCAAATGTACAAAGCTTTTTCTTACCACTGACTCACTGACTGACTGACTGAAATGTACGGGACCTTGCAGGTGTCATAGAAAGCTTAGATTTGGCATGCTGACAGACATCGAAGCCGGTACACCGGGGGGAAGGGAGATGGGAGAGGGGAGAGGGGATCAAAGAACCATTGGAAAGCATCCGTAAAAATAAAATTTACGTAAAAAACCATAAACACATCCATTTAAAAAAAAAAAAAAAAAAACCTCAATCAATATCGAGCATTTGGAAATTGTAATTTATATAACTGTAAACTGAAACAAAACCCGCAATGAAAATGTAAATAAAAAAATCATAAACACGTCCGTAAACAAAATAAAGAAACAAGACGACGTCATGCAGAACACGAAACTTGCAAAATCCACCCCCCACCCACCCTGACCCCCAAAAAGGATGTCATTGATCCATCAAATTGTCCATTTCATTCAGATTCAAATTGACAATCTTGATCAAAGCTCGGGTTAATAGGATGAAAAGTGCCGATTTTTCAAATGAAAATTGATGATTTTAGAAGTTTCACCTCGAGTTGACCTTTTACCTTTTGACCTCAAAAATAGTTGGTTTCAGTGAGGCGCTATGCAAATGCTGTTCCATCTACAAGTCAATGAGTTGAAAATTGACAGTTTTTCAGATGAAAATTGATGATTTTGGAAATTTGAGCTGGAATTGACCTTTGACCTCAAAAATAGTTGATTTCCCAATTTAGTGACTCAATGTGTAAATGCTGTTCAATTTCCAAGTCAATGGGATGAAAATTGATGGGTTTTCAGATGAAGAAAATGGATTTTGGAAATTTAACCTCAAGTTGACCTTTTGACCTCAAAAATAGTTGGTTTCTCAATTTAGTGACTCAATATACTGTTGTGGTTTTGAGAACCCACACTTGTAAATATAACATCATTAAAGGTTAAAAGGTAACACCCCATAGATAGGCCACAAGCAACACGTAGGTCACCATAGGAAGTCAGTTATTTCATAGTATATGTTTAGAGAAGGCCATTCCCAATAGTTGCGTAAAACAAATAAGAGTAGGCCCCTTTCGTTCATTTTGGCAGCCTCCCTCTAAGCGACGCCATTAAGCGCTCTCCAGTCTGTGCCCCATCGGCCCTCCCAATTTGTTACGCTCCTTGGCCAGCAGCCTTCGCTGCCCTTGGGCTTCCGCTCAAACCAGCCCAAAAGCCACGAGGTGAGGCCCAAAAAGGGGGCGGAGCACCAGGATGGAGGTGCGGCCACATCAACCAGCCATCAAGGTGGGGCCGGTAAGCCAACACCAGCCAACCAGGGCTGAGGTGAGGTCGCCTGACCGGGCGTGGTTTGGGCTTCCAGAGCGTTCGCTGGCTTGGGTTATAAAAGCGCGCACGCAAAGCCCTTAAAGAGGACTGCCTGAACGAGCTCGAATAAAAGAGGACTTGTGAGAAGGACTCGCTGGGGGAAAGTTGACATTCATGAAGGACTCGTTGGAGAGCGCGCTAAAGAACTCGCGTTATGAGCTTTGATTGAGGCGGCTGCTTTGGGAGGACGTGTGCGAAAAGCGCTACGTATAACCGCCAGTATACCAACCTTTCCCCGTCACGATAATTGTCCGCTACGCGCTTACGCTACGCGGAGAGCTGTCTACCGTCCACCTTCATCACCTGGTACGGGTTGAGGACCGTAGCCGGACCGTAGCCTGAACGCTCTCGCCGGACCATCCACCCTACCATCTGCATCCCCGCATGAGTCTGAAGTCTGAGACCGAATCTGAGAGTGATCGGGCCCGAGTCCAAGGGAATAAGTTAAGACTGTGGTTAAGACTGCCCCGTTTGCTTTTTCTTCCTCTTCTTTCTTGTACATTCTTTCGTTTCTTCTTCCTTGTACATTGTAAATAAATTCCTTGTTCTTCCTGGTTTTCCTCTTAATCCGATCGTATCAGTCTTTTCTCAATTGGGTAAGCGTGGCACGATTAGGAACCGCTATAATCGGGTCCAGTCGCGGGTTAACAGCTTGGATCGCGGATTGCTATCCGCTCGGCAATTTCCATCAATATCCGTGATTCGGGTGTGAGTTATTTCCTTGCTTCACGGTCGGTGTTAGTAATTAGGTAATAGGACCAACATTCGACCAACAACCCTATTTAATACTGACCGGGAGGAACGTGATAACTTCCAGGATTGCGTCGGCCAGATAAAAGACAAGGGGATTAATCCCCCTCTTGATAAGGGGAAGGCCGACGTTTCTGAGATCCGTAACAATACAAATGCTGTGCAATTTTCAAGTCAATCGGCTTTAAAATGGCGATTTTAGAAATTTGACCTCCAGATGACGTTTGACCTCAAAATCAACAGGCTTCTCAATTGTGACGACCTCGACAACTTGGTGAAGTTTTGTGACGATCGGTTTAGAATTGTGACCTGTAGGCTGGTGACAAACAGACAGAATGAAAAATCGGTCAGACAGAGGACTTGCCGGAATGTACTTCTTTTTTTTTTGATTTGCCAACCACTCCCCGCCATCACGGTCGTCTCTCCAACGCAGTTTTGTACTTTTCAATTGTCAAGATGTTCTCCAGTTTTGTACTTGTCGAATTATAACGTCATAATGGAGGCCTTGGGCCAAGAGAGTTAAAAATTGGGCACAGTCTATTCCAGGGCAAGGCAAATTAGTCCAGGGGCCAATACAGATTTTGGTACCACCCAAGGTCAGCAAACAATTTTGGTATTTTTGTCTTCGTACATGTCTCTAGTTTATATTTTGGTATGATAACCCTGCCTATCTAGTAGCTTACTGATAGTTTTCACTCTGTAAACAAACCCACCTCCATATAATCTGGAAGTTGAATTTTAGGAGAGAGGGGTAGCATTTTTGCTTATAACTTCAGTTCTACTGAACATACTTTAACAAATCATAATTCATGGTGAAGCTACATCATATATCTACACAACTGTATTATATTTTCATCTTTAGTTATCAGGCGACTTTCTCAGAGGTCAAAAGGTCATGTTTCAATTGCAAAATCGAAAATTAAGAGTGTTTTTATTTTCAACTGATCTGATTACTATTTCGTGATATGTAGATGCTGAAATTATTTCATAATGTATAGATAAGACATTGTAGATGATTTAAAATAACATATCATTCACAAAACTTCAACAATTAACCCTATGTTAACCCTTTTTATGCAAGCATTATTTCTTCGATTTCCGAAAATTTTTGTCATTGTCTGCACAAATGTGAAACCTGCTTTAAATAGAGCATTATGACACAAAGAATATTGTGACTAGTAAATGCTAAATGAAATATGTCATGCCTTGCTTTCCTTGCAGGATCTTGCAGGATCAGGACATGATTGGTGAGAATGACTCCAACTTTAGTCATCCTGATCTACAATTACCAAGAATCAGGAAGGATGAAGCTTATATTCAGTCACTTGTTGAAATGATGGAGTCCAGCTGGATCAGTCCTTTCGATCCTGACCATGAAGACATTGTCAGTTTGTCGACTGGCATTGCTGCACCTCCAGATGTTGCTGAAAACCTCATTGAAGCCCACCAAATAGGGAAAGACGCTTATGAAGATTTCAAACAAGCGAGGATGGAGTCAGACAGTCCAGCCATAAAGTTTCATGACAGGATTACAAAGAAGTAGCTGAAAACATTCTCAGACATCGGCAAGAAATCACATACCCTTGGCAACAGAAAGGAAGTTATCCTCAAGGCTGATAGGAAGCTGTTTGGGCAGATGATTCTTGTTGCAGAAAGCAGGCAGCTGCACATGGGTGAAGTTTTAGCCCACCCACTTTGACCTTTGCCTTGGGCCCGAGCCAACATTGATGGGTCTCTTCGTAAGACCAAAAAGGCTGCTCTTGCCAGGGTGTTGGAGAAGCATGACTCACCAGCAGAAATAATCCCTCAACCTTCAGCCACTCTGATAGATCGAATGAGCCTGGTCCAAAAGATGAAGGGGAAAGACAAAACGTTCTCCCAACTGGCAGAATCAGTATTGGCTCAAGTTATCCATGAAGGTGGTCAGATCAAGCGCATTGATGTTATCTTTGATGTATATAGAGAGATGTCCATCAAAGATTTGGAGAGAGCAAAGAGGCGCAGATTCAGGTATTGAGCTAAGGAGCATTGCGCCTGGCCACAATACACACCAGTGTAGGAAGCTTTTGTGTAGCTCTAAAAACAAAACACACCTCATCAGGTTCTTTGTGGAAGAATGGAAAGGTCAACTTGAGAAGATCAAGGTCAAAGATCTGTATGTTACCTGTGAGAATGTCTGTTTCAACCTCACAAGGGAACGATGGGAGGAGGTTCTGGAGCTATCAAGTACCCAGGAAGAAGCAGACACCCGTCTTCTACTCCATGCTCTACATGCAGCTGAATCAGGCTACAAGGGTATAGTAGTCACAGCAGAGGACACAGATGTAATGATTATAAGCATTGGAGTCAGCAAGAGAATTCGATGTCCCATGTTCCAGAAATGTGGCACCAAGAACCACACAAGGTTCACTGACATCAGCAAGCTAAGTCATGCACTAGGAGATAATGTCTGTGATGCTCTGATTGGAATGCACTCATTTACGGGCTGTGATACAGTCGGTGCTTTCACTGGGCATGGAAAGTCGGCCATGTTCAAACAACTGAAGACTAACGAGACCTGTCAAGACACATTCAGAGAGTTGGGAAGGTCCTGGGAGGTCTCTGATGAACTATTTGGAAAGCTTCAGGAAGTAACATGTCGGATGTATTTGCCTTCCACAAACACAACTCAACAAGCTTCGCTACCAGCTGTTTTGTGCAAGGCGTGGAGAAGTTGACTCCAATCAGCTTCCCCCTTGTGAAGATTGTCTCTTCATGCATGCCTTACGAGCAAACTATCAGGCTGCAATCTGGCAGAGGTGTTCGGAGTGCAATACTAGTGTACCCTATCCAATGGCTCATGGATGGAAGATTCATGATGGGGATCTGGCCATTGAGTGCATGCGAGGTACACCTGCACCAGAGGCTGTGTTGGACCTGCTATCCTGCTCATGTGTATGATCATGCAAATTACCAATCTGCACATGCCTTGGAAATGGTCTGAAATGCACAGACATGTGTAAGCTGCAAACCTGCAGCAACCAAGCAAATGAACTAGAACAAATAGAGCTGAATGATAGTGATGTGGACGATTGTGACACAGACTAAGTTTGTCCCAATGACATGAAAGAAACTGTTTGTAGTCTAAACGCACTTCAAATAACAAGATTATAATGTATGAGCATTACCTAGATGGTGTTCACAATAAGTACAATGGCTTATTAGACAATTTGAATATTTTTGTACATTATATTGAAACAGAGATAATAAAACTTATTTATTTCTTTTTTGATGATTGTTTTATCTGCTTATGTTCTTATAAATGTGTAACTTTATACCAATGCTTGTGGGTATGTGAATGATAAAACACATTGGAGACATATTCATTGGTTTTCCAAAAATATTGTCTAGAAGTCATAATATATTATATACAGTCATGTGAAAAAGTAAGTACACCACATGTAAAGTTTTGACTTTTTCAACATATTTCAACATACAGCTATTTGATCTTCATTTCAACAATATTGATAGATAAAGCTGATATAATATAACAAATATCATGAAACATTTACATTTTGTAGTCCATTGTATAATTTAAATAAACATAAATGCAAATTTCGCATGTGGAAAAAGTAAGTACACCCTTGGCTCTAATAGGTGGTATTGCCCCCTTTGGCAGAAACAACCTCAAGTAGGCGTTTCTTATAACTGTCTACCAGTCTCTGACATCGACTGGGAGAAATTTTTGCCCACTCCTCCAAGCAGAATTCTTTCAGCTGTGCGATGTTTGAGGGGTTTCTTGCATGCACAGCTCGTTTCAAATCCACCCACAACATCTCGATGGGATTTAGATCCTGGCTTTGACTTGGCCATTCCAGAACCCTCCATTTCTTTCTTTTCAGCCATTCCTTGGTGTATTTACTGGTATGTTTAGGGTCATTGTCATGTTGCAAGGTCCACCTTCGGTTGAGCCTCAACTCTCCGACAGATGGCCTCACATTATCCTCAAGCACCCTCTGGTACAATGAAGAATTCATAGTGGATTCTATGATGGTGAGCTGCCCAGGCCCTGATTCAGCAAAGCTGCCCCAAACCATAATATTTCCACCACCATGCTTTACAGTTGGTATCAGGTTCTTGTGGTGAAATGCTGTCTTTGGTTTTCGCCAAACATGTCTTCTGGTACTGTGGCCAAATAGCTCTACCTTTGACTCATCTGTCCAGAGCACATTGTTCCAGAAGTGCTGGTCTTTGCCTAGGTGTTCATTGGCAAACTTTAGTCTTGCCCTGATGTTCTTTCTGGACAGCAAAGGTTTCCTCCTGGCACACCTCCCATGTAGATCAAATTTGTGCAGCCTCTTTCTAATGGTAGACTCGTGCACTTTGACATCAACAGTGGCAAGAGCTACCTGTAGGTCCCGTGATGACATTCTGGGGTTCTTAGAGACTTCTTTCAGCATCTTGCAGTCTGCTTTCGGGCTGAACTTGCTGGGGCGGCCTGGCCTGAACAAGTTGGCAGTTGTTTGGAATCTTCTCCACTTGTAGATGATCTTCCGGACAGTCGAATGATTGATTTCAAATTGTTTGGAGATCTTTTTAAATCCCTTCCCAGACTCGTAGGCATCTATAACCTTCTTTCTGAAGGCCTTAGAGAACTCTTTTGATCTAGGCATGGTGACGCCGCACACTTCAACAACAAAGAGCAAACCAAAACTAAATGTCTGAGGTTTAAATAAGACAGGTTCCTCCAAGATCCTCTCTAACAATGTTCTAATCATTTGCACCTGAGCTGGTGCACCTGATTCTAATTTTAGGTATTTGAAGTAGTGATAAATGTAGGGGTGTACTTACTTTTTCCACATGTGAAATTTGCATTTGTGTTTATTTAAATAATACAATGGACTACAAAATGTAAATGTTCATGATATTTGTTATATTATATCACCTTTATCTATCAATAAGGTTGAAATGAAGATCAAATAGCTGTATGTTGAAATACGTTGAAAAAGTCAAAACTTTACATGGGGTGTACTTACTTTTTCACGTGACTGTATACAGTCATTTTATATGGGGGTGGGTTTGTTTACAGGCAATGACTAAATTTTTCGGAAATCAAAGAAACAATGCTTGCATAAAAAGGGTTAATATAAAGTTAATTGTTGAAGTTTTGTGAATGTTAGGTTATTAAAATCATCCACAATGTCCTATATATACATTGTGAAATAATTTCAGCATCTACATATCACGAAATAGTAATAAGATCAGTCGAAAACAAAAACACGCTAAATTTAGGATTTTGCAAATGAAACATGACCTTTTGACCTCCGAGGAAGTCACCTGATAACTAAAGGTGTAAATTGGATTACAGTTGTGTAGATATATGATGTAGCTTCACAATGAATCATAATTTGTCAAAATATGTTCAGTAGAACTGAAGTTATAAGCAAAAATGCTACCCCTCTCCCCTAAAATTCAACTTTCAGATTATATGGAGGTGGGTTTGTTTACAGAGTGAAAACTATCATTAAGCTACTAGATAGGCAGGGTTATCATACCAAAATATAAACTAGAGACATGGAGGAAGACAAAAATACCAAAATTGTTTGCTGACCTTGGGTGGTACCAATTTGTTAAAATATCAGTATTGGCCCCTGGGCTAAATATGTGTAAAGTATGGCAATGCTATGTGCAACGATGTAGACGTAGCACTGCGCACAAACAGACAGACAAACAGACAGACAGACACACAGAAAATATGGCGGCCGAACCACGTGACCGATGACATCATTATTTGTTTTCTAAACCAATTTATTCCTAGATTATGTTCAAGAAATTTCATCTTGATCGGATGAAGTTTTGTACTTGTCGAATTATGACGTCATAATGGAGGCACCTATGACATCATCATTAACATCTTTTATTCTCCATGGAGAGTTCTTTACAATGAGCCATGTCTCAATTTGTTCTATTCAACACTTTCGGAGATATAGAGGCACAAATTTTTTAGGGTTTTCCAAGATGGCGGCCGAACCACGTGACCGATGACATCATTTTTTTTTTTCTCCACCAGTTTATGCCGACATGGCGCTCAAGAAATTGCATCTTGAGTGGATGAAGTTTTGTACTTGTCGAATTATGACGTCATAATGGAGGCCTTGGGCCGAGAGAGTTAAAAATTGGGCACAGTCTATTCCAGGGCAAGGCAAACGTGTGTTAAGTATGGCGATGCTATGTGCAACGATGTAGACGTAGTACTGCACACAAAGACAGACAGACAGACAAACAGACAGACAAACCAACCAACCAACATACTTGCTGGAATCTATTCCGGCAAGTAATAACAACCGCAACCGACCAATATACTTGAAAAATCTTCGATTTTGCATGTAATAAGCCTAAATTGATATCGAGCAGCAGGTCGGTGATGCTTGCCAATTTGACAGGTATTCAGTGTCGTGATGGTTATTTGTGCTCCCATTCCTGCAGGTTCATGGACGTCACATTACACTTGAACAAGATAACACGCGCCCTCATGTCGCACGAGTGGTCACCAACTTCATCGCACAAAAGAACATTCCCACACTTCCTCGCCAGCTGTTTCTCCCATCGGTGTGGCAGGCAGGAACGAGCAGGCGATGGCAATGAGAAAGGCAGCAAGAGGGCAAAGACTAGCAACAGCACACGCACCCAGGAGACACAATCTCAACCAGCTAAAGCGCTCTTTACCAGTGTTGTGCCCATCCTTTTATCATTACCAGTGGGGCAGGTTTCCCCATGGTGCATGTAGATTTGGAGACATGGGCACCAAATGAGGATCGCTGCCCTGCGCCGATTGGCAGGAAGCAACGCGGATTTTAAGATCGAATAGCACTCCGGTTCTTGCCACGTGACAGGGTCCCTCATCTGGTCTTTTCGCACAGTTTTGGAACGTTTTCGGTGGGCGGTTTGTGCAAGTGGCTTATGGAACACATGCATGAGGACAGCTTAAGATCAGAGAATATTGCAGAATGCAGAGAGGGGGAAAGATGGGACTAAGACATGAACACTCGGGAAGGGAATACGAGAGCTTCGTAAACACTTTTCGCGGCATCATCCTTTTAATTACAGCAATTACAACACTCTTATTCTAACATGCACCAGGAAATGCCTATTCTAAACTACGGCCCATTTACCCCTTAGACCAGATCCATAATATTTAACCTATAAATCATAAGATCTGAGATGGATTGCAGAAGGAAAAAGAAGAAGAGGAAGATAAAATCAAATAAAAATTAAAAAAATCAAAGGAGAACAACAACGAGAATTGCTTTGCAATACATGTCCCCAACCAATGTGATATTTTCTAAGTCCAAAAAGGGCATAACTGAAAAATTGCCAAAACACCCTGAAACTCAAACTTGTTCTGGAACTTGTCCTAATAAAACCATGTACTAAGTTTCAGTTGAATATGTTAACGGATATGGGAAAAAGTCTGAAAAACCACAGGTTCGACAGACAGACCGACAGAGCAAACCTATAGTCCCCTCTGGTGTAACCAGGCGGGGACGAATAATCAGGCAAAGAAAATGTGAAGGAAGGAATACATCTGACCAGCTGTGTCGGCTGCAAGTTGCCGGGAGTAGTTGAGCATCATTGCAGTGAGCTCCTCAGGTGAATAGCTGGAACCACTGAAAAATATATCCAAGGAAGATGAGCGAACACAGCTCCCCCTCAAACAAAATAAACAAACAAAAACAGTTTATGATCATTGTTAATCTCTCTTGCCAACTTGCTATCCCGACAACAGGAAATGTGACAAAGGGAACTTGCATATTAAGCTTAAGCCCATCTTACCGGCCTAATCGGACGTGACGAATGGGGGAGGGGTCGAGAGAGTATTGGCTCAGACATGTTGCTATTTACTGTATAACAGGGTAAAGGGCTCTTACACCGCTCTCACAAGTGAGGCTGGGACTGTATAGAGCATAGGGTCACTGACGCCACAATCCATAACATTTATCATTCATTCAATGACTGACTCGCACACAGACACCAAATTGGCATAAAAATACAATATGTTAAAATGCAAAAAGATATACGTTTGTGGGGGTAGGGAAGAAATACCATAGTGGAGTTAGGATTGTATAGGTTTTAGCATGGACCGTGTGACATTTACAAAGCCCATTTTGATGTACATAAGCAGAGTAAACCGTGAGCTTAAGAGTGTTTACGTGCCACCACACGGAGGGTGGTTTTTGTGTTAGTCAAGTAGGGCTGAAGGATAATTCCCAGTACGTACTTGCCTCCTGTGATTTTCTTTTCCATTCTGTTTTTTTTTTTACAAGCAAAAAGACCTGTCATAAAAGCCTTCATTTGCCAACAACAACAACAACAACAACAACAACCGCCATGAAACCGATAGAAAGCCGACCATTTCCGAACGACTGCTAGACTCCGCCTCCAAGGGATTGTGGCCGATAGGCCACGCCCCAAAGTTCATCGTTGGTTGAGAGCATATGGAATGATGTAATGGGGCGCAGGGATTGGTCGGGGAGTGACGTCAGCGAGGGAAAAAAAAAAAAGGAGGGTACGTCCGTCCGTCTGTGTGTCTGTGTGTCTGTGTGTCTGTGTGTCTGTGTGTCTGTGTGTCTGTGTGTCTGTGTGTCTGTGTGTCTGTCTCTCTCTCGCTCTCTCTCGCTTCGTGGTGGGCGGTCGTGTTTTCTCAAGTGCGTTTGAGGAGAACTGTTCGGGCCAAGAAAACCTTGCAGCGTTGGAGCCAGGGGTGTTGTTATGACCCGGTGCTCTTCGAGGGAGCTAAGGACCGGGTTGTGCTGGGGCGTTTGGCTGCCTGCTGCACGGCTGGCTCGGTGTGCTGGAGCGATTCACCGGTGCCATTGTTCGGGTGCTTCGACGCACGGTCGTCTCGGCGACCGACCCCACCAAAGTGCTCATCGAGACCAGAGCAGAGTGCCAAATAAATGGGGGGATATTATTTTTACTTTTGCTCAAGGACATCTGCCATCTGCTTCAAAATCAGCCAACATTACCGCTTTACACAAAAAAATATGCGAAAACAGATCCTTGCAACTACAGACCAATCAGCCTGATCCCAATCATCAGCAAGATCATGGCATCAATCATCGCTTCTGACATCAAATCCTTCCTCTTCTCCAATGGCTTGAACTCGGATCACAATTTGGATTCAGACCAGGTCATTCTACTCTGGACATGCTGCTTCTGCTGTCTCAACAATGGATGGAGGTCCTCAATGCCAAAAAGGAAATCACAGCTGTCTCCCTTGACATATCACGTGCCTTCAATACGGTGTGGCACACCACCCTGATCACCAAACTCTCCTCTTATGGTATCCATTGAAACATCCACGCATGTCTTGCGGACTTCCTCACTGGTCGCAGTCAACGTGTGGCCCTGAATGGAATTCTCTCATCTCCCCTTCCTGTTCAGGCTGGAGTTCCTCAAAGCAGTGTTCTGGGCCCCGTGCTTTTTCTGGTCTTCATTAATGATCTCGCCGAATGGAAAATCCTCTATCACTTTGCTGATGACTCCACTCTCTGCCGCTCCATTCCTCATCCCTCAGATCGGCAGTCTACAGCCTCCTCACTCTCTGCAGACCTGGAGAAAATCACAGACTGGTCAAACAAGTGGAACATGTCTTTCAATCCTGACAAATCTCACACTCTTACTATGTCCTCCAAAAAGACCGACTGGACAACCCTCCCATCTACTTTCTGAACAATCCTCTCCAAGAAGTTCTGTCACTCAAGCTTTTGGGTCTCACTATCTGCCATGATCTTTCCTGGGAAAACCACATTTCCAAGCTGGCCTCCAAAGCCAGTCGCCGACTGGGCATCCTCCGTCGTGCGAAGTCTTTCCTTGGCACACCTGAGCTCCTCACCACATACAAGGCTTTCATCCACAGCTCAATGGAACACTGCTCTCCCCTCTGGGCTAGTGCTCCTGCCTCACACCTAGCTCGGCTTCACGCGGTTGAAACCAAAGCTTTCAGAATCATTGGAATCTCATGGGATGAAGCCGATTCTGAGGGCCTTTCTCTCCCTCACCACAGGCAGGTCGGTGGTCTTTCTGTTTTCTACCGACTCCTAATCCGGCCTTGCTCCCCCTGCTCTTTATGTGCTCTGTCCTCCAAATATTCCTGCAGGACAAACAAGATCTGCGGTTAAATTGCCAAAATCAACACTCTCTGCTCACCGTCACTCTTTCATTCCTCTTTACTCCCACTTCTGGAACAAACTCCCCCACTCTCTTCAATCCCACTCCTCCCTCCAGGTCTTTAAAACAGCTGTTCACCACCATCTCTTATCTTTCCCCATCCAAAACCTTGATCTTTTCTACCCCCGTTAAAACACCCCAAATCCGCCTTTTTCAATCCCCAACTTCTTTCCTGAAATTCCTCGGTGAAATTCCTAGTAGTGTTCATTTGGTTTATACAGTGTACCCCTCCCTCCTCCCCAACCCTCTCGCTTCCACAGATCTACCGACGTCCTTGTTCTCTACTTTTGTGCTTGTGTGCTTGCCTCTCCTCCCCCCTCCCCCCTCCCCCCTTCCTTCATTGTATGTTTTATGCGTCTGTGCATGTTTTCATGTTCAATGTGTTAGCTCTTACACGAGCCTTGATTCTGTATACAAAAATAAAAAACTTTCCCCCGATCTGTTTTTGTGTCTGAGTGGAGACTGGGGATTTCGTTTTTACTTCAACATTCATTTTTACCTCTGCTTTATTTCATTAAATTCATCATTGTCTGGCATCTTATTTGTCGTGTGTGTTTGTTTGCTCTGTGGGTTTCGAGGAATAAACCCCGTGGCTGCCGTCCGTAAAGGTAAGACCTCAGCTCCTTCCCCTCTCCCGCGCGTGCCAAAAAGATTCCGCCAAGTTTCGAACTGCTGCCTCAGAGTTAACCGATCGGCTATCCGGCTGAGGCCGATTTCCATCGGCCACGGACATGACAATATGTATTCATGCAGTCATACTCAGTGGTTTGTTGTGAGAGGGGGTACTTGGACAAATACCCAGTTGAGGCTCTACATTGATAAAGGCTGTCTGTTAACCTTTGATAACATGTCTTGAGAATTCTAAGATCTTCACTTGTCAATCATCCCTCAAATGATGTACCGCACACTATCCACAAAGTCAATCTTCAAAACTAGATGCACATTTACTTGCTTCCTTGGTTAGTACTCACTCTGGTAGGTGAAGGGCAAGTTCAAGAGAACTTGAAACAACAGGTGGCAAAGGAACCCCGGCCAGCCAGGTCTCTGCAGCCTGCTTTGCTGCAGATTCCGTTTCACCCTCCTCCCAGTGCACTCCCAACAAGTCACGGAAGTATCGAAATACCAGCTCTGGCTTCTTTTCTACCTACAAACACAAAACAATTTGGCAATTAAATATCTATTTATATAAAGCAGTAAAGTATGTTTGTTTGTTTGTTTGTCCTCTTATAACTCGAGAACTACTCATCCCAGAGCAAAACCAAAGGCATATTCGGAATCAGAACATCTCAGAGCAACTACAGCACAACTTAAAATTTAAAAAACGTCACGTTTTAAAATTATGACGTCATCAGCGTATTTCAGAATGTTAATTTTTCAACTTCATATTCGGAATCAGTACGTCCCAGAGAAACTTCGTAACGTTAATTTTTCAACTTCATCCGATTGACATGGGACCAAGGGCATGTGACAGAGAGTGAAACATTTATTTGACGACAATGACGTCCGACTTCCGGGTTCGGAATGCGGGACCAATGCCATTTGACAGCAAATAAAAAATAAATGTGACATTCAATTGACGACAATGACTTCCGACTTGACTCCCCCCTCCCCCTCCCCCTCCACTCCCCCCTACCCCTACCCCTCCCCCTCCCTCTCCCCCTCTCTCCTCCCTTCCCCCACCCGGCAATGCCGGGTACTTCTGCTAGTATTACAATAATGCCTGAGACAAGGTCTGCTCTTGCTTTATTTATTACTTAAAGTAGCAGGGTAGATCTGGTTACTCTTTGGTTGGATGCACCTTTTCTTTTTAAAAATGTATAATCCCAAACGCGTGTATGTATGTATATATATATATATATATATATGTATATGTATATGTATATGTATATGTATATGTATATGTATATGTATATGTATATATATATATATATATATATATATATATATATATATATATATATATATATATATATATATAATATATACACATACATACATACATACATACATACATACATACATACATACATACATACATACATACATATATATATATATATATATATATATATATATATATATATATATATATATATATATATATATATATATATATATATATATATATATATATATAGATATATACAGACTTGGCATTTAATATGGAATATTTTTTTTATTCTTGACTTGGGTTTACTTTCTGAACTCAGTATATCAATCTGGTGAGTTTCTTTTACGCTTCGGTGATTTCTTTGTCAAAAGAACCATGTCACTGATTGTCTTTCGCAGAAAGAAGTCAATAACAGGATAATATCACAGGTGGCGTGACAAAATGTAAGGACAGGTACATTTGACGATTGGCTTCACAATCGGGTATATAAGGGTTGTTGGTTCTGTATTAGTGGAAAACAACTGCTGCACGTCCACAAAAGTTATTGCCGCTTCCTCTGGAGATGTTCCGTCAACTTGACAATGCTCTTTGTCATGGAGTGGTGGCTTTACGAAATTCCAGCATGAAACAGCGTGCTATTGCTTGGCAGTATGGCATCACTCAAGGTCAGGTGTCAAAGATCCTGAAACGAAATGCTCAGAGCGGTGTCCCTACTCCAATACCGAGGCCAGGACGTCCCCGCAGAATCACAAGGAGATGATCGCCAGCTGCACCGGTTAGTCTGCAATGGCCGTACCAAGTCAGCTAATCGGCTTAGAGCTGAGTGGCAGCAACTGACAAATGTGCCTGTATCCAGAAGGCTAGTCAACCAACGACTGGTTCAAGCAAGCTATCGTGCCAGGCGTCCCCTGAGAAAGCCACGCCTGACCAGACAACACAGCCAGCGCCGATTGCAATGGACCAGAGAGCACCGTCAATGGCAGCCAGGACACTGGAATCACGTGACCTTCAGTGACGAGTCTAGATTTCTGGTCTATCGTCAAGATGGCCACGTCCGAGTGCACAGACAAGTGCATGAAGCCTACAACGAAGATTGAATAGTGCCAAGAGTCCAAGCTGGAGGTGGTGGGGTGACCGTTTGGGCTGCTTTTCATGCAGGGGGCAAAACTGACCTGGTTGTTCTGAATGGAAACCTGAACCAGTTCAAGTACAGGGCCATTCTGGAAGAAACATTGCTTCCATTTGCTCATGCAGCCTTTCGAGGAAGCTTTGTCTTCCAAGATGACAATGCACAGCCTCATCGTGCTCGCATGATCCAACACTTTCTTGCTGACCGTGGTGTAGAGCATATGGAGTGGCCTGCCATGTCCCCGGATATGAATCCGATAGAGAACTTGTGGGCAGAATTAACGCGTCAAATCGACAACTTGGTCCAGCAGCCCACCACTGTGCGTGAATTGCAGCAGGCTATTGTCACTGCATGGCAAGCGATTCCTGTCCAAACCTTGGCAAATCTCGTGAACAGCATGCCTCGACGTGTACGTGCTCTCCTGAATGCTCATGGGGGTTACACGAAGTACTGAACTGTAATGTTACTGTCCGTAATCCCAGTCATGATTTAACTTTTGTTTTTGTTGAAAAAATTTTTGGCTCATGTGTAAAATAAAGAGATACTTCTGGAAAACGTACAGAAGTTTAACACAGTACTGTCCGTGAATTGAGTTCGATATCAGTTAACATCACTTTCAAGGATCAATTTATTTGCTTCGAAATGTCAAATGTGGTTTTTGTTTCTTTTAAAGGTCATATTAACAAAATCTAGAATAATTTCAACATAATTCCAATGAACTTTTGGTTCTAAGTCATCTTGAAAAGTAAGTTCACCCCCACAAAAAAATATTCCATATTAAATGCCAAGTCTGTATATACATACAATGATACATATATATATATATACATATATATATATACAGTAAAATAATTTTAGTTTCCATTTATTTTACATAATACATAAATATATTAATCACGCATTTATTGCATTTGTACATAATTTGTGTCAAAATATGGTTGTTTGTGTGCATCTGGAACTTATCCCCCTTTTTCCCCACAAGCCTTTAGCATCAGTATCTGTGGTTTCACCAATCACAGTAGTCTCAAGTCACCCACATGGATGACAAGGGTGCTGTAAACTGTAATCAATTTGCTTGGAACAAAAGTTTTTTGTTTAATCACAAAGTTGCCCGTTTTAAAAGCCTCTTTCCAAGTTGAAGAAGCACTAACGGCTTCCTCATGCAGCAACTTGAACGAAACAGTTATTATTCTCCCAAAGCAGGAATCCTTTTGAAGGACACAGAAAAGCAGACAAAAATAAAATAATTTTTTAAATATATATTGTTGCGGTTTTGGGTTTTCTACAATACTACAATTTTGGGTTTTCTACAGTTTTGGGTTTCTCAGATCTCTCGATGTCTCCATGTCTCTCGGTCCCTCCTCTCAAATGTTGTGTTTGTGTCCTTCCCCCTCTCTCCCCATCTTGTCTACCGCTCCCGATGTTATATGTTTTATGTGTCGGTTTGTCTTTCTGTGTGATTAATGTTCGCTCTTTCACGAGCCTCGATCTTGTATACAAAAAAAAAAAAAAAAAAAAAAAAAAGGTAGAAAAAAAAAAAATACAACAACACAACATGCATTTTAAAGGCCATTTTCCCTGCTAGAGCAGGGGTTAGCCTTGCAGTCCCCATGACAATCTTCTCCATTTTGCCCGATTTTCTGCATCTCTCCTTGTTAACCCCCTTGCCCGCATTTCTTCTTCCACCATCTTTAGCCAAATCTTTCTCGGTCTTCCCCGTCCTCTACTTCCTTCTACATTCATTTCCATCACTCTTCTCAACCAGTCACTTTCATCCTTCCTCAACACATGACCAAACCATCTCAAACTGTTTCTCTTCACAGCATCAATCACAGGCTCTATTCCCATCATCTTTCGCAATTCATCATTTGTCTTCCTCTCTCTCAACGATACTCCGCACATCCACCGAACCATTCGCATTTCCACCCTTTCCAGCCTTCGTTGCTGCTCTACATTCATGACCCATGTCTCGCTCCCATAAATCATAACACTTCTCACACATGCAGCATACACCTTTCCCTTCAGCTTCAACGACACTCCCCTCCTCAGCAGCACGCCACTCAGTTCCCGAAACTTCTTCTATGCACATCTCACCCCAGCAACCGTTGCCGAGTCTGATCCACCTTCCCCATTCAGCATGTCTCCGAGGTAGCAAAATGTTTTCACACCTTCCAGCTTCACGCCGTCTCCAAGATCCAACTCAACATTTCCTCCATCTGCAGCTCCCTCTGTGCACACCTTACATTTGAATGTAGCTGCCACACTGGTTAATGACCCTCTCAGACCGCTACATTTTTGATGAACCCACTCAGCGCACATTGTACATTGAATGGAGTTCACTCCGACACCCTTCCTGCACACAGCACATGGCCACTTCCCAGTTCTTTCCACCTCACCACATGCTTTACCACTTGCCATCACCTTCGTCTTTCCTATATTCACCTTCAGACCTTTTGTCTCCAGACATTCCTTCCACTTGTTCATCTTTTTCTTCAGTCCATCCATACTTTCCGCAATCAACACCAGATCATCTGCATACAACAACTCCCAAGGTAAACCCTCCTTTACGTTCTGAGCCAGCACCGCCATCACAGCTACAAATAGTAGTGGACTTAGTACCGACCCCTGATGCACTCCCACCTTCACCTCAAACTCACCACTGTTCCCGTCCTTCGTCCTTACAGCTGTGCGCGCTCTTTTGTACATTGCCATCACTACTCTGATCAACCATTCCTCCACTTCTAACTTCCTCAATGCCCATGTCAATACTTCGCGTGGAACCCGATCGAATGCTTTCTCCAGATCAACAAACCCAAGAAACAACTTCTTCCTCTTCTCCATGTACTTCTCCTGCAACTGCCTCACAATAAAGAGCGCGTCTGTCATTCCTCTTCCTGGCATTAATCCAAACTGCATTTCGTCGATCTTCACCTTCTTCCTTATCCTCCTCTCCAACACCCTTTCCAATACCTTCATTCCATGCTCGAATAACTTTATCGCTCGGTACGAGCCACACTCCAGAGGGTCACCTTTCCCCTTGTATAGAGGGACGAGGGTACTCGGTTCCCAATCCACTGGAATGCGGCCTTCTTTCACCACCAGATTACAGATCTGTCATTCTCTTCACACCCTCCCCCCTCTTCCCATGCCCCCCCCCCCCAAAGCCCTCGCCCTCTCTCAGATCTCTCGATGTCTCCATGTCTCTTGGTCCCTGCTCTCAAATGTTGTTTTGTGTCCTTCTCCCTCTCCCCATCTTATCTACCGCTCCCGGTTATATGTTGTTGTGTCGGTTTGTCTTTCTGTGTGATTAATGTTCGCTCTTTCACGAGCCTCGATCTTGTATACAAAAAAAAAAAAACAAAAAAAAAAAACCCCCCAACTTCCTGCTGCTTTCAACATATCTCCCACAACTCCCGTCGGCCCTCCCGCTTTTCTACTCTTCATTGCTTTTATCGCTTCCTCAACTTCCTTCTCAGTTATCTTCTCTGCCGGTCCTAAAACTGGGTTACTCTATGTTGCCAACCCATTCATTCTCTGTATTCAACAGCATTTCCATATATCTTTTCCATCTTCCTTTAATTCCATCTGGGTCCACAACAATTTGTCCCACTTCATCCTTCAAGCAACTCACCCCCATCACATCACACCTCTCTTTCGCTATCTGCTTTGCAATCCTGAATACCGCTCTCTGACCCTCTTCCGAATCCAAGCGTTCTCCGAACATTTTCCTCCATGCCTCCTGCGCCTTTGCTACCCCTTTCTTTGCAGCCTTCTTGGCTGCCTTATAACTTTCATGCTCTTCTTTTTCTGCTCCCGTACCCTTCGCCTTCTGCCACTCCTTGAACTTCTTCCTCTTCTCGTCAATCCTCTTGCCAACTTCATCATCCCACCATCATGTTTCCAAGTGCCTCGGTGGTACTTTTGTCCATCCACATACCTCACCAACGGCTCCCAACAGACTATCTTTCATTGACATCCAACCACGTTCAAGCTCAACCACATCATCCTCTGCCCTACTCAGCCTCTCTTTTAATGCCTCCCTTACTGTCACCTCTTTCAACCTCCACACCTTCATTCTCGGTTGGTACTTCACCCGCCGAGCTCTCTTCGCACCTTGCACCCTTACGTCGCAGACAACCAAGTGGTGCTGTGAAACAGCGTCCTCCTCCGGGATCACCTTTGTGTCCCGGAGGTGCCCCCTATCTCGCCTACGCACCATCAGGTAGTCAACGGTTGTCGTCGACCCACCTGACGTGTATGTAACAAACTTATTATCCTCTTTCTGGAACTGAGTATTACAAATCAACAAATCAGCTCCATCAGCAAACTCCAAAACCCTTTCACCTTCTCCATTTCTCACACCATATCCGTAACCCCCATGAACTCCCTCAAAACCGTCCATACTCCTTCCCACATGTCCATTTAGGTCTCCTCCTACCAAAACAACTTCCTCATCTTTCACGTTTTCCATCAGCTTCTCTATTGCACACCAGAACTTGTCCTTCTCTTCATCGCTCCGACCAACCTGCGGAGCATATCCCAAGATGACGTTCACCAAGAGCTTTCCAATCATCATTTTCACCATCATCAACCTATCACTCACTCTCGTCACACTCACCACACTCACCACACTGTCTACAAACTCCTCAGAAAACAGGACACCAACACCATTCATGCCCTCCGGGCACCCTTGCCACACAAACTTGTATTTCTGTCCCTGCCTACCCTTCACCATTCTCACACCACTTCCCTTCCATCTCGTCTCTTGCACACAACATATGTCCACTCTTCTTCTGATCAATACTTCCACCACTTCTCCTGATCTCCCTGTCATTGTCCCTACATTCCATGTCCCAAACCTCAGAAACCGATCTCCACTTCGGGCAGTCTTTGTCACTCACTCACTTTGTACAATAAATGTTAAATTTCCCCCTCATAGTTTAGTCACACAACACCATGTAGCCTCGCGATAGTTCAGTTATTTCATAGTATTTGTGAGCATAGTCCTTTTCCTGTGTTAGTCTTGCATTGAGTAGAATAATGAGAGTAGGTCCTTTCATTGCCTCCATTGCCTTATGCCTCTTACGCCTCTTTATGCTGCCTTTGGCTTTTTGGCACGAATTAACACGAGGCCGGCCTGGAGGGTCAGGTCGGGACCGAATGAGGGCGGCAGAGAAGCTGACGGTAAGCGCGAGCCGCCAATCAGGGCTCAGAGGGTGTGGCTGCAGCACTGTGTCACAGGGCGTGGTTGGAACGTTTAAGGCTCAGGGCGTGGCAGATATAAGCCGTTGCGCAAAGCCACCAGGAGCAGTAAGTGGAGTCGAGTGTCGAGCAAGGAGTTGGCAGTGAGTTGGCAGTGAGTTGGAATTTGGAGAGCATCGAGAAGAGGAGTTGAAGGAGCGCGGTCAGCAGTAAGAGCGTCGAGCAGCAGTTGAGTAAGGACTCGCGAGTTGAAGGAGCGCGGTGAGCAATTGAGTTACGAGGACTGACGAGAGGAGAAGAGGAGTGGAAGGAGCGCGGTCAGCAGTGGAGTGTAAAAGATACGAGATCGGAGGAAGACGCGCATGAACAAAGATACGCGCTCATATGAAAGCGACGCTCGGTTGAGCTTGAAGCCGAGCCGCTGTAGTGCATTGGGTTACGCGAGTGATAGCGCGCTGGTTGCTAAACACGCTGTGAAACCGCCAGCTGCGCCGAGAGACGCGTACATTTCCTTCCTGCATCATCGGCTGCCTTTTGTTCGGGAGACGCGCTACGAGGATCCTTCCACCGCCTGCTTGCCATCATCGCGGGACGTGCTGTGACCGAGAGCCGGACGGGGCCGTTCCTGGACGACCAAGCCGGCGCGTTTGGCCTGAACATCATCCTGCCTGCAATTTCCCTGTGTGAGTGCGAACGGGCCCGTGTCTGGGTATTATAATAAGACTGCTTAAGTTCTGCTCTGTGTCTCTGCTTCTACTGATCATTGTACGTAATATTGGGAATAATAATTAAACCTGTGTTCTTCCTTCCATTCGATTGTTCTTGTGTTTTCCATCATTGACTAAGCGTGGTACGAACAGAACCGCTCTAATCGGGGTCCAATATTGACGGTGACTGCACGGACCACGTGGTACGCAATCTGCTCGGTGTACTCAAATTACACGTGGCTCGTACGAGGCTTGGTTCCCCGCTTCCGTGGCGGCGCAGGTATTTAGGTACGAGCGAGACTTGGTCCCGAAAACCTACCTTGCGTTTGCCCGGAAGAGGCGTTTCAAGCCTCTCGGTTACGCCAGGCCCAGAAAGAACAAGGGGCTTAATCCCCCCTTGGTAAGGGTAAGGAGGGTGGCGGAAAACCATAACAATATATTGTTACAGATACGACTTTGATGGTATGGTGGGCCGAGCGGGATGGCCGCCGTATCCGTACAAGTTACCCGATTGTGCCCGAATGTTAACTAATCGCGCTACGCTGGCTCAATAGGAAAGAGAAGACACCCGGCTGGGTTACAATCACACAATACGACACCAGGGGTTCAGTTCTCAAGACCTCCGGAGGAGGTTATATTAAGGCGGAAAAGGTTAGATTACAGGGACAAGAGGGAAACATAGGAAGGTGGGCACTTAGACACAACCTTATATTAACCCTAGACAGACCACAGATAAACGGGACAAGGCTCACTCACACGGGGTTTGATGGCCAGGAAAGCGGCAGTCGATGGCTCAGGTGCACCTGGCTCAGGGACAGAATCGCGTACGTTGGTGTCCAGCAGATGCGGGGAGGTCGCTCAGCGCTCGTGGGTCGCGACTTTGGTGGAGATGCCGGGGAGGTCGCTCAGCGCTCGGGAGGGTGGCGTCTTGTCCTTCCAAGCTCGGGGCGCATCTCACGTCACGTCCGGCGCGGGGCCGCGTATATCCGGCGGGGAGTCACGCCCTCGCTCGTTAGCTCCGCCCCATATGGCATCGGCCCATGGCTTCTCATTGGGTGCGGGGGTTACCGGCTCCGCCCTTGACGAGGGGCCGACAGGGAGCCCCCTTCTGGGTAACCCCGTCGAGCACATGTTCAATGGCGGCCAACCGAGCCGGAGTGAGGACGCAAAGCCGCTGTTGTTGTGGTTGTTGTTGGAGCTTGAGATGATGGGAAGAGATGCGGGGAGGTATGGGAAGGTCCTAAACTCCTACTGGTGCCATATCATCACATTCTGGTGCAACGAAGAGTCATAATTAATGGAAACAAGTCCTTAACTGACATAGATTAAGAATAACTAGCAAGATGTCCTATAATTGTCTACGCGTGGTGCGGGGGACCTGGGCACGACATTTAATGGGGGGATGAAGGGGAAGATCGGCTCTAATGGGTGTTGTTTACAGACAATGGGACTAGGGAATGGGGTAAGGGGAGAGTTGGGGAGTATCGGAGAAGATAGGGGAATATTTACAAGCGGATATGGAGGTCAAATTCCATATTCGCAACATTGCACCCTTCTCTACCCTCGGGGCGTCCCGACCCGATAAATTTTTACCTACTTTAGTGTGGCACGCAATGTAGTTCCCTCTACTATTAACTCTACCCTGAGTGCGACAGTTTTATAGATATTCACAAATGAGTAAATATGTCCCCCTGCGACGTTGCACCCTTCTCCTCTCAGAAACACACCCACAGGATAACCGAATCCGGAAAGAATCCTCAAACTAAACATACAGCCGGTAGGGAGCATTATTTACAAGACTACGCTGATATTTACACTACGATCCAGGACCTGTCTTTGGAGGAACACATGCAGATGTTATGCATAGAGAGAGCGCGCTTGCCAACATCGATACACCAACCCACGAGTGCTCTGTGGCCGACGGCCTTTAATAACGTGCAGAGCACCCTTTCCCGAGCATCAACAGCACCACCCCACCACCAATCGGTGCAGTCACCATTGTTCAATGATTAAAAATAAATGCGACAACCCCTAACCCTGCAGGTGTCTCTTGCTCTTCGTGTGGTGCACTTGGTGGTAACTAAAAGTGGTTCACCTGTATGGCATAGGTGCCACGTTGACCCATAGGTCCATCCCCGGGTGGTGCTTGGCCGCAAACGAACTGCGGTCCATTGTGGGTGGCCACAAACATTGCGGTCCATATGGTGTACCGATCCAGGCAGCGAACAGCGAAAGTGCAGGCCCACAACTGCGCAGCCAGCACCTCTCTCTCCTCTCTCTCTACCCCAAAGCCAGATCCTCGGAGGTGGGAGACAAAAGAAGAAACAAGTGAGTAAGGTGGTAAGGGCGCAAAAGTGCACGCAATGTAAGGTGATGCACACTGGGGGCACATGGGAACCAGGTGAGACAGGTACGTTCCTATCGTACGCCCCCCCCCACCAGGTAACCTACATGGCTCCTCCCTTACCCCTTACTGCATCCACACAACACAACACTACTCATAAACATCTACTTTACAAATCGACAAACATCCCTACTGTCTTCCCCGTTCCTCCCATAAACCAAATTCGTCTTCTCTCCCTCCTAACCAATCAAATTTGCCATTTTCAACTCTCATCAAAATTTGCCATTTCCAACTCAACATCAAAATTTGCCATCACCAATTCATCATCAGTCCCTCCTAGGGAGGGAGAGATGGAATCACCCCAATGTCTCATCCATGTCGTGATGCGTCTCACAAATCCTCACAGCAATCTCATTTCCTGCAACAAACAAAGAAAACACAGGTGTGGAGTCATCATCATCACCACAGGCAAGTGGCTGCGTATGGTGCGACAGGTTCATCAATCCTAACTATCTCCTAAATGACTTTAACAACTTTACACTACCCGGGGTCTTTCTCCGGCCAAACCATTGGCCCTCTTACGCTATGGGTTCTAAAAACCAATTCCCATTGGCCAAACTGTGGTGCTCTTCAATTTGGGGTCTCACTCCCCCGATTCATCTCCCGGTGCCCTCGTACAATTTCTGGGCTGCGGCGTGTACCTCTCCCAGTGGGTCTACCCACCTGCACACCTCCACCACTGCAGTTGCCTCCGAGCTTACCTGCTCCTCACCCTAACCTAACTACCTGGGGAAGGCCCTCTGGCTCTCTCCCCACTCCGTGCCCTCTCTGGCACTGGGCTGCCCGATCCACACCCGGGATCCTCAGGCACCCACTCACAACTACCGGCTCCCAGAGCCCACCTGCGGCCTCACCTGGCCGACATCCTCACAGTGGTGGAGTGCCCAACCAACTACACACACTAACAGGCTACACGCCCAGCCATTTCCACAACACTAATGCACCCATTCACAACACCATTCTGCAACCGCACCACAAATGCCAATATCCAACCACAATTTACCTGCACCCTCTACCTAACACTTACACTACCCGCCCCGGGTGCTCGTGAAAGGGGTCCACTCTTCCCCCATCCACACCTTCGCACCATGCACACCACTCCGTACCACTCACTCCAACTCTCTCCACACACCTGTACCTGCACACCTGTGCTCTCACACCTGGTGCCACCTGCACCCTTCTCTCCCCAAGCGCATTCGCGCTGATCCACACACTCACTACTCATACACTGCTCCACACACCTGTCCAGTTGCACACCTGTGCAATCACACCTGTACAATCCTCACACACACGGCATCATCTCAGCTAACTACTCCCTTCTGAAACTTGCGCTTCCCAGTCGTCCCTTTAAACTATTGCGCTCCCTCGTCATTATCATCCATACTAATCTACCTGCGTCCCCACTACAGGTATCAGTCACTAACTAAACTTATCGTCACCTAATGTCATCTTCTCTAGATCCCTACACACCATATCCTAACCCACCCGGGCTAGTTTTCACTGCCATACACCCCATAAACTATTGCTCCTTTGCCCCACCACATGGGAAGGGTGGCAGGGATGCCATCCCACCACATCGGGGGTCTCTCACTACCAATTTTGCACATCAAATTTCAACAAATTAAAAATTTGCCAATCACTGCCCATCATCTGCCAATCACTACTGCCAATCCCTTGCCAATCATCAAATTTTGTTTTTCTCTAATTTTGGGTCCAAAACACTAACCTCATCACCCAGTCGACTCACTAATACCTCTCGGTGCGCCAATCCCTGTCCAAAGCCCGGCTTCGTAAAGCCAAGCAATGGATGCTGGTTGTTTTGTGCCAGCGGCTGGATACATCCGGCACTCGGTGCAGGGAAGGAGGTTTACCCGGCCCGAGATCCCACGCACCTTCTCGGCACGGAGCCATCCAATGCCCCGATCTCGACCTGCCGGCACGTCTCACCAAAAAGTGGTCGCCATGACGACCCTTTCTATCGGGCTGCCAGCTCCGCCTAGTGGAGCACGGACGCGGCCGTTCAAAGCGAGGCCCGGCACGCACCGAGGGCCTGCTTCGGCTAAAAGTCGCTCTAACCTCTAACCCGTGTAACGTCGATGCTTCACCTGGACGCTTACACCCCGCAGCCCGTTCCTTGCTCACACATCCAGCTGTGCCCATGCTCCTCGTACCCTTCCTTACACACCCAGGTACCCTCATTCCACTCACAGCCTTGGTCACACACCTGACCACCGAACACTTTGGCACACATTCGTTGGTCGCACACCTCACCAATACACCGCTTCGCGCCCCCTCCTCGGTCACCTCCTCTGTGACAATCACAGGTGTGCCCTCATTCGCACACCCAACCACGTGCCTCACCACCAACTCCAGCGTGCATTCCCACTCACGCTCTACCATTCCAGGTGTGCATCCTTCCATCCCAGGTGTACATCCTCGCTCACCTGTCACAACTAACTCACGCTCCATGTCACTCTCACTACTTTCACCTCCACTCGTGACAACGCACTCACCCTTACTCTTGACAGCACACTCTTTCCCCATGCACCTGTCCGTCACACACCTTTCTCGCGCACACTCTCCCGTTACACCCTCTGTAACACTCACCACAGGTGGACACTCTTCCTTACTTCTGACAGCGCACTCTTTCCTCATGCATCTGTCCGTCACACACCTTTCTCGCGCACACTCTCCCGTTACACCCTCTGTAACACTCACCACAGGTGGACACTCTTCCTTACTTCTGACAGCGCACTCTCTCCTTGGCACGCACTTTTTCCTCACACACCCCAGAGTCGGACTTTCTCGCACACCTCCTCTTTCGCACACCAGACCTGTCGCACACTTCACCAATGGCCTCTCACGAACACCCGGGTCCATCTCGACCCCCAAGCTTATTAAATCACCTGGCGCATCATACGCACGACCATATTGGTCACCACTTACACCGGGTCCTCTTCCTCTTCGCTTCTCCTCCATCACCTGCGAATCCCTCATCCGGTTAATGAGCACATCATCACGATCCAAACACAGACTTTGGACCAATTCTTTTATCTCCTCTTTTATCTCTTTCTTATCCTCTCTCCGTCGCTTCTTAATTTCGCTCACCCCTTCTTCCACTTCCTCTAATTTTTGCTTCATCTCCTTCATCTCTTCGTGCGCCCCTTTAAGTTCTTCCTCTAACTCCACTTTATTTTTTTCTATGTGCTCCCGCACCTCCCGCTCTTTAACCTCCATTACCTCTACCACCTTGTCCATTTTCCTCGTCAGGTCCTCATGTACCGTCTGACACTCCCTCTTCGTCGTTATCAAGTCGTTTTTTATGTCGTTTTGTGTCGCTTTTAAACCTCCTAATACCGCAGTGTTCCTTTGAACCTGCTCCACTAACTCCGTCTGTCCCACCGTCAGCTGCTCCACCTCTTGCGTCAGGTCCTCTATGCCCCCTTGTAACTTTACAGTCGCCTTTCTCACCTCCTTTTCCATGTGCTCCTCACAGTGCCTCACCTCCTCGCGCACTCCTCCGACCTCCTCACTCACTCCTCTTCTGATCTCCTCTCCCATCACTTGCATCTCCTGCCCAGATGCCACCCTCATCTGCTCCATTTCCTCCCTGTGAGCATCCAGTTTGGTTTCTACCCCCATTCTGACCCCCTCTATCTGCTGCCCCATTTGTTTAACTTCCCTTTCCGCTTGGTCCCTCATGTCCCTCAATTTGCCTTCCATACTGTTTTCTAACCCCTCTAACCCATTTTTCACTCCCTCTATCTGATTCTCCTGGGCAGCCATTCTATTTTCTACCCCCTCTAACCCCTTTTGCATCCCTTCCATTTGATTCTCTTGAGCGGCCATTCTGTTTTCTACCCCCGTTAACCCATTTTTCACTTCTTTTATCCCGTTGTCTAACCCCTCAAAATTATTGTCTAACTTCTCACTGGTACCCCTCGCTTCGTCCCTCATTACCCCCATTTGGCCCTCCATTCGCCCACTATCAACCCTCATTTGCTCACTCTGAGCATCCATCCGGTTCCCCAATTGGTTACTCTGCAGTTTGAGGGACGCCTGCATTTGCGCCATAAATTGCTCCATGAGGACCTGCATCTGGGCCATCCCTCCCACTTGTGCAGCGGGTGCGGCCGCCGTAGCTATGTGCGAGGCGCAATTTCGCGCGTCTGCTACCCCCGCTGTTTCGCTCTCCTCATGTCCCTCATGTCCCTCAATTTGGTCCTGGACCGACCCTGCTTCACTCTCCCCTACCGGACCCCAGCCGTCTTGATCCGCCATAGCGCGACTTTCAAAATTCGGGTTTTTATTATTTTTTTTTTTTTGTAAAACACAATCAAATTTCGCTGTTATAATTTCGAGCGCGTAAACGCGCTCCGGGTCCAATCTCACTCCTCGACACCAATTGTTACAGATACGACTTTGATGGTATGGTGGGCCGAGCGGGATGGCCGCCGTATCCGTACAAGTTACCCGATTGTGCCCGAATGTTAACTAATCGCGCTACGCTGGCTCAATAGGAAAGAGAAGACACCCGGCTGGGTTACAATCACACAATACGACACCAGGGGTTCAGTTCTCAAGACCTCCGGAGGAGGTTATATTAAGGCGGAAAAGGTTAGATTACAGGGACAAGAGGGAAACATAGGAAGGTGGGCACTTAGACACAACCTTATATTAACCCTAGACAGACCACAGATAAACGGGACAAGGCTCACTCACACGGGGTTTGATGGCCAGGAAAGCGGCAGTCGATGGCTCAGGTGCACCTGGCTCAGGGACAGAATCGCGTACGTTGGTGTCCAGCAGATGCGGGGAGGTCGCTCAGCGCTCGTGGGTCGCGACTTTGGTGGAGATGCCGGGGAGGTCGCTCAGCGCTCGGGAGGGTGGCGTCTTGTCCTTCCAAGCTCGGGGCGCATCTCACGTCACGTCCGGCGCGGGGCCGCGTATATCCGGCGGGGAGTCACGCCCTCGCTCGTTAGCTCCGCCCCATATGGCATCGGCCCATGGCTTCTCATTGGGTGCGGGGGTTACCGGCTCCGCCCTTGACGAGGGGCCGACAGGGAGCCCCCTTCTGGGTAACCCCGTCGAGCACATGTTCAATGGCGGCCAACCGAGCCGGAGTGAGGACGCAAAGCCGCTGTTGTTGTGGTTGTTGTTGGAGCTTGAGATGATGGGAAGAGATGCGGGGAGGTATGGGAAGGTCCTAAACTCCTACTGGTGCCATATCATCACATTCTGGTGCAACGAAGAGTCATAATTAATGGAAACAAGTCCTTAACTGACATAGATTAAGAATAACTAGCAAGATGTCCTATAATTGTCTACGCGTGGTGCGGGGGACCTGGGCACGACATTTAATGGGGGGATGAAGGGGAAGATCGGCTCTAATGGGTGTTGTTTACAGACAATGGGACTAGGGAATGGGGTAAGGGGAGAGTTGGGGAGTATCGGAGAAGATAGGGGAATATTTACAAGCGGATATGGA
>NC_136262.1:150598857-151011178 GCF_964187855.1 Myxine glutinosa
TCTGAGAATCCCTTCTTATTCCACACAGACATCCCAAAATGGCCCGGACAATATTATTGGCACCTTTGAGAAGTTGTTAGAAATAATTAGATTTCAAGCAGGTGATTCTCCTTTCCTTTGGAATTGAACTCATCTGAGGTGTTTCAGGTGCCTGCAATATAAAAATCACTCATTCAACCAGTTTGAAAAGAGAAAAGGACTCATTTTGCTGGTTTTTTTCTGTGTGTACCGCAATGAGCATGGAAAAAAAGAAAGAAAACCAGAGAATTGTCTGAGGTCGTCAGACACAAGATCGTAGCCAAGCATAGACAATCTCAAGGCTCCAAGTCCATCTCCAGAGACGTTGATGTTCCTGTGTCCACCGTATGCAATGTTATCAGGAAGTTTAAGGCCCATGGCACTGTAGCCAACCTCCCTAGACGTGGCCGCAAGAGAAAACTTGATCAAAGATTGCAGCGAAGGATTGTTCGAATGGTGGAGAAAGCACCTCGATCGACTGACAAACAGATTCAAGCTACGACAGTTTCAACTCGCACAATCTGTCGCCAACTCTATGAAAGGGAGTTCTATGATAGGAGAGCTACGTGGACTCCACCGCTGACAGACATAAGAAGGCCTGACTGGAGTTTGGCAAAACACACCTGAACAAGCCAAAATCCTTCTGGGGGAACGTCCTGTGGTCAGATGAGACCAAATTAGAGCTTTTTGGGAAAGCATGTCATCTCTATGTTTATAGAAAACAAAATTAAGCCTTCAAAGAAAAGAACACCTTCCCTACAGTCAAACATGGAGAAGGTTCAGTGATGTTTTGGGGTTACTGTGCTGCCTCTGGCACTGGGTGCCTTGAATGTGTGCATGGCATCATGAAATCAGGAGATTACGAAGGCATTTTGGAGTGTAATGTTTAACCCAGTGTCAGAAAGCTGGGTCTCCGCCGAAGGTCATGGGTCTTGCAGCAGGGCAATGACCCCAATCACACTTCAAAAAGCACCCAGGAATGGTTCAAGACAAAATGCTGGACTGTTCTGAAGTGGCCAGCAAAGAGTCCAGATCTAAATCCCATTGAACACCTGTGGGGAGATCTGAAAATAGCAGTTGGGAGAAGGCACCCTTCAAATCTGGGAAAACTGGAGCAGTTTGCACAAGAATGGGCCAAACTGCCAGTAGAGAGGTGAAGGAAGCTCATTCATGGCTATAGGAAGGACTTGACGGCAGTTATTTTGTCCAAAGGCCGTGATACCAAATATCAAGTCTCTGGTGTCAATAATTTTGTCAATGCCATTTCTTTTTATTTTCTGATTTAAAAGGATATATTAAGTTCTGAATCAAAAACAAAGGTTCTGTAATATTAACAGTGAAATAAAGAATTGTGGAGACCAAATACTTTTGGCAATTTCAACTTATCTTTCGACTTTAGAAAATTGTGAGTTATTTGAAAAAAGTGTAAGGGTGCCAATATTTTTGCCCATGACTATACATTGTGAAGATCTGACTGAAAGACGATGACATATGCAAAGGAAGTTTAAATTGGATACACAGCAGCAAAGCTAAATTATTTGGTGGTGGGTGATTCGTGTGCAGCCACCTGGCTGCTGGTTGCATCATCTTTCTGTGGACGCGTCTGCCGCTGATGCAATGCCTCTCTCTCTTTAGCCGGTTATCTGGTACTCATTTTGCCAACCTTGGAAGGATGACAGGCTGAGTCAACCCCACCTGGCGTTAATTCAACTGGCTTCGAACTCAGGACCTTCGGATCCCAAGCCCCCTGCCCTAACCATTAGACCAACACCAGGTGATAATGATTTGGTAAAGCAGAAAGTATACTTGACCACGCAAGTTTACCAGAGTGGTGGCAGCCTCTCCAAACAGTCGTTCATCTGCCTTGAATCCCACAGCCAGAGGAGTCTTCCGACGGCTCTCCCTGAAAACATTGGCAGTGTGTAAGATTACAAGTTTGCCTTTATACAAATATAGTACTTACATTCATCGGGGACCAAAAAGGGGACCAAAAAAGGGGAAAAGGGGACCAAAAAAACAACAACAACCACGGTTCCCGAAAAAGGCCAACCCCCGCTTTGCGGGGAAAAATGGCCTCTAAAGGTGGTTATATTTTTTTATATATTCATCGTCATGGCAGCGATTGCACATTAATAAAGGACTTGCACATCGGCCTTCCGATTCCTCGGGAGAACACACGTGGATCTGCACTAACTCATGCAACTGAGGGTGTGGAGAAGGAGGGGGGAGGTGGAGGTTCCTCTTCGCTTTATGTGTCAGCATTCACATCTTCGGTGTTTTGTGTCAACACTTCTGTATCTGTACATTTTTGTGCTCGTCTTGTACAAGCCATGCTCCGCCATGTGCTCCACTCCTATCTTCTTCTCCTTCTTATCCGAAAGTGCTGGATCAGAAGGTTTCATGCGCTGCATTTATGTTTGATACCAATAAAATGGAGCAGTTTGCATCAAAAAAACATTTTCAGGAGCAAATTTCTGATCAAGGCCATTTTAAACCCTTTTAGGGGGTCCTTGTATGCAAATTACCAACATGAAAACTTCTTATGCACCGAATCATTATTCACATGTATCTTTCTAATGCATTCGAAATTGAAATTTTCTGGAGCTAGGCATTTTGATGAAATTTTTCCGAGACCCTTTCTGACTCATTTGAGCCGAAGGGGCCTTCTTATCCAAAAGTGCCGGGTCAGAAATGTTCTTACATTGCATTTTTTCTTCATACCATTAGGAGAAAACAGTTTGCAACAAAAACAATTGTTGGGTGCAAATTTCTGATCAAGACCCTTTGTGGACACTAATAAGGGTCCTTCTTATATGCCAATGCCGGTGATTTTCAATTCTTACGCATGTGTTTTGTATTCAGTATCCAATGTAGATGTCATAAAATAATCATCCTCGAGCGCAAATATTTCCAAAAAACAGTTTTAAAGGTCTTTAAAGGTCTTGCATCCTTGGCTACTTCCAAATGCGGGAAACACGCAACTTAAGAAATGGGTTTTGTTGGATGTCAAGGTAATATATACGTATATAACACGATTAAGAGTCTCAAACCTTTCAGGTGCGAGTTTATGTTTAAAATCTGACCAGCTCTCAATCCATCATGGAAGACGAACCCAACCGATGGCAACCTGGTCTTTTTCTGCATAGCTCGTAACAATTGTGTATCTATTCTACAAATAACAGGCTCATCTGAGATCCAAAGCTCAGGCCCAATATCAGGCTCTTCCGTGATCCAAATTCTCCAGCCGTTCATAAGCCAAAGCCCTGTGGGAGCTGGTTAGGTCTATATCTGGTACACATTCCCGTTTCATTCGTTTCCTCTTCAAGGATGGAGTCACGCTGGACACTACTCGAGAAAAAGCAGAGTTCTTGAACTCAATCATCACTCAAAAGGCCAAGGTCGCAAATCCGTCCATTCCTGTGCACACCCTTTCCACGGCTACAGAATGTTGTTTAGCCAACAGCATGTAGACTTCTCCCATAGTGTAGAAGTTTCTTACCCAGCTCGACAGCTCTTCCGCAACTGGTTGTAATGATACAAGTGTTCTCATCCTCAAGAGGTGTGCTTCAGTCCTTTCATACCCTCTTTCATCTTCGTGAGCAGTTCCTTCCATTGAGTCTTATCTTCTGCCTTTGAGAGAGCGAGCAGTTTGAGTGAGTCCTTTCATGAGTTCAGAGCATTTTGCACCTCATCTTTCGTTCAAACTTCTTCGCCCTTTGTTTTCTCTCTCCACACCATTTCTCCATGGTCACTGATGTTTCTTGTCTTTTCCAACTTTCTCTCTTGATGACCTTCCCACCTTTCTGATTTCTTCTTTCCGAACTGTTCGCAGCATTTACACATGACATATCTCGCTCACAGCGCGCTATTCTTGCATCCCAGTTACCAGCAAGCTGCCAAAGTCACAGCCTCCCCTCGCATCTCGACACGAGAAACCAATGCCATGCAAACCATTACGTTCAGCAAGAGAAAGAGCGAATCCATACGATCGGGCGCCACAAGAGCGGAGGGGATTTACCAGGAGGAAACGAGCCTGAACCGCTGAGTCACTGGGTAATTGCAGCCTCAAACTGGGGTGCAAAATGGTGTGTAATAAAACCCCACACTTTCACACAATTTCTGCCCCTCTTCCCAAACTATTTGCGTCTTTTCTTTGGGTGTCTTGATCTATTTTAGTATACAGATGACAAATCAATGCAATAAGGCATCCGGGGGCAGGTATCATCGTGTTGGGGATGAGGGAAATGTATAAATGTTGCAAATTATCAAATATGCTTTGCCACTCTTTGAATTATCCTGCCATTTTCCCCATTTGAATTCCCCAACCACCATTGCTCCCATCACTTCCCGCTCAATCGTTCATTATAATATGGTGCATGGAAGTTTTATCGTGTCTCGACTTGTCCTGCTCGGGTAGCGCTCCCAGGACAATTGGTCCCAAGGAATAAATAACGGTAGCCAACAGTGGCAACACGTGGCATTTGTTCGCTCGGCCATTTAGTAGCCACTATGTAGTTGCCGGCACAGTTCCCCATCTGCTTCATTCATCTCACAGGTATGGTACACAGACTCGGTGCGAATATCTGACCAGAGGTGATTGTTGTCGAAGGCATCCTTGGTCTTTTTAGAGACACGCTAGGTTGTTGGAGTTACACGTCTGTGCAGCCATCACAATACGTTACTCCTGACACAGCGGTGGATGGATACCGTGAACCAAAAGCAGGAGGTTGGGGTCTTTTCTCAAGCCTTTGATACTGTCTGGGATCCAGCTTTGAATTCCAAGTCGTCTACGTTTAATAATCAGGGCCACCTTTTCAAGTTGTTGTCCAATTTCGTCTGTTAAAGGAAACAGTGTCCTTTGATGGTGTCATTTCCCATGATGTTCCCCTTTCGGCTGTGATTCCACAAGGCACTGTCTAAGGAATTACAATATACTTGAGCCACATCAATTATAAATCTGTCTGATTTTCTTGCAACAAACGTAACATTTTTTACCCATGACATATCTTGTGCAGAACAATGCATCACACTTGTAAAAGGCTGGCCGCTGATGAATGAATTTTGTCAGAAGTTGGCATAAAACCCTCTGGTCATCTACTTGAAAACACGACTTTCGATGCGGGAAGTCACACACTCTCAGACAGTCTCTTCACAAGGATCAGTAATCAAACTATCCAGTCCACTTCGATGGAAGAGGGGCATTCCCTGGAACTATATGGCCTGCCATAAGCTTTGAGGGGGGGGGGGGGGAGGGGGGGGGGTCATACCACCAAGTCAATCAAAAGCCAGTTGGCATCTCAGTATTTGTTGTAGAGCTAAGGCGTTTCTGAGCCACGCAGCTAATCACAGTATACAAGGCTTTCATATGGAGCTCCAGAGTATGGCTCCGCAATCTGGGCTGGTGCTCCTGCTTCTCACCTTGCCCCTCTTGAGGTGGTCTAAAACAAGGCTTTCCACACCACTGTGTCCTCAGACAAGTGGCGGATTCCCAAGGAATGTCACTTTCACACAGGTGTGATTTATTTTATACAAGTTTGCATCTGGTCATGCTCTTCCTGCAATCTTCAACCTTTGCCCTCCATAAGCCAACCATTCCTTCAGAGACCCTCATCTGCATACCCTCCTAAAGTTCAAACAGGTTGCCCCCTTCCACCCTGTGTGATTCTTTCCCAAAGGCCACCACCCTGTATGATTCTTTCCCAAAGGCCACCACAAAGTATGATTCTTTCCCAAAGGCCACCACCCTGTGTGGTGTGAGAGCAACAACGTTAATGCCGACTGCAAAATCAGCGCATAGGAGGTAAAATTTCATTTCAAAATGGGAAGTTTGATCGATGATTATTTGGGGGCCAATCACACATTTTGTCATTGTTTTAACACGTCTTTACTTCATCACTTCCTTCCATTAAAACACAAGCTACATTATGTGTGAATGGTGAAGACAAGTATGATATGTCGACCTGATGGGCCAGCGGGCCTTAAAAATGACTGAATATTATAAACTCAACACTTTATAAATAATAATGACAATCATTATACTTTCAACAAAGTAACAATAGCATTATTTACACAAGTTTTATATTTGTCATTACAGTACTTTATTACTCCCTTGTGATATGTACGTCTGCATTTACCGGTTGAGCACGATTTCCAAAGCGTGGCCAGGCGTGACCACACCAACCTTGACCCACTCTCCACCCAAGTCCACAGACATCACAGCCACACCCCCTGGAAATAAAAAATGAAAAATACATAAATACAACCAACTCATCAAAATTGTTTTTGGAAACAAACTCTTGCTTTGATGAGTCAAATTTCAAATAGGCTCGATAAAATGGGCCAGATAAAGCACAACAGAAAAATATACAAACGTGTGTGTGTGTGTGTGTGTGTGTGTGTGTGTGGTTTGGGTGTGTTTTTGAAGATCATTTACACAGACTTACCTTTAGTCAGCCTGTATTCAGGTTGTTCAGCTTCAACTCGTAATTCTGCCATTTTGTCCGCTCAACTCAAGTTTGCATCAACTCAGAACAGGTCAGTTACTGTACAATAAAGCTTCCTATCTATGAATGGTAATAGAGCTGATCTTCATACCTACAAATCGCTGTATTTTTGTATACATCACAATGTTTATAAACACCAGTGTTCTTGCCTTTATTTAATTTCCGAAAAGCTCGCGAATCTCTTCACCTGAACCGAATTTCAAATTTTTAACTGCGGGATTGACCTCAGCAGTTATTCCGACTATTTAAAAAGGTGTTAATTTGTCTAAATCGGACATTGTGGGAGACTCCGGGCATCTCAACAGTATCGTTGGAGTGCTTGCTTGAATGCTTAAGCTGCTTGGCGAGCGCTCTACAAGCAGCTTCATAATGGAACACCCCTGCTCCCTCCTCAGATTGAGTCTTATTTATTTCCTTCCTTTAAAAAGTAAAAAGTCCATAATATATCGACGAACAAATGCAGCCTCCTCAGTCCCTTTCCTTTAAAACCACCGTTTAGAGGCCATTTTTCCCCGCAAAGCGGGGGTTGGCCTTTTCGGGGACCGTGGTTGTTGTTGTTTTTTTTGGTCCCATTTTTCAAGCAATGTTTTGCGGCCGGATGCCCTTCCTGCCGCCAACCCTGTTTGTCGCCTTTTTATGATAAACAGGGAATTACCAGTGTACTGGTACTCAAATTTGCCGACCTCGGAAGGATGACAGGCTGAATCAACCCCCCTGGCGTTAATTCAGCGATCGACCGGGATTCGAACCCAGGATCCTTGGATCCTAAGCTGGCACCCTAGCCGCTAGCCCAACACCAGGGCTAGCCCAACACCTTTCCTTTATTGTTCTATTTTATTTTCTCTTTTTGTATGATCTGCTTTCAACGTACTACGCGTCACTTCCACATACATATGCACACAAAAATACGTTCATCGACCTTGTGTTGGAGTTCGAGCTGTGAATTTATACATACACACTCAAGACGAAACTTTTTATTCAAACTCGAAAAGCATTACAGTGAAACGTAGACATAATTCTTCTTCTGGAGAAACATCGTGAACAAAGCATTAGCCATTATTCTTCTTCTTCAAAGCATGATGGAGAAACTCAGCTCTCATGGGATTGCCAAAACATCAACATACAAATTTTATTATTCCCTGCGTTTTTGGCAACATATACTGCCCAGATCATCTTCAAACTCACGAGAAACCATTTATTCAAACTCAGAAAACATTAAGGAGAAACAATCTGCTTCTGATCATTCTTCAGCAAACTCTCCCCCTATGTGCCTGTGTTGGGGTCAATGGTGTTGTGCAAAGTATGGTGTCTCAACTGCTAAAAATATTTTATATCCCCCCCTTTTTTGTGCGATCAGGTTTTGTTATATTAGTATATCTATATTAATGTACCTATAAGAAATAAACATGTAAAAAAATAAAAATTGGCTTTCATGGTGAGATGGTGCCTCGCTACTCCATGGGGACATCCCAGGAACAAGAAAGCAAAATAAATTGGAGCACTAAAGCAACAGGACAAGCATGATGTCTGATAGGTATCAACTTTTTGATATATATCCTGTTCACAAACACACGGACCTCCAGTGGCATAAGTAACAAACAAAACCACCCACAAACACTTCCACAAATATACACTCGTCATGCATAAAATGATGGCCAATGGCTAATTAAATAACTACAACCTCACTCTCCAAAGTTGTGACATCAACCAATATGCCTCCGCGCACATTACTAAATTATGATACATACTTCTACCAAGTTTGTTTCAAATCCATTCAGCTGTTCTCAAGCATCACATTGTTACCTGACATGACCATTATCAGTTCTCATCTTTGCATATTAAAATGTACGTATCAAGTTTGTTCAAAATCCCATCAGTGGTTCACAAGTTAACACAGTAACAGAATTTTTTTTTACCCAATGGAACCTCTGACCTTTAACCTCTTGACCCCATAATCTCATCTGTACCTTTACATCATTATACATACTTGTAAACAAGTTTGATTCAGTTCCCATCAGCAGTTCTCAAGTCATCACTGAAACAAAAACCTATTACACTCTGACCTTTGACCTCTTGACTCCCAAAATCAAATCAGCTCATCCTTGCATCATAATACATACTTGTACCAACTTTGGTCAAAATCCCATTGCTGGTTCACAAGTTATCACGGTAACAGGATTTTTACCTAGCATGACCTCTAACCTTTGACCTCCCCCCCCCACTAAATCTAACCAGTTCATCTTTACATCCTCGTGCATACTTGATCTGATTATGGTTTAAATCCCTTTAGCCGCTCTCACGTTATCACGGAAACCAAAAGCTATCATGAATGCACGCATGGACAGCAGGAAAACATAATGCCTCTGGTGACGTGGTCAGTGGAAGCTTAAAAATGGATCAAAAAACTAAAAGTAATAATGGGCAATAAATTATATTAATTTTAATATAGCAATGACACTTTATTTCTAAAATCTTTTTTCTTTTTCTTTTTGAATACATGTTCTAAAGCTCGTAATGGAACGAAAGTGAACGCACACATGCATACACACTGAGCTTGGGGCAAATGTCGTCCCTTCCTGGGACACTCGGGACCAGCGACAAGCCAAGAATGGTGCCACTTTGCTCACCGCATTCAGCGGAGCATTTCCTCAGGAGAATTTCCTCCTCCCCATGGATGCCAACCGATGGGGATTGTCCCTGCTCTATCCATCCTTTTAAATGCTGAATGCCAAGTGAGGAAAGCAGCACGTACCATTTTGAAAGTCTTTGGTACGAGTCAAACAGTTCCAAATCCAGAAGGGTGTTTTTTTAGGAGACACCATCCTCCTCAATGGATGGCCGTTGGCTCCCTTCGGGCCTTTATCAGGTGTTTTAGTCCTGGCAGAGTGTCACAGTCACCCTCCCCACCAAAGACAGTGAGGGGTGTCGGTTTGTCGCCGATAACGTGACCATGCGGCAGGTAGCCCTGGGTTACATGTTAGCAGTGGCAGCCCCAAAAGACTGACCCGGTGTAGGAGGATAGAATCAATCCCCAGGATAAAATCACTCTAGAGTGGTTTTATCCCAGGATGAAATCACTCCCCCTAGGACTTTAACACTCCCCTTTGCAGGATCAAACGACTCCCCAGGATTATAACACTCCCCCTATATATTTTGTGATTTAAACAATATTTATTGCATGGTAATGAGTAATGACATACAACCATGACAAAGTTAGTGAATATGAACATAAAATGATAAATGAATTGATAAACAGCGCAGAATGATGTCCTTTGTAAACGTCTCTCCCTAAAAATAAAAATACAATGTCTAATCTAATAATGTCTAATGATGTCTAAATAATCGAATCTAATGTCTAATCTAAATAAAGTCTAATCTAATAGATTTAAGCTAAGTTAAATGACTATGTCTTAACTCAACACTTACAATATTTATTGCATTTCCATACTGTAAACGTCCCAATGTTTTAGTGCTCATTCCATTCATATGTATTTCATTGACATGTTTGCACTGTCTGTACATTTGTGGAAATAAATATTGTTTAAATCATTTCGATAAGAATCCAAGAATCGAACTAAGTATATTGTCAAGAGCATATATAGTGTTCCCATGGGTGTACAAAAGAAATCATACTCATTGGACTGTTATTGAATCGAATGAATGCATTTTAAATGAGGTTACAAACCTTCTTGTGCAGCCATTTATCTATCTATCTATCTATAATTCCAGCAATCTCTGTGTGTCTGTCTGTGTGTTTGTCTGTGACCGCTGTTTCTCGACAACCACGGGTCCGATATACTTGAAACTTGCCAGGTATATTGCTGGGGACCCGAGGATGTGCCTTTTCAAGGTTTCATATTAATCGGACAAGTACATACCGAGCTATGTCCAAAAAACGATTCAACCAATCAGAGAGCAGCGAGCTATCACGTGTGCCGAACGTGGCGATCAGACTCTGCCTCGGACGGCACATTTGACAGCGTATTCATTTATTTCACGTTGGAAAACTATGTTGCCGTTAAACTATGTTTTAAAACGAATTCAAACTGCGATTAAATTAAAACGATTCATCCTAACTGCGATTTGCGAACTTCCGGACAGTGAAGACTGTCCGGCAGCACGCTTTCCGGCATCCAATCACAGAACGCTTTGTTGCGTAGGCGTGGCCGATGTGAGACGAGCGGAGCTGAGCGCGTTACGAGCTGACCGCCATTACGGTACGTAATTCGATTTCTTATGCGCATTATTTCTCCCAATTCATTCATCTCCCAATTTCTCCCAATTCAATTCGTATCACTAATAAAAACGAATTTGCGATTCATTCGCTTTCCTGCGCGTTTGTGCACGCGATGGCGATTGCTTTACCAAACTCCGGAAGCCGTTCGCTTTGGACCAAACCATTGCATGAGGGGGGGGTTCTGTGGTCGTTGCGAATGGACCAAACCATTCATGTAAATAGAGGGGGGGGATTGTCACTGTACTCGCAAGCCGTTCGCCGTTCGCTTTGGCGTTGCGAATGAACCAAACCATTTCATGTAAATAGAGGGGGGGGGATATAATTTTAGATAGATATATAGTACGGGCATATATATAGTACGGGCATGCCCTAGTAATCTATAATTCCAGTAATCTCTGTCTGTACGTTTGTCTGTGACCGCTGTTTCTCGACAACCACGGGTCCGATATACTTTTAACTTGCCAGGTATATTGCTGGGGACCCGAGGATGTGCCTTTTCAAGGTTTCATATTAATCGGACAATTACTTACCGAGCTATGTCCAAAAAACGATTCAACCAATCAGAGAGCAGCGAACGATCGCGTGTGCCGAACGTGGAGGACACACTCTGCCTCGGATGGCACATTTGAGAGCGTATTCATTTATTTCACGTTTGCAAACTATGTTGGCGTTAAACTACGTTTTAAAACTAATAAAAACGAATTTGCGATTCATTCGCTTTCCTGCGCGTTTGTGCACGCGATGGCGATTTCTTTACCAAACTCCGGAAGCCGTTCGCTTTGGACCAAACCATTGCATGTAAATAGAGGGGGGGGTTCTGTGGTCGTTGCGAATGGACCAAACCATTCATGTAAATAGAGGGGGGGGATTGTCACTGTACTCGCAAGCCGTTCGCCGTTCGCTTTGGCGTTGCGAATGGACCAAACCATTTCATGTAAATAGAGGGGGGGGATATAATTTTAGATAGATATATAGTACGGGCATATATATAGTACGGGCATGCCCTAGTCTCTCTATAATGCAAGCAATCTCTGTGTGTCTGTCTGTGTGTATATGTCTGTGACCGCTGTTTCTCAACAACCACTGGTCCGATCTAAGTGAAACTTGCCAGGTATATTGCTGGGGACCTGAGGATGTGCCTTTTCAAGGTTTGATATTAATCGGAAAAGTGGTTACCAAGTTATGGCCATTTATTTAGCAAACACATACGTTTTGTACGTGAACGAAGGAACAGCAAAGGACGAGAGCGAAGGAACGGCGAAGGACGAGAGCGAAGACCGAAGGAACGATGAAAGTTTTAATTTTTTTTTTGCACGTACGGTCAAGCTACATCGAAGGAACCGCGTGTGTGTTTGTTGTTCTCTTCTCTTTGTGCTTTTCCTTGCGATCAAATTGCAAAATGGCAAAATATGTTGGCGCTAATTGAAGAATTGGCCATCTATCTATAATTCCAGTAATCTCTGTGTGTATGTCTGTGTGTCTGTGACCGCTGTTTCTCGACAACCACGGGTCCGATATACTTTAAACTTGCCAGGTATATTGCTGGGGACCTGAGGATGTGCCTTTTCAAGGTTTCATATTAATCGGAGAAGTAGTTACCGAGCTATGTCCAAAAAACGATTCAACCAATCAGAGAGCAGCGAGCTATCACGTGTGCCGAACGTGCCGAACAGACTCTGCCTCGGACGGCACATTTGAGAGCGTATTCATTTATTTCACGTTGGCAAACTATGTTGGCGTTAAACTATGTTTTAAAACTAATTAAAACTAATTTGCGATTCTTTCGCTTTCCTGCGCGTTTGTGCACGCTATGGCGATTTCTTTACCAAACTCCGCAAGCCGTTCGCTTTGGACCAAACCATTTCATGTAAATAGAGGGGGGGGGATTGTCACCGTACTCTCAAGCCGTTCGCTTTGGACCAAACCATTTCATGTAAATAGAGGGGGGGGATTGTCACCGTACTCGCAAGCCGTTCGCTTTGGACCAAACCATTTCATGTAAATAGAGGGGGGGGATTGTCACCGTACTCGCAAGCCGTTCGCTTTGGCTTTGCGAATGGACCAAACCATTTCATGTAAATAGAGGGGGGGATATAATTTTAGATATATATATAGTACGGGCATGCCCTAGTTAAAACTAATTTGCGATTCATCGTAACTGCGATATGCGAACTTCCGGACAGTGAGGCCTTATTTTTGGTACGTACGTCAACGTACGTATGTATGTCCACGTACTTACCTCCCCACACGTACGGGCACACACTAGTATTTATGAATTTAAATTATTTCCATGTATCAATGCGAGTGGTTTAATGTAATAAACTTTGACTTGACTGGACAGATCATGAATACATGATATTAATCTTCAATGCATACACCATCATTAATGCACTGAGATTTAATCCTTAATTGGATTGAGTATGATCCAAGGTGGACTGGTCCACTTTTGCTACAAGTTAATTAGGATGTTTTGACAAGACAGTTTGCCGATCACTTTCTACTAATTGTCAATGATAAAGTGAATTGCATGCTTCCTATATCTTTTGTGGAAATAGATATTGTTTAAATCAAATGAAATCATAATGGAAATTAAATTATATGTATAAACTTTTGAATAATACGTGCAGTTAATAGAATGTCATATGTCAAAGTCCTCCCTTCTCCTGTTCTCAAGCCTTCCGTTTCATAATCACGTGCCCTTTTGTGTTTTTTAAAGAATAAAATTTTTTTTGAACATGGTCAAGCGTAGTTGTTTTCATTCGAAATTGCATTTTAATTACAAACCATGATCATTGGCGCAGTTGGTGTTCTTTCCATTCTTTCTGGGGGATTGACTTTATCCTAAAGGGGAGTGCTTTGATCCTGGAGGGAGTGTGTTGATCCTGACAGGGGGAGTGATTCTGTCCTAGGATAATTACACTCTAGAGTGTGCCAGTCCTAGGATTAGTTCACTCTAGAGTGATTTTATCCTCGGACAGAATCACTCTAGAGTGAGATTTTAGGGGAGTGAGAGAATCCTGCTACACTGGCACTCGTTATTATTAATTTATATTTAATTATTTATGCTTGTATGCTTGACAAAAATGCAAATCGAGATAAATTACAATAACCACTCCACTTCCGCCCCTTCCCACAAGAAATAATCTCTGTACACCACAAAAGATTATTCGGTAATGAAACGCACATGGAGCATCCTGCACGTCAAAATGATATGAAAGTTAATGGTGTGTGCCGACATTAGGATGGCCGACAATGCACAGGCGTCTTCAGCAGGATGCTTTGAGAACGTTTACGAGCACGTTTCCATTCAAAGATGGGCAACATGCTCCTCAAGCTCCATTATACCTGGAGTGGAGCGAGTGTATGGAAATTTTGGGTTCTCTGCCGCAGAAAAGCAGAGCAATCCCTGCCACAATGCTATGGGTTTATCACACTTAAATAGCCCCTATTTTACATACAATAGTACGAAGGATACGGAAACATCTTTGCACACGTCATGCATTCAGAAAATGAAAGTCTGGAGAAGTCAACCATGCTGCGACTTAAAACAACTTGAGAGAACTCCAGAGAGTTTCCTTACAAAACACAAGGATGATCAATTAAACCCAGGATGTCAATCGTGTGCACCAGTGCGGATCCTCACTAAGAAGAGAGGACTTGTATTGTTGAGCATTTTGCAACACGAGCCTTCATAAGTCAGATTTCACCCTGAAATACATTTTGCGCACTCGGTCGTTGTCAGCAGATCTCTGGATATTGTTTTTAATACAGATCAAATTCAGCTCCGGGTGTGTACCCCGGTTTAGAATAGGTACACCGTATCCCTGCGCATCATAAGAGGCGACTAAGGGATGGCGTCAGGAAGGGCATCCGGCCATAAAAACATTGCCTCAAAAACAGGGAACCATGATTGCCATGGGGACCGCAAGACTAACCCCCGCTCTAGCGGGGAAAATGGCCTTAACAACGATCATTCATATTCATATTCACAGATCAAATTCAGCAGAACTGGGTCACAATACGACTTCCTCAATTTGATGTGTGTTCATGCAGAAGGTGTTTGCAGAAGCTACATCAGTTCCTCAAATGTATCTGTAAGATACACGTTATATGCCACGACCCAGCGTGCTTTGCTGGAGGTTTTGGAGCGTCCATTTTATGGAATGACCGTGTCACAGCCTTGCAGAAAATAAGCAACCAATTTGTATTTAATGACAGGTAAATCACTAATAAACCAACCAGGAAATGCCATCCTTAGAATAAATAAATAAATAGAGTTTTGATTTTCACAAGTAGTAGCAACACATTTCAAGTCAACTGGTTGAAAAGCTAAGCAAATTAAGCACAGGTCCTGAAGATACTTCAAACAAAGATCAGCGCAGGTCGAGTCCAAGGAAACAATGTAGTTTAAAATTTATTTTTTTTTGGATACTGAATCGAGGCTCGTGAAAGAGCTAACATTTACTTCACAAACAAATCAACCAGACAAACAAAATATATAAAAAGAGGGAGCGGAAGACAAGATGGGGAGAGAAGGGGAAATAATGGGGAGAGAAGGGGAAATAATGGGGAGAGAATAAAAAGATGGGGAGAGAACAACTGACATGTATCGAGCGGATACGTGCTGGCTCGTGCTCATTTGAGAACGTCCAAGTACGTAACGTGGCGAGACTAGCAAACTCTGCGAATTGCAAGAAACAACTCAATCGATGCAAGTAGCGGCAAAGAGAATAAATATGTGAAGTTTGATCAAGTCAGGGAGAACAATACAAGTGTAAGCATAGGGAGGGGCAGGTGCAGGTCGTTGGTTACCGGAGAGACGAGGAAGCAGGGCAGCTGCTACGACGACGACCAAACATACCGCCATAGTCCTCATCACACCTTGCCGTCCACCTGCAAGAGAGCAGCTGTCAGCTACAACCTCCAACAATGCAAATCCGCAAGATCCAATTACCATGTCGATTACTGCAAAGTATTGGATTATCAATTCTTCTTCACTCTCCAATCATATACTGTAGAAATGGAAATTCGTACGCATTTTCCATTTTCGCACCGAGCGACGCAAAAATGTGTACTGGTTTTTAATTTTGCAAAGCAGGCACAAGACACATGACAATCTCATCGATGGTAACCATGCGAATCTCAACGATGGTAAACCAGCGGATGTTTACATGGGGAGAAAATAACTTGCGGTGTAACCAGACCTGGGAATAAACAGGTACGGGACGACTTCTGCCCGTACCAGCTCTTCACCTGTATCAGCTTTCAATGTTTCCTCGTTAGTGGCACAGACAGAAGCTTCCAGGTTTCGAGAAACATTGAAGTTTGTCAGCTTTTAAAACTGGCTTCAAATAACAAAGCACATTTTACGTTGAATTGTGGTCGCGAACCTTAGGTGTACGCTGCACACACGTGTTCTCTGTAAGATCTGGTACTGTAATCTCTTTTAAGAGGCAAATATATTTGTGTTTTGTTAAATTGTGGCGTGAACTTTCCACTTTTACAGTAATTCATTCATTCATTCATTCCATTCCACATGCAGCACGTGGCTGCTGGGTAGCACTGTGTTCCTGATGCAGAGTGCCGCTGTAGGTCAGAGCAGTAATTTGTTATTTCTTCAGGGTGAAGAAACTTCGTGAAGAACACAGTGGGACTTTTAACATCCGCCAACTAATATTTTTAACATCTATATAATAATAGCGTAAGGACTCGACTTTGTTATCCCTTTTACGCCGCACCCAGTGACCCGATGCCCATGGCACTAATGGATTTACGATCTACGAACCGCACTCTTTGTTTATCACCTACAGCCACTCTCGAAAAATCTGAATTAGCCGACGTTGGGACCCAAAAGCATCCGATTAACTGCCGATACGACGCCATCTTACGACGCCATCGTATTGGCGTCTGCTGGGTGAAGGCGAAGCAAGCCGTCCGCTGATTGGACAGGCGAAGGTGAAAGCAAGCCGTCCACTGAGTGGACAATCCAGAGCATGCATTTGTGCCGGTGTCAGCGATCGTTGTTCATATACGCACTCTTCATTCTAATCTTTCTTCCTAACTCTTACAAATTACTTACTAACTTGGACAAGCAAATCCACGATGCCATCCATAATGGTACACTATCCATACACCACATCCTCCCTTCCGTGGATGTTCCACGGGTTTCGGCTAGTCCACATGAATCACGATGGCAGTTTATAGCTGGGTCGGGATTCAAATCCAGGGTAGACAGCTTGGGGCTGAGTTTACGTACCTCTACGCTATCCTGACAGCCCATATTACAATTCTTTAACTTGTAGTGGTTGTACCTGCATACATTGCTTGTTCACAGTCATATTAATTTTTGATGAGCATTATAGTCTAGTAGGAAGACTAGGTCCCCCTGCACCCCCCGGAGATATACTTCTAATCAGTGTTTCTAGATTGGACAAAATGTGTAGAAAATGACTAGCTATGGCCCCAAGCTGAAAAAATGTCCCACATACCATTTTTATGCAAATTACTGCTGCAAATTTTATGCAAAATTATGCAAATTTTATGCAAATTTTTGATGAGGAGTAGAGTTGAGGGGTCTTTGAGGGCTTCATCGAGGTGCTCTCGGTTGCAAGACTGGGTCATTCTGAGAAGCACAGCACGGTCAGAGATCATGATGTTCTCCTCCTCAGTGAATCTCTCCATCAACAGCCTCTCCATTGCCTCACACACTGTTTTGAGGCAAAAGAGGGACTTTGCGTAGGCCTTTCCACTGAGAACACCTTTGAGAGATCCACTTGTTACTAGTTGTGCCTCAAAGAGAATCTCTGCATATCCAGAACCACGCATCTTGTGTCCAGTGAGCATCCCGATGTAGTTCATGGATGTGTGGAAGGGTCCAATCGTTACTACATGACTAGCAAATTCATTTGGCCAGCGCCAGATGATGGGAAGGGCTTTCATGCAGACACCCAGATCAAATGTATTCAGGACCCATCTCTGACCCACCTCAGCAGTTGCTGCCTCGGAACGCTTCAGTAGCTCACGAACAACTGCGTTGTCTGTGATCGGTCTGTGCCTGGTGCCTGCATGGCATGGCAATGGCCTGCAGCCTGTGCCTGGGCTAGGGGGTTTCACCTCTGCAACTGGTTCTCCCCCACCCAGCAAATCAACAGTCGACTACTGCACGCCTATCCACCAACCGATCACAGACAACGCAGTTGTTCGTGAGCTACTGAAGCGTTCCGAGGCAGCAACTGCTGAGGTGGGTCAGAGATGGGTCCTGAATACATTTGATCTGGGTGTCTGCATGAAAGCCCTTCCCATCATCTGGCGCTGGCCAAATGAATTTGCTAGTCATGTAGTAACGATTGGACCCTTCCACACATCCATGAACTACATCGGGATGCTCACTGGACACAAGATGCGTGGTTCTGGATATGCAGAGATTCTCTTTGAGGCACAACTAGTAACAAGTGGATCTCTCAAAGGTGTTCTCAGTGGAAAGGCCTACGCAAAGTCCCTCTTTTGCCTCAAAACAGTGTGTGAGGCAATGGAGAGGCTGTTGATGGAGAGATTCACTGAGGAGGAGAACATCATGATCTCTGACCCTGCTGTGCTTCTCAGAATGACCCAGTCTTGCAACCGAGAGCACCTCGATGAAGCTCTCAAAGACCCCTCAACTCTACTCCTCATCAAAAATTTGCATAAAATTTGCATAATTTTGCATAAAATTTGCAGCAGTAATTTGCATAAAAATGGTATGTGGGACATTTTTTCAGCTTGGGGCCATAGCTAGTCATTTTCTACACATTTTGTCCAATCTAGAAACACTGATTAGAAGTATATCTCCGGGGGGTGCAGGGGGACCTAGTCTTCCTACTAGACTATTAGGGCCTATTTGAAATTTTAATCGACTTTGACGGCTGTGGGTGGTTCGTGCGCAGCCACCCGGCTGCTGGTTGCATCGGTGGGTGCGCCTGGGCACGTCAATGCCTCTCTATAACCGGTTATCTGGTACTCATTTTGCCGACCTCGGAAGGATGACAGGCCGTGTCAACCTCACCCGGCGTTAATTCAACGGGATTCGAGCTCAGGACCTTAGGATCCCAAGCCCGCCACCCTAACCATTAGGCCAACAATTTGCAATTCCATGTTTTTAATGTTGCTTCCAATATTATTTATTTAATTTAAGCTTCATCATGAATGTGAAATTTTTGCTTTCACACAAATTTATATAAAATCCTGAAACCTGCCATTCATAAAGTTGTGTTTTTGTTCTTTGAAATGTTATGGTATTGACTCTGGATGTTGATTTTTTTTTTAAACATGTTTTTGATGATACATGTTTTGCAACATACATGTTTTTGATGATCCTTGTTTTGCAACATACATGTTTTTGATAATCCATGTTTTGGATTATCATGTTTTGAAACATACATGTTTTGGATTATCCATGTTTTGAAACACGTTTTTGATGATCCATGTTTTGAAACATACATGTTTTGGATTATCCATGTTTGGAAACACGTTTTGGATTATCATGTTTTGAAACATACATGTTTTGGATTATCCATGTTTTGAAACATACATGTTTTGGATTATCCATGTTTTGAAACATACATGTTTTGGATTATCCATGTTTGGAAACATGTTTTGGATTATCATGTTTTGAAACATACATGTTTTGGATTATCCATGTTTGGAAACATGTTTTGGATTATCATGTTTTGAAACATACATGTTTTGGATTATCCATGTTTGGAAACACGTTTTTGATGATCCAAGTTTTGAAACATACATGTTTTGGATTATCCATGTTTGGAAACACGTTTTGGATTATGTTTTGAAACATACATGTTTTGGATTATCCATGTTTTGAAACATACATGTTTTGGATTATCCATGTTTTGAAACACGTTTTTGATGATCCATGTTTTGAAACATACATGGAAAAGCACTTTGGATGAAACATATATTATTTGTAAAGCAAATGTTCTTAGTGTTTTGACTTCTTGTGTGTTAATAAAAACGAGATTATGTGATTATTATTATACTGTATCATAAAATTCATTGTAAACCAGTAAAGTAAAAGCGTTTAAAATAAATAAAACAAAATGAATAAACATTCGGTAGATAAAGCTGGTATAAAGAATCAAAATATCTTACACATCGAGATTAACAACAAGCAGTCATCTCCAAAAACACTGCAAAGCCAGGTAAGAACGGACGCCAGGTAAGAACGGACGCCAGGTAAGAACGGACGCCAGGTAAGAACGGACGCCAGGTAAGAACGGACGCCAGGTAAGAACGGACGCCAGGTAAGAACTGACACCAGGTAAGAACGGACAAAAATACATCCCAGAAATGGTCAGCTCCAATTTGTGCGGATATTATCAGCCATACTGTGCTGCTGTTAGTTCCTCAAACGCACAACTACAATTATATTAATCGAAACAAAGCACACAATAAACCACACCAACAAACCAGGCCCCATCAGCATCGAGCCTCGAACACCAGGTGACTCCTCATTCGAGGTATGGAGCCCCTGACTTAGGCCCACAGTCGACTCGATCCGGCTGAACACAACATATTTTATAACAAGACTCCCATGGCATGAGAACAACAAAAACAATATGCACGTGAAATACACAAGAATTTCCAGTGCACACGTACTGCTCATGTCGACGTTGTGCTGCGACAGCGCAAAAACCCGGGAAGATGAAGCGGCCGAAAGGAGCTGACTAACCGGTCGCTTTGAGGGAACCGGCCAACCTCACCGGCGAACTACCACGAGTCAAACGGCGGGAAGGACGCGGCGTATTCCTATTGGCTGAAATACATCACGTGCCATTGTTTTTTAAATGCGTGTAATTCAGGGCCCGATGAGATGTAATCAAATTCCAAATTTCATTAAACTCTCAGTTTGCTTTAAATGCTGAGAAAAATATGCATATTTCCGATATTTAAAAATCGATGTCGAAGGTTTGATTCGCTTTTCCTCGTCTAGTATAATTTACTGAAGTTTTGTATCAAACGTTGCTTCAATGACAATACTCAATAGTCTTGAAGGACTTAAATACGCTTATCAAATTTATATATTCTTCAGAACCACTTATGTTGAAAAATGATTATAAATAATACTTTGTACAGTATATTCGAGAGACGAGAAACCAGTTCCGTTGAGGGGGGTTTTCATCACTATAATAGACAACCAGCTACACCGCCCATTTCATAGACATGAAGCAGCCAGCTACACCGTCCATTTCATTGGCTTAAAAGCAGCCAGTTTCATCGACTTAAAAGCAGCCATCTACACCACCGGTTCATCGGATTAAAAGCAGCCAGCTACACCGCCCATTTCATCGACTTAAAACCAGCCAGCTACACCGCCCATTTCATCGGCTTAAAACCAGCCAGCTACACCGCCCATTTCATCGGCTTAAAACCAGCCAGCTAGACGTCCTTTTTCTTTATCATATATGGAAACTATCAAAGGCTCACATGAAACAAAATAAATAAAATGTGATAGATAAAAAGTGATCTCAATGCATGATAAGATTTGAATGTGTACCATCGTCAAATTCCGTGTCATTGTTGCGGAATCGACGAGTATTACTCGTTTTGATTTCTGGCGGCGAGTTACGAAAATTCAGCGCAGGAATGCCGTTCGTTTTCCGGACTATTTCACCCCGGCGATTCATTGAATAGTTTATGTGATCTCAAAAATCGAGTTTATCCTCTATCTGTGTGGACATGTCGTTGTGCGTGACGCTCTTGCTCGGAATTCCCGTCGTTCTGTGCCTCTTGTACATGTTCGCTGCGGTCCGAGCGCATCCTCGTCGTGTACGCCGGTCACGCACCAAAGATGCCGTTTCTGTGCTCGTCATCGCTGGTTCGGGTGAGTTGTTTAACAATATAAACCTGTGCATAAGATGAGAGTAGGAACCACTGGACTCGTGAATCAGGACGCTGTGTTCACTTGTCATCGCTCATCGGGCGTTTATTATATTTATACACGAGCAGGCAACCTTTATTTCGGCGGTGTATAGGTAACTGACCACTCCCTCAATCATTCTCGAAAATAAAACAATAACCCAGGTTATGTGTATGAAGCAAAAACATGCCGACTGCTTAGAATTCCAAACACCTCTGCACTGGAAAATGTGGGAACAGGAATACTGTACTGTAAGGGGTGGGACTTGTAATACCCTCTCCCACCTGGAGGCGGCGCTACACGATGCACATTCACATAGAGAATTGGCGTCTCCCCTGTGGCTCTTCCTCGCCCCCCCCCACCCCCTCATCCCCCCACACCAACAAAGATAAAACACCCCAATGCACTAATTGGGGTCTTACTGATGCTAGGTAGCAAGTCTGGATGTAACCAGCCCAGAACTGTAGGGGAGTAGCGCGACAAATAATATCATAATTATAATATCCATTAATAATAATTATAATGGTCCATGAATTATAATAAGGATACAAGAACCACCTGCTCCTTACAGGAACTATCAGTGGAGTTATGTTCCCTATGGGAGCTACCAATCAACATTGGGGAATGAATGAATGAAATATGGCACGAGGTTTTGGATTTGACCCCCGGTTCATGGCCTAGAGATAGGGGCTTAGTGTCACATGGGTCAAAATGGGAAATTTACTTAAAACTTAAAATTTACTTAAAACTTTAACTTAACTTAACTTAAACTTAAAACTTAAAATACTTAAACTTAATAAATACCTTAACTTAAAATTTGACATGGGGTCATTCCTGGTGGAAGTCTTTGCCATCTTTCAGCTTTCCCTTAGGTGGCACGCGTGGGGATTTATGATGGTGCGCCATCGACTTCGCTCTAGTTATTGTGGACACGTGTGACACAACATAGTTTTCACAAGTGTAAAGAAGCTGGCACGATAGCTTAGAGGTACGCACACTCAGCTCTAAGATGTCTAGCCTGGGCTTGAATCTCGGCCTGGCGATGAACCATCATGCTGGTGTTTCGCAGGCAGGGTGAGATAATGTGTGGACCGTCCCTTGAATAAACATAAAACTAAGCATCCCTTCTGCCGGCATTAGTTGGTGGCCATTAAAGAGCCAAGATTTGGTGAGCTATTGCCGGCAAACTGGCCAAAGTATTGCCCTGAGTTACATGTGGCATTGCATGAACTGCACAGCCACGCCTCCTCAGCCAATGATCCTCCGAGCAGCCATGTGCTGCATCCTAAAGAAGAAGAAGAAGAACTCGTGTAAAGGTTGAGTTGGACATTATTATTGATGACTGTCAAAGTATGCTGCTCTAAGCCATGTGTTTATCTGTCAGAAGAAGAAGAGTAAAGGATGAGTTAGGCATATAATAGCGTAAGGACTCGACTTTGTTATCCCTTTTACGCCGCACCCAGTGACCTGATGCCCACGGCACTAATGGATTTACGATCTACGAACCGCACTCTTTGTTTATCACGTACAGCCATACTCGAAAAATCTGAATTAGCCGACGTTGGGGCCCAAAAGCATCCGATTAACTGCCGATACGACGCCATCTTACGACGCCATCGTATTGGCGTCTGCTGGGCGAAGGCGAAGCAAGCCGTCCGCTGATTGGACAGGCGAAGGCGAAAGCAAGCCGTCCACTAAGTGGACAATCCAGACTCCAGAGCATGCATTTGTGCCGGTGTCGGCGATGGTTGTTCATATACGCACTCTTCATTCTCATCTTTCTTCCTAGCTCTTACTCGGACAAGCAAATCCCCTATGCCATCCATAATGGTACACTCTATCCATACACCACATCCTCCCTTCCGTGGATGTTCCACGGGTTTCGGCTAGTTATTATTGGTAACTGTCAATAGTATGCTGCTCTCAGCCATGTGTTGCATCTGAAAGAAGAAGAAGAACTAGTGTAAAGGTTGATTTGGGCATTATTATTGATAACTGTCAAAGGTTGCTGCCCTATTATTTTCAGTAATGGTTGGTGTTACGGTGTTCAAATGTTGTACAGTCCATGAGGCCGGTGCGCAATGCGCATGCGCGAATCCTCACTGGCGGGAATGGCAATGCTTGAGAATGGTGCTGGCTGAACGTGCTTCATTAAAGCCTGAATGACCCACCGATCTTTGGTCATGACGACTCATTGAAACAGTTGGCCTGTTTTTGCAGGTGGTCACACTGCTGAGATTTTATGGTTGGTTCGGAGCCTGCCAGCGTACTATAAAGTGCAGGACTTCCTGTTGGCAGAGACTGATACAACAAGTGAAGCACCTATACGGAAACTCATTGGGCCTACGGTAACTTTTGTTGTTTTAGGTGTTATTACAGACTACAGAGGCCAGTAGAATAAACGTTTCTGCACTAACACCTGAGTTGGTCAGCTAGAATTCAACTCGTGTAAGAAACATGTTTTTGCATCAACTTTCGAGTAAGCGCGAGACAGAATTGCAAAACGTTGTTAATTGGGCCTATGAAGTCTGGTGACTGTGTGTGAAGTGTTGAGAAAGATAGCAGTCACGACAAATGGATATATTCCGTCCTTTTATTCGTACGAGCATATAAGACCATTCACTCCGCTGACTTTAATCAACAGACAGCATGATGTACTTTACAAACATATTGCACGTCTGTCGGAGTCTCGATGAGGACGTAAAATGAAGTAAATCCCATGAGAAATGGATCTTTTATAACACGTAGTTGTTGTTTTTGTCATCGGCTGTCGTTGTTGTTGTTTGTGTGCTCCTTTCGTGTACCTTTATATTTTTTTTCTATTGCTTTGAGAAGTACTACTATACTAGTAGGCCAGCACCTGTGGGAAACCCATGGGCATAGATGCATGTATTATCACCATGACATTTGGACGTATGGAGTTGGATGCTGCATGTGGAGTTTTCCCAAATGGGTCCTGGCAATTCGGCAGATCCAGAACTGATGTAATGTAAACAATTTATTTACTTTAAATAAAATGTGAATATAAAATATAAAAAATAACAAATGGATACAAATAAAATAACATGGATACAAAATAATAAATAAATAATAAATAAAAATAATAAATAATAAATAATTTTTATTAATAACTGTCAATTATTATTAATAATAAATTTATTTCTTATTTTATCTATTATTATAATAAATAAATAATAGAAATTTATTTATTATTCATAAATTAAATTTTTAAATTCAAATGTAATTTTTATATTTTTAATTTTTATATTTTAAATTTAATTAAATTTTATATTTTAAATTTAAAAATTAATAAATTTAATTTTTATTTTAAATTTAAAAATTAATAAATTTAATTTTTACATTTTATAAATTTAATTTTATTATTTAAAAATTTATTTATTATTTTATTATTTATTATTATTATTAATAACTGTCAAAGCATGCTGCTCTAAGCCATGTGTTGCATCTGAAAGAAGAAGAAGAACTAGTGTAAAGGTTGAGTTGGTGTTACGGAATTTGTTACGGAAACGGGGATGGCGCTCCCCTTAGAAAGGGGGGGGTTAATCCCCCTTCTATTTGCACTGGCCGTCTCCGATCCTGAAGCTACCCCGCTCCCCCGTGGGGTGGGATTGGCCGAGGTGATTGGTCAAGGGATTCCCGTACACCCCTGCCAATCCCTCCACAAGGCAGGTGGGTAACTCCGCTCGAAACCACGGACAAGATGGTATTTTGCCGAGCGGTTTTAGCAGCCCGCGGTTCGAGCCGTTTATCAAGGGACTAAACCCAATTCATATGCGTTGGCCAAAATCGCACCACAGGAACTCAATGGAGAAATCACTAAAGCGATCGGATGAGAAAGAAGAAATCAAAGAATGGAGGAACAGATATTTATTAACCACTATTTACACAACCAAAGAAAAGAAGAGATAAAAGTAATTTACAGGGAAAATGAAAAAGCAGATACACAGGGCAATTCTTACTTATACAGCTTAACTTATACACCAGACAACACAAAGGACAGACGGCGGGCAGACTCACACGAATGGGGAATGAAGGCAGGAACGAATGGCTGGAAGGAGAGGAAGGTTCAGGTCCGGGCAGAACGGCAGGCTGGAGGCGAACGCCCGCCGACTCCCCCGCAATCTGGTTCACACAGCAGGTTTTGCGCGCAGCAGCGTGTCAGGGCTTCACGTGCAGGGGCAGCATCTCTCAGGCCTCGTACGTCCTCCGAAGCTCTCAGCAGGACCGCCACCTGTGCAAGCACCTCCCCCAAAACTCTCTTGCAGAACTGCTTGCCACGGATCTCCTCAACTCTCTAACTCTCCAACTCTCCAACTCTCCAACTCTCCAACTCTGGTTGGGGCTCCGCGCAACGGGTTATATAGGCCACACCCTCGAATCTTCGCGAACCTGCTCGATGTTTCTTGGTCACGCCTCTCAAGCCATACCCCTGATCTCTGGTTGGTCGTTCGGGGGCTCCACCCTTGATGATGAGGTGGGGCCACGCCCTTCTTCTCTGAGTTGGAGCACATGTTGAAAGGCGGCGAATGCAGTTGGCAATGCAGTTGGCAATGGAGGCAATGCAGTTGGCAATGGGGCTCTATCTTATTTAATTTGGTGCAGCGCAAGGTCAACTAGTGGAGACACAGCCTTAACTGATACACATAATAAAGAAATAACTATAGAGAGGTTCTACGGTGGCCTACGTGTGTGCAATGGACTAACTAAAGGACGACCTTTGATCTTTACACGAATGGAGGTATTTACAGGAATCATTACATTATTTACAATGGGGGTATATTTACAATGAATTACACACAGTGCACGGTTTCCCAAATCCGTCTTCCTCCATGCACGTCCCGGGCCGATAAAACTTTAACTTAATGTGGCACGTAGGTGTAACACCCTCTACTATTAATCTGACCCTGAGTGTGACAATTTTAAAACACAAATAAATATGTCCCCCTGTTGCGTTGCACCCTACCTAACAGATTCACACCCACAGAATAACCGAATTACGGAATGGTTTTCAAACTACACATTTACGGTGGGGAGCATTATTTACAAGTGACGTTAATTGTATTTACTCTGCAACCCAGGACCTGTTATTTTTCTTTTTAGGAACCAAAAAGAGAAAATTCCTGTGGGAGGGAGGAGACAGCATGCACTGCATCGACGCACCAGCACCAATAAACACCAAAGCACCAATCAAAGAGCACAGTCACACACCAACCAGTGCACAGTCATCACAATAATAAAACAATGGAAACACACTGATGGTGGTCTGGATCTTCTGGTCCGCTCCCTCTGCTGGCCGATGTCGTTCTTGATGTTCTCAACTCTTGCTCTTCTTGCTTGCTGCCTATTTGCAAGGATAAATAAAAATGCACAAAACGTGTCCGTTTTTATTTATGGCCAACAGGGGCCAGCTATGGGTGGTCCACCTGTATGGCAAAAAGGGGCCACCTAACCGTGGTCCGCAAGCAAGGCTTTTGACCGCAATGGCCGGTCCCAGCAGAGGGGCCAGGCCCCAAAACTTGGGGTCCATGAGTGGTGCTCGGTCACAGTACCGTGGTCCATATTGTGGTGCTTGGCTGCAGAACGGCGGTCCATAAAGTGGTGCATCGATGCAAGCAGCTGGCAGCGAGAACTCGGGCACACAGACGCGGCCTCCCGCACGCTCCCCCTCAGTGCCCAGAGAGCACGATCCATGGGTCGGGGAAGGAAGACAAAGCAGAATTAGCGAGGCAAGGGCGCAAGGGTACACATCAACACAGGTAATGCAGGGCGAGGTGCGCACGGAGAGCGGGCGAAGAAAGCTCGTCCCTGACGTACGTCACCCCTCTGTCACCTACTCTACCCTTGCCCTTACCCCATATTTACAAAACAATTTACAATTCGTCTCTAGCGTCACTTCTTCCCCATATCTCCTAATACCAAATTCATCACAATCCCTCTAACCAAATTTGCCATCACCCAAATTCCTCATCAATCCCTCTTAAGGAGGAAGAGATGGAACATTAAGCACAATGTCACACCCACGTCATGATGCGTCTCACAATCCAAAACATTTGCACAAAAATAACCAAAACATGGCATGGTGTGGAGTTACGTCACCTCAGGTGAGTGGATGCAGATGGTGCGAGGAGATTTCAATTCTAACTACCTTCTAAATGACTTTAACACACTTTACACTACCCGGGGTCTTTCCCTGCCAAACCATTGGCCGTCTTACACTAAACCACCTTTAGAGGCCATTTTTCCCCGCAAGCAGGGGTTGGCCTTTTTCGGGAACTGTGGTTGTTGTTGTTTTTCAGTCCCCTTTTTGAAGCAATGTTTTACGGCCGGATGCCCTTCCTGACGCCAACCCTTTTTGCCGCCTTTAACGACAAGCAGGGAATTACCAGTGAACTGGTACTCAATTTGCCGACCTCGGAAGGATGACAGGCTGAGTCAACCCCCCTGGCGTTAATTCAGCGATTGACCGGGATTCGAACCCAGGATCCTAGGATCCTAAGCCGGCACCCTAGCCGCTAGCCCAACACCAGGGATACCAGGGCAACATCACTATGGGTTCTAAAAACCAATTCCCTTTGACCAAACTGTGGTGCTCATCAATTTGGGGTCTCACTCCCCCGATTCAACTCCCTGTGCCTTTGCACAATTTCGGGACAAGGTCGTGTGGCTCCCCTAACAGGTCTACTTACCTGTGCGCCTCCGCCGCTGAAGTTGCCACCCGAGCTTACCTAGCTCCTCACCCTACCTATCTACCTGGGGAAGGCCCTCCCTGGCGCTTACCCCCTCGGTGCCCTCTCTGGCACTGGGCTACCCGGGTCCTTCCTCTGGATCCTCGGGCCCCATTGAACTCTACCGGCTCCCAGAGCCCACCTGCGGCCTCACCTGGCCGATATCCTAACAGTGGCGGAGCGCCCAACCAACTACACACACTAACAGGCCACACGCCCAGCCATTTCCACGTCACTAATGCACCCATCCAAACACCATTCTTCCACACGCACCACAGATGCCAATATCCAACCACAATTTACCTATACCCTCTACCTAACTCTTAAACTACCCTCCCCGGGTATTCGTGATAGGGGTCCATCCTCCCCATACACTCCCTTCGCACCAACCACTCCACTCCACATTTTCCACCATAATCACTCCACACCATCCATTCCATACTCCATGTATTCCATACCATTTATTCCGAAAACCATTCTCCATACACCTGTTCACTTGCACACCTGTGCAATCACACCTGGTGCCACCTGCATCCTCCTTCCTCCCAGGCTTCTTCATTCAATAAAATACAACGCACAATCACAATTATTCACTCATACACTGCTGCATCACTTTCACGCTCAATACAACCCACAATCACACTTTTCACCATACACTTCCAACTCTCCAAACCATTGCCTCAGGCACCCACATTCTCCCACGCTCATACACACATCTCTCCTGAGCATTGCCCCTCAATTCCTCATTTGCTCAACATGCTCACCCGCAAAAACTTCCATACCAATTCCTCATTCAATAAACCACAAACACACTGCATCATCTAAGCTGACTACTCCCTTCTGAAACTTGCGCTTCCCAGTCGCCCCTTATATTATCGCGCTCCCTCGTCGTTATAATCCAACTAATCTATTCTACGTCCCCGACTACCTGTACAATGTCGCTACTTACCTCTATCGTTACCTATTGTCATTTTTCTAGATCCCTATACAATTATCCAAACCCTCCCTGGCTTGGTTTTCACAGCCATAACCCCATAACTAGTGCTCATGTGCCCGGGTGTATGTGAGGGATGGTGGATTTACCATTCCTCCACATCGGGCATCTTCTACTATCAATTTTGCCATCAAATTCCAATTCTGCCCATCACTTTGCCAATCATCTGCCAATCAAATTTACCAATCATCAAATTTTGCCAATCACCAATTTCCTACTCCTACCAAATGTCCAGTAACTTGAGCCTCGGTGCGTCGTTACATCATTAAAACTCGGCTTCGCAAAGCCGAGCAATGAATTCGGGTGGTTTGGTCGCCTGCAGGTTGAGTCCGTCTGGCTTTCGGTTCAGGGGAGGCGGCATGCTCGGCCCAAGATTCCACGCACCATCTCGGCGCGGGTCCTTTCGGTCTCTGGCCCGATGGCTCAATCTCGCCCGGCCGGAACGCCGCGACCACAAGGGGGCACCGCTCCGGTCCCTCCTACCTGCCCTCGAACCGGACCGGTCGCCTTGCCCGGCAAGGCCCGGACTCGACCGTGCGGGGCGGGGCCAGGCCCGAATCGTGCACGACGCTCCGAAGAGAAGCGACGCAGCACCGATCCGCGCCGAGCCTCGCATCCAACAAAGCACACCGCGTACGAAGTACTCGCTTCGGCTATCCGTCGCCCTAAACGCTGCCCTGGTCCACGTCGATGCCCCCCGGACATGCTCACACCACGCGTTCCTTTTTACACTCATGAAACCAGGCGGCTCAGTGCCTCTCATGCATTCCACACACTCCGTTCATTCCACCACTGCACTCTCTGTTACACACCACACCTCTCGCGCACCTTCTTGCGCAAATTCTCCCGGTACGTACACCGTACCACTCATGGGGATGCACTCTTGAATCCACCCACTCACGCGCTCAGATGTGCTCTCCCGCACCCGCGCCACAACCATCTCAGGTGTGCGTTCTCGCACACTCTCAACCATTCCAAGCGTGCATTCTCACACCCGCTCCACCACCAACTCACTCTCCGGGTCACACTCCGTACACTCTGTTTCACACAGACCCTCTGACGTGCATTCGCTCTAGCACTCGGTATCACTCCCATACTTTGTAACACACTCACTCCTCGACGCACACTCTTTTCTAACACGCGTGCCATTTTCTCTCACACAGCGCCCAACGGACCTCCCACAAACGCCCGCGGTACGCTGGGATCCCAAACGCGCGAAAAGACATCCTCCTGCAAAACCTCTTAGCACCATATACAGCACGACTCACCTTTGGGATCCTCCTCTCCACACGCACCAGCAAATCTTTATAAGGATTAGCAAGTACGGCATCAGGATGTGAACTTAGACTTTGTACATTATCCATCACTTCCTTCAATTCCTGGGCTACCCCCGTCGTCTTTTCAATTTCAATTCCCACTACTGCTTTTTCTTTATTCACCTCGACGACCGCTGGCTTTATTAAAATTCCCTCTTCTACCTCAGCGGTCGCCGGCTTCCCCAAACCCATAGATATCTCTATACCCGTCATTTTAACCGCGCTTTGCTCCAACTCGCTCAACCGGCGCTTCTCAACCCGCGTTACCTCATCGCGTACCCTTGGGACCCCCTCGCCCAACATGCGATCCATGGTCTCCCCACATTTTCTTGCGCTCTCCCCACATTTTTGGATGCCCTCCCCACATTTTTGTATGCGGTCACCCATTCTGTCCCAAAATTTACTTATTTGCTCACTCATTCCGTTTCCAAACCCTTCAATTAGATTTCCCATTTTCTCACTCATCTTATCGCTCCGAGCATCCATTTTATTTTCCATTTGCTCACCCATCTTGGCCATGAGGGCCTCCATTTGCAGCATGAAAAGGTTCAAACCCACCGGTGCTGCGGGCGTGCCTGCCGCAGCCACGTGCGACGCACCGCCATTTTGTGCGCCTGAAATCTCCGCTACCACATTCTCATTGCTCTGCTCCTCCATTACTCCCACTGCCTCCCTGGGGTCCTGGGTCGACTCCAAACCCTCTTCTAACTCCCCTACCAGCACCCAAACCTTATAAAGATTTGATTATCCATGGCGCGATTTAATTTAGAATATTGATAACAATTTCGGCCGCTCGTAATTTCGGGTGCGTTAAGCGCACTTCGGGTCCCGTATCTCACTCCCCGACACCAATTGTTACGGCCAATAGCACAATTGGTGTCCAAAATTTGGGCTAAATAAATTTAGTCCCAGGTTCCAGATCCCAACTCCTGACACCAATTGTTATGGAAACGGGGACGGCGCTCCCCTTAGCAAGGGGGGGGGGGGTTAATCCCCCTTTTATTTGCACTGGCCGTCTCCGATTCTGAAGCTACCCCGCTCCCCCGTGGGGTGGGATTGGCCGAGGTGATTGGTCAAGGGATTCCCGTACACCCCCGCCAATCCCTCCACAAGGCAGGTGGGTAACTCCGCTCGAAACCACGGACAAGATGGTATTTTGCTGAGCGGTTTAAGCAGCCTGCGGTTCGAGCCGTTTATCAAGAGACTAAACCCGATTCATAAGCGTTGGCCGAAATCGCACCACAGGAACTCAATGGAGAAATCACTAAAGCGATCGGATGAGAAAGAAGAAATCAAAGAATGGAGGAACAGATATTTATTAACTACTATTTACACAACCAAAGAAAAGAAGAGATAAAAGTAATTCACAGGGAAAATGAAAAAGCATGAACACAGGGCAATTCATACTTATACAGCTTAGCTTATATCCCAGACAACACAAAGGACAGACGACGGGCAGACTCACACGAATGGGGAATGAAGGCAGGAACGAATGGCTGGAAGGAGGGGAAGGTTCAGGTCCGGGCAGAACGGCAGGCTGGAGGCGAACGGCCGCCGACTCCCCCGCAGTCTGGTTCACACAGCAGGTTTTGTGCGCAGCAGCGCGTCAGGGCTTCACGTGCAGGGGCAGCGTCTCTCAGGCCTCGTACGTCCTCCGAAGCTCTCAGCAGGACCGCCACCTGTGCAAGCACCTCCCCCAAAACTCTCTTGCAGAACTCCTTGCCACGGAACTCCTCAACTCTCTAACTCTCCAACTCTGGTGGGGGCTCCGCGCAACGGGTTATATAGGCCACACCCTCGAATCTTTGCGAACCTGCTCGATGTTTCTTGGTCACGCCTCTCAAGCCATACCCCTGATCTCTGGTTGGTCGTTTGGGGGCTCCACCCTTGATGACGAGGTGGGGCCACGCCCTTCTTCTCCGAGTTGGAGCACATGTTGAATGGCGGCGAATGCAGTTGGCAATGGAGGCAATGCAGTTGGCAATGGGGCTCTATCTTATTTAATTTGGTGCAGCGCAAGGTCAACTAGTGGAGACACAGCCTTAGCTGATACACATAATAAAGAAATAACTATAGAGAGGTTCTATGGTGGCCTACGTGTGTGCGATGGACTAACTAAAGGACGACCTTTGATCTTTACACGAATGGAGGTATTTACAGGAATCATTACATTATTTACAATGGGGGTATATTTACAATGAATTACACACAGTGCACGGTTTCCCAAATCCGTTACACTGTCTTTCTTGATGTTCTCAACTCTTAGCGGTTAGGGTGCCGGCTTGGGATCCTAGGATCCTGGGTTCGAATCCCGGTCGATCGCTGAATTAATGCCAGGGGGGTTGACTCAGCCTGTCATCCTTCCAAGGTCGGCAAATTAAGTACCAGCTTGCTGGGATGAATGATCACGGTGTGTACCTCGATTTAGAATACGCACACTGTATCCCTGCGCATCGTAAGAGCGTGACCAAGGGTTGGCGTCAGGAAGGGCATCCGGCCATAAAAACATTGCCTCAAACAGGGAACCATGATTGTCATGGGACCCGCAGGGCTAACCCCCGCTCTAGCGGGGAAAATGGCTTTAAAACGATCATTCATTCATATTCATTCAACTGTAAAAAGGGTTGGCGGCAGGAAGGGCATCCGGCCGTAAAACATTGCTTCAAAAAGGGGACCAAAAAACAAAAACAACCATGGTCCCCGAAAAAGGCCAACCCCCGCTTTGCGGGGAAAAATGGCCTCTAAAGGTTGGTTTTTTTTTTTTGGTCAAAGTATGCTGCTCTAAGCCATGTGTTTATCTGAAAGAAGAAGAATTTTTTTAATTTGAAATTAAATTTTTAAAATTTGAAGAATGAAAATTCATAATTTTTATTTTAAATAACTGATGTAATGTAAACAATTTATTTACTTTACATAAAATGTGAATACCTCTCCATGCACATGTGAAATAAAGTTTGTTTATAAATCCTGTATTTACACATTATTCAGCCTTAAACTTGGTCGAAAACCAAAATTACGAACAACCTTCCATTTTCTTCACCAGTGTATGGCATAAAAGGCCACCAAAAGGACAGGTTGGAGTTTTTATTTATTAAAGATTTCAAATATTAATCATGACTATTTTCTTTCCTCTGCATGAGTTGTAATTAAAATGTGCTTTTCTTTCATGATAGACGACATGTTGTTCGGTTTTCAAAAATACATAAACTCAGAAGACCTCTTGAGTGTACGAAATTTTTATTTGGGCAGCGTATAGGCAATAGACTGCTGCCTCAATCACTCTTGAAAATAACATGCATTACCTCATTTACTCTGAATGGGTTGTAATCAAAACGTGCCTTTCTTTCCTGATAGAAGATGTGTTGTTCAGTCTTCAAATGTACACCAGAGGCCTGAAGCCTGAGGCATATATGTAGCGACCAAAATGGTGGACATATGGTTAAATATTTTTTGCAGGTTTCAATTGTGGGTGGAGTCAGCCAATAAGCCAAGCTCCGCCCTGGACGGACAGAGCTTCAGACTTGTGGAGAATATTATAGTGGATATTTGTAATTTTGTGTGCTCTTTCAGTGTCCGTCACGCTTTATTCTAAAGGTCCATCATATTTTATTCTAAACTTTATTTTATTTTATTCTAAACTCCATGGTACTGAATGAAAGCACCAAACATGATAAGGCCGATATCAAGTAAGTGCTTTGTCGCTCTTTTTATTGTGATGTGACAAGTGTGATATGCGTTACAGGTGAGAATCCATCGTGTGCCACGGGCACGAGAAGTCGGGCAGTCGTGGTTTTCTTCCATTTTTTCAACGCTTCGTGCTCTGGCCTCCTCGGTTTCTTTTGCTATCCGTCTCCATCCTCAGCTGGTATGTCTTGAGTTTCACACTCTTTGCTAACCCCAAATAAACACTCAAAACTACATAACTTGCATAAAATTCGTGCACAAGGGTGGTTCATATTTGCTACAATGGAATACTCGGTGATTTCATTGTATTTGTTTGTATTTGATTGTATTTGTATTTGATACAATGCATTTGATATCATTGTATTTGATACAATGGTTCATCTACGAACAGCAGTTCTTACGTAACGACTTCTTCTTCTCCATGTCTTCCCTTTATAAGGGGTGAGGTTAAATGCCACCAAGCTTCTGCCCTGCCTTGACCACAAAATTCCATTACTATTACTTCAGCAACCATTTTTGTCACCAACATGCATTTTAAGGCCATTTTCCCTGCAAGAGCGGGGGTTAGCCTGGCGGTCCCCATGACAATCTTCTCCATTTTGCCCTATTTTTTGCATCTCTCCTTGTTAACCCCCTTGCCCGCATTTCTTCTTTGACCATCTTTAGCCAAGTCTTTCTCGGTCTTCCCCGCCCTCTACTTCCTTCTACATTCATTTCCATCACTGTTCTCAACCAGTCACTTTCATCCTTCCTCAACACATGACCAAACCATCTCAACCTGTTTCTCTTCACAGCATCAATCACAGGCTCTATTCCCATCATCTTTCGCAATTCATCATTTGTCTTCCTCTCTCTCAACGATACTCTACACATCCACCGAACCATTCGCATTTCCACCCTTTCCAGCCTTCATTGCTGCTCTACGTTCATTACCCATGCCTCGCTCCCATAAATCATAACACTTCTCACACATGCAGCATACACCTTTCCCTTCAGCTTCAACGACACTCCCCTCCTCATTAGCACGCCACTCAGTTCCCGAAACTTCTTCCATGCACATCACTCCAGCAACCGTTGCCGAGTGTGATCCACCTTCTCCATTCAGCATGTCTCTGAGGTAACAAAATGTTTTCACACCTTCCAGCTTCACGCCGTCTCCAAGATCCAACTCAACATTTCCTCCATCTGCAGCTCCCTCTGTGCACACCTTACACTTGATTATAGCTGCCACACAGGTTAATGACCCTCTCAGACCACTACATTTTTGATGAACCCACTCAGCGCACATTGTACATTGAATGGAGTTCACTCCGACACCCTTCCTGCAACACAGCACACGGCCACTTCCCAGTTCTTTCCACCTCACCACATGCTTTACCACTTGCCATCACCTTCGTTTTTCCGATATTCACCTTCAGACCTTTTGTCTCCATACATTCCTTCCACTTGTTCATCTTCTCCTTCAGTCCATCCATACTTTCCGCAATCAAAACCAGATCATCTGCATACAACAACTCCCATGGTAAACCCTCCTTTACGTTCTGAGCCAGCACCTCCATCACAGCTACAAATAGTAGTGGACTTAGTACCGACCCCTGATGCACTCCCACCTCCACCTCAAACTCACCACTGTTCCCGTCCTTCGTCCTTACAGCTGTGCGCGCTCTTTTGTACATTGCCATCACTACTCTGATCAACCATTCCTCCACTCCTAACTTCCTCAATGCCCATGTCAATACTTTGCGTGGAACCCTATCAAATGCTTTCTCCAGATCAACATACCAAAGAAACAACTTCTGCCTCTTCTCCATGTACTTCTCCTGCAACTGCCTTACAATAAAAAGCGCGTCTGTCATTCCTCTTCCTGGCATAAATCCAAACTGCATTTCGTCGATCTTCACCTTCTTCCTTATCCTCTTCTCCAACACCCTTTCCAATACCTTAATTCCATGCTCCAATAACTTTATCGCTCGATATGAGCCACAGTCCAGAGGGTCACCTTTCCCCTTGTATAGAGGGACGAGGGTACTCAGTTCCCAATCCACTGGAATGCGGCCCTCTTTCAGCACCAGATTACAGATCTCTGTCATTCTCTTCACATCCAAACTTCCCGCTGCCTTTAACATATCTCCCACAACTCCCGTCGGCCCTCCCGCTTTTCTACTCTTCATTGCTTTTATCGCTTCCTCAACTTCCTTCTCAGTTATCTTCTCTGCCGGTCCTAAAACTGGGTTACTCTCTATGTTGCCATCCCATTCATTCTCTATATTCAACACCATTTCCATGTATCTTTTCCATCTTCCTTTAATTCCATCTGGGTCCACTACGATTTGTCCCACTTCATCCTTCAAGCAACTCACCCCCATCACATCACACCTCTCTTTCGCTATCTGCTTTGCAATCCTGAATACCGCTCTCTGACCCTCTTCCGAATCCAAGCGTTCTCTGAACATTTTCCTACATGCCTCCTGCGCCTTTGCTACCTCTTTCTTCGCAGCCCTCTTGGCTGCCTTATAACTTTCATGCTCTGCCTTTTCTGCCCCCGTACCCTTCGCCTTCTGCCACTCCTTGAACTTCTTCCTCTTCTCGTCAATCCTCTTTCCAACTTCATCATCCCACCACCATGTTTCCGAGTCCCTCGGTGGTCCTTTTGACCATCCACATACCTCACCAACGGTTCCCAACAGACTATCTTTCATTGACATCCAACCACTTTCAAGCTCAACCACATCATCCTCTACCATACTTGGCCTCTCTGTTACTGCCTCCCTCACTGTCACCTCTTTCAACCTCCACACCTTCATTGTCGGTTGGTACTTCAACCACCGAGCTCTCCTCACACCTTTCACCCTATGTCGCAGACAACCAAGTGGTGCTGTGAAACAGCCTCCTCCCCCGGGATCACCTTTGTGTCCTGGAGGTGCCCCCATCTCGCCTACGCACCATCAGGTAGTCAACGGTTCATGTCTAAAGAGCAAGCATTTTTAATTTTGCTCGATGCATTTCTCCGGATCATCCGCCTAATGGTGAATATCATGCCACCAGCATCACCAGATGATCCGGTTGTCAAGCTTTGATTGGTCGTGTCATTAGTCATTGTAGGAGCGTGTTGATTTAGGTGGCATATCCGGTTTGGTAGAGTTGCACACACATGATCATTTGATCCTATCACCAACTGCTTTAGGAAGGTCGGCCTTCAAACTTCCACAATAAGGAGACTGTTGAGACGATATTGGTAAATAATGAGTGTCAGGATGATCGTGGTAAAATGCCTATGTGTAAAGTATGATGAAGTAGAATATATAAAACCTTTGTGAACATCAGTAAACATGTATTGCATGACAAATTGTTGTGTGTCTGTCCTGTTATTCAGTTATTGAAATAGGGGTCACAGTATATGCTATGTGGCTCTGAAGATGTTGCGTTACTGACGGAATTTGAAAAAAAATGTCGCTTCTTGTTATTTGGGTTACTGACCCATGGCCTCGAGCCCTAGATAAACACAAGCTCGAAATTGATACAACAAGAACTACAGCGGTATTCGGTAGAGCGCATACCTTCGCCAGGCTGAACAGTTTGTTTTGTATCCCACTGATAAGCCGGATCTGGATTCGGACCTGAACAAAAATCTAATCGGCTTGTTCTTGTCACCGACCCAACTCATCCACCAGGTTTAGTCATAACTCGTCCATAACTTTTTTTTAAACGTGTTATATATCGCTTTTTGTCCGATCTCTCAATGGTGAAGAATCACTTAAAATTATTTAACTCTCATATTCGTATTCGTATCTCGTATTCGTACTCTCGTATTCGTTCTCGTATCTGAATCCATATTCAGATCTTCACCAAAATCGAATCGATTCGGTATTGTCACATACCCAACCTGTTCACCAAGTTTCGTCCAAATCCGTCCATAACTTTTTGAGATATCGTGCTCTGTATCGGTTTTAGCCCGATCTCCCAATGGTGAAGAATCACTTTAAAAATTCTCTGATCCGGATCCGGGTTCGAATCTTCACCAAAATCTAACCATTTTGTCATTGTCACATACATTACCTCTCTGCCAAATTTTGTCCGAATCTGTCCACAACTTTTTGGGATAACTTGTTCACAAACAAGCAAATAGACAAACAAACGCATTGCGTTTCAATTTGCACATGCGCAAGATTTCATTCAATCTGCGCGCAAGATTGGAGGTCTCGTCTCTTCAAAGCTGTCCCTGCTCGCACGCTTTCGAAGTTAAGTAATTTTTCACAATTGTGTTTTTATCGAAACTGTATCTTTCTTTCGGTGTATGTACCTATTGGGGTGTCTTTAATAGGATTCTCGGTGTTGCTTTTTCATACCTGTGTACAGAATCGTCGGTCTTTCGTATCGCGTATTCTGAGGCCTAGTGTAGTAGGCTACCGTGTCCGACCTTGGCTTGAGGCTTTGTTTTTGTCTCAGTGGTTCTTCGATCGCGCTGCAATTACTTTCGGTCTCTGGTTTTCCCGGGCTTTTCACCCCATACTTCCTTGTTTTAAAATCTCCTCAAAAAAAAAACCTAAAAAAATAATAATAATTCCTTCTCTGTTCTTATCCGTTCGCTCGTTTTTATTTGTTCGTTCGTTCTTCAACCACGTTGTTTGTGATCATGTGATCACGTTGTTAAAAAAAATGTTTAATCTGTCCCCTGAAGAACTGTATTCTGTTGTATTCTAAAACACCTTTTTTCTTCTTCTTCTATAAAAGGATGCTTTTGACTTGCTCACCAAATCTATTCATTCCAAAAAAAAATTCCATCTCTTATAGTGCATCTTTCATTCATTCCCTAAACTCTCCAGCACTCCACCCCTCCTTCAGCGTCCTCAAACGTATTTTTGACTCGAATGTCTCAAGAAACTCATTTTGCAATAAATGTTCGTTTCCCATTAATCGTACACTTTTCAAAATCCAATCTCACCCCTCCCCTCCAAATCTTCCCCATCACCCCTTCCCTCCAAAACTTCCCCATCACCCCTTCCCTCCAAATCTTCCCCATCACCCCTCCCCTTCAAAACATCCCCATCACCCCTCCCCTCCAAATCTACCCCTTTGCCCCTCCCCTCCTAATCTTCCCCATCACCCATCTCTTTCAAATTTTCCCACTTGCCCCTCCCCTCCGAATCTTCCCCATCACCCATCCCTTTCAAATCTTCCCCCTTGCCCCTCCCCTCCAAATCTTCCCGATCACCCCTTCCCTCCAAAACTTCCCCATCACCCCTCCCCTCCAAATCATCCCCATCACCCATCTCTTTCAAATCTTCCCCTTTGCCCCTCCCCTCCAAATCTTCCCCATCACCCATCCCTTTCAAATCTCCCCCCTTGCCCCTTCCCTCCTAAACGACCCCCACACCCCTCCCCTCCGAGACTCTCCCTCGCTCCTCCCCTACTAGACTCCCCTCTCACCCCTCCTCCTCAAAGCATCCTCCCCGCTTCTTCCCCCTTCCAACTTTCACCTTCATCTCCCTCAACCTTCTGCCTCACTCTTCCCCCTCCTCAAATAACACCTCACTGCGCCTCACCCAATCACCATCAAACCTTTTGTCCGCCCCATTCTTCCCTTTCTCCAAGCTATTCTGTAATCTCTGACACACCTTCAACAGCTCTCCCTACCTCTTCCTCCTCTTCCACATCTTACCCTACCGCTCCCCCCCCCCCCCCCCCTGTTCTGTATTCGATGCTCCCCCTACCTCTTCCTTAACAGTATGGACCTCAAACATCCGGGGCCTTCGCTCAAACTTGTCTGATCTCTCCATACAGGTTGCTTCTGACAAACCAGACGTGATCTGCTTAACAGAAACATTCCTCCTTCATGATGTCTCTGATTCCTTGGTATCTCTCCCAGGTTACTCCCTCCTCCGGTATGATAGACCTGAGCCTCGTCCTGGAGGTGGGGTTGCTATCTTTATAAAACTCTTCCTCACTCGCCCTGCACTGCCCTGCTCTCCACCTCACCCCCAGGAATACCTTTGGCTACGGCTTCCCCTTCGCTCCCACCTTTTGTTCATATGTGTGTTGTACCGTCCACCAAACAGTGATGACTCCATCTACATCTCGCTGTCTGATAATATGGACCAACTTCTATCTACCCATCCCAACTCTCTCTTCCTCATATGTGGTGATTTCAACTGTCACCATGCCAGTTGGCTGGGTGTGGGTACCTCTCTCACCAGCCATGGCTCTTCAGCAAAGGACTTCTGTGACTCACTGGGACTGACACAATCTGTCAATTTCCAGACCCGGATCTCAGTCAACGGAGCATCTTCTCTTCTGGACTTGGTTATGACTAACTTCCCTGAAAATGTCTGCTGCTCTTCTTCTGCTCCAATTGGCTCTTCTGATCATGTGCTTGTTAAAGTGGACATCTCTCTGACCATTCTCAGAGAGCCTCCTCAGCGTCGACGAGTCTGGCATTTCACTCAGGTCAACTGGCACGGTCTTCAAGCAGCCATCAATCATCTGGACTGGTCTCCCATCTCTACCGCCTCTGACATAAACTCATCCTGGGAATTCTTCCAAAGTAAATTGCTCTCTCTCATGCACAGATTTATCCCATCTCGTCTTCAGTTGTCATACCCTTCCTCCCGTCCATGGTACACGGAATCTTGTGGTGAGGCTATTGCCCAGAAACAACTTGCTTTCGTCTCCTGGAAAGCAAATCCAATGGAAGGAAATCTCATTTCCTTTCACAAAGCCCGAAACAACTGTGTGTCCACCCTCAGGATAGCCAGGAAACTATCTCTCCCTTCTCAGGACCGAACTCTCTTATCTGTCTCCCTCTTCCAAATCCTGGTGGCGTCTAGTCAAATCTGTTTCTGGTGTTTGTTCCCCCTCCATCCCCTCCCTCACCTCAAATGGCCACACAGCTGACTCCGCACGTGAAAAAGCTGAATGCCTCAACTCTGTGTTTGCCTCTAAATCTTGTGTCCCAAACCCATCCCTCTCTGTACCCACCGTACCCAGTCGTACCCAGCTGCTCCTGGACTCTGTGTCCTTTCCTCCTGACAAGGTGGAAAAGTTTCTGTCAACCCTCGACTCTGATTCTGCAACTGGACCTGACGGCATCAGCCCACGGGTCCTAAAATCCTGTTCTTCCGCTCTTTCACTCCCTCTCTCTGTTCTCTTCACCCTCTCTTTTGCTCAAGGCCATCTTCCATCTGCTTGGAAATCTGCCAACATCACCGCTTTGCACAAAAAGGTGCAAAAACAGATCCCAGCAACTACAGACCAATCAGCCTACTCCCAATTATCAGCAAAGTCATGGAATCCATCATTGCTTCAGATATGAAATCTTTCCTCTTCTCCAATGGCTTGATCTCTGATCATCAATTTGGTTTCAGACCTGGACACTCTACTCTGGACATGCTGCTTCTGCTTTCTCAACAATGGATGGAGGTCCTCAATGCCAAACAGGAAATTAGAGCAGTCTCCCTTGACATATCACGTGCCTTCGATACGGTCTGGCACCCCGCTCTGCTCACCAAACTCTCCTCTTTTGGTATCCATGGAAATCTCCACGCATGGCTGGCGGACTTCCTCTCTAGTCATAGTCAACGTGTGGCCCTGAATGGGTTTCTCTCATCTCCTCTTCCTGTTCAGGCTGGAGTTCCCCAAGGCAGTGTTCTGGGCCCTGTGCTTTTTCTAGTCTTCATCAATGATCTCTCTGACTCTCTTGAAAATCCTCTCTATCTCTTTGCTGATGACTCTACTCTCTGTCGCTCCATTCTTCATCCCTCAGATCGGCAGTCTGCAGCCTCCTCACTCTCTGCAGACCTGGACAAAATCACAGACTGGGCAAACAAGTGTAACATGTCTTTCAATCCTGACAAATCTCACACTCTTACGATGTCTCTCCGAAAAGACCGACTGGACAACCCTCCCATCCACTTTCTGAATAATCCTCTCCAAGAAGTTCTGTCACTCAAGCTTTTGGGTCTCACTATCTGCCATGATCTTTCCTTGGAAAACCACATTTCAAATCTGGCCTCCAAAGCCAGTCGCCGACTGGGCATCCTCCATCGTGCGAAGTCCTTCCTTGCCCCACCTGAGCTCCTCACCACATACAAGGCTTTCATCCGCAGCTCAATGGAATACTGCTCTCCCCTTTGGGCTGGTGCTCCTGCCTCACACCTAGCTCGTCTTCACGCTGTTGAAACCAAAGCATTCAGAATCATTGGAATCTTCGGCGATGAAGCTAACTCCAAGGGCCTTTCACTTACTCACCGCAGGCAGGTTGGTGGTCTTTCCGTCTTCTACCGACTCCTCTCTGGCCTTGCCCCCCCTAGCTCTCTCTGGGCTCTGTCCCGCAAATATTCCTACAGGTCGCACAAGATCTGCCTGCAACCCTCTTATGGTTAAACTGCCAAAATCAAGACTCTCTGCTCACCTTCACTCCTTCATTCCTCTTTTCTCCCGCCTCTGGAACAAACTCCCTCACTCCCTTCAATCCCACTCCTCCCTCCAGGTCTTTAAAACAGCTGTTCACCACCATCTCTTATCTTCCCCCATCCAAAACCTTGATCTTTTCTACCCCCGCTAATTTCACCCAAATTCCACTTTTTTGAAATACCAACTTCTGTCCTGGAAGTCCTTGGTGTCCTTGTGTTTTATACTTCTCCCTCCCCCCCCCCTCCCCCCCCCTTCCCACGCCTCCTCCCCCCAAGCCCTCTCCCTTCCACACATCTCCCTGCTCTCAAATGTTGTGTTTGTGTGCTTCCCCTTCTGTCCCCATCTTGTCTTCCGCTCCCTCTTTTTATATATTTTGTTTGTCTGGTTGATTTGTTTGTGAAGTAGATGTTAGCTCTTTCACGAGCCTCGATTCAGTATTCAAAACAGATGAAAAATCACTCGTAGAGCGACACTTGGCAAAATAGAACAAAGCAGAATGGCACTCAGTAGAGCATCCTTTTTGACCTCACAAATAATTGGTGGTTGAATTGTGTGACCCGTATTGTGTGATTGGGTGAATTGTGATATGGAAATCGTCTTCAAATTAAGTTAACCGGATGAAAATTGAGGATTTTAGAAATTTGGCCTATGTTGGCCGTTTACCCTATGTTGACCTCAAAAATAGTTGGTGGTTGGTTTGAGTAAACTGATATGAAAATCCTATTCAAATGTCAAGTCAATCTCATGAAAATTGAGGATTTTAGAAATTTGAAAAAAAGTTCTTCACCTTTGGCCTCTGTTGACCTTTAGACCTCAAAAATATATAGGATTTTGTCAGACCACGAACTCCACCATTTGGTGAAGTTTCGTGAAGATCGGTTTAAAATTGTGACATGTCGGCAAGTACAAGTGAACAGATAGACAAACAAACAAACACACAAACCGGAGTGATCAACATACTTGTAAAAAAAAAAAAAAAAATTGGCCAAGTAACAAACAGATAGGGGTGAAAACATAACCTCCATACACCTTCTGTGGTGCAGGTAACAAGTAACTACAGAAAACAAGACACAGGAATAGATTAATGGTACGATTAATAGGACAGGGAACAAACGGCAACAGTTAGATGAGACAGATCCGATGTGGAGCATTTAGCGTTTTTGAGAGTATCTTACGGAGCGGAAAACGCACATATGTACTCTCGAAGAAACTGCAAACGTCCTCCCATACATACCCCTCCAAATATTTCACTTACCTCCTATTCCTTTCTCACGATTCATTCTCACACCTCCCCACCTTGCATGTGTCTTTGTCCCCACCTCTCCCATCCCTTCCACAGTTATTTTTGCTCACTGTGATTCAATAATGGGTTATTTATCAGTAAAAGCAAATTTAAATCTATATTGCATGTATGTAAAACACATTCTTATTGATATTAACTTGTCTCATTCTCCTTATCTCCCACGCTAACCTTAATATATATATATATATTTTCTCAACAGGTGCTGTGCAATGGACCAGGTGTTTGTGTGGCCCCCTGCTTAGCACTCGTCTTTGCTGCGTCTTTTCGCCAGATTGCAGGTCAGATTGGCCTGGCACAGCGAGCAGGTTCAAGTGAGCCTACATCCGTTGTGTTTGTGGAAAGCGTCTGCCGCGTTCGCTCTCTCTCACTCTCGGCTTGGCTCCTGCGACCCTACCTCGATGCTCTCGTTGTCCAGTGGCCTCCTCTTGTGGTCCAGTTCCCATCCACCTGTTACCTTGGCCGCCTCGTGTGACAGCAGCAAATTCGCACAGAAACCAGTTGCTTGTATTTTTCCATGTACTTTTTTTTCTTAAAACAATTATATTCTTCAAAAAAATTAAACGACTGAAATTGGATTCATAATTTAGAAATTTTGTAGTCACGTGTATGTACACTATGGTTATTGAGTCCAGAAATAATCAGGAAATTAGAAATGCAGCTTTTTTACCGTATTTACATCCTCTGACTTTTTCACATTTTCTTGTGTTTAAGCTTGAATTTAAAATGGAGTAGATTTATTATTTTTTTGTCACCGATCTACAGTCACGTGAAAAAGTAAGTACACCCCATGTAAAGTTTTGACTTTTTCAACATATTTCAACATCCAGCTATTTGATCTTCATTTCAACAATATTGATAGATAAAGGTGATATAATATAACAAATATCATGAAACATTTGCATATTGTAGTCCATTGTATAATTTAAATAAACATCAATGCAAATTTTGCACGTGGAAAAAGTAAGTACACCCCTACATTTATCACTAATTCAAATACCTAAAATTAGAATCAAGTGCACCAGCTCAGGTGCAAATGATTAGAACATCATTAGAGAGGATCTTGGAGGAAACTGTCTCATTTAAACCTCAGACATTTAGTTTGGTTTGCTCTTTGTTGTTGAAGTGTGCGGCGTCACCATGCCGACATGAAAAGAGCTCTCTGAGGCCTTCAGAAAGAAGGTTATAGATGCCTACGAGTCTGGGAAGGGATTTAAAAAGATCTCCAAACAATATGAAATCAATCATTCGACTGTCCGGAAGATCATCTACAAGTGGAGAAGATTTCAAACAACTGCCAACTTGTTCAGGCCAGGCCGCCCCAGCAAGTTCAGCCCGAGAGCAGACCGCAAGATGCTGAAAGAAGTCTCTAAGAACCCCAGAATGTCATCACGGGACCTACAGGTAGCTCTTGCCACTGTTGATGTCAAAGTGCACGAGTCTACCATTAGAAAGAGGCTGCACAAATTTGATCTACATGGGAGGTGTGCGAGGAGGAAACTTTTGCTGTCCAGAAAGAACATCAGGGCAAGACTAAAGTTTGCCAATGAACACCTCGGCAAAGACCAGCACTTCTGGAACAATGTGCTCAGGACAGATGAGTCAAAGGTGGAGCTATTTGGCCACAGTACCAGAGACATGTTTCGCGAAAACCAAAGACAGCATTTGACCACAAGAACCTGATACCAACTGTGAAGCATGGTGGTGGAAATATTATGGTTTGGGGCAGCTTTGCTGAATCAGGGCCTGGGCAGCTCACCATCATAGAATCCACTATAAATTCTTCATTGTACCAGAGGGTGCTTGAGGATAATGTGAGGCCATCTGACGGAAAGTTGAAGCTCAACCGAAGGTGAACTTGCAACATGACAATGACCCTAAACATACCAGTAAATCCACCAAGGAATGTCTGAAAAGAAAGAAATGGACGTTTCTGGAATGGCCAAGTCAAAGCCTGGATCTAAATCCCATCAAGATGTTGTGTGGGGATTTGAAATGAGCTGTGCATGCAAGAAACCCCTCAAACATCATACAGCTGAAAGAATTCTGCATGGAGGAGTGGGCAAAAATTTCTCCCAGTCGATGTCAGAGACTGGTAGACAGTTATAAGAAACGCCTACTTGAGGTTGTTTCTGCCAAAGGGGCAATACCACCTATTAGAGCCAAGGGTGTACTTACTTTTTCACGTGACTGTACACGAAATACCCCATAATGACAAAGTGAAAACCTGTTTTTAGTAATTTGTACAAATGTATTGAAAATGAGATGCAGAAATATCTGTAATTTAGATAAGTATTGAGCCCCCTGAGTTAACACTTCGTAGAAACGCCTTTGGCAGCGATTACAGCCTTGAGTCTTCTTGGGTATGTCTGCATCAAGTTCCATATTCTTTCTGTTTCCTAATGATGGAGCTATTGGGAACTTTCAACACTCTAGAAATTGTTTTATATCCTTCCCCAGATCTATGCCTCCTCACAATTCTATCCGGAGTTATATGGACAGTTCCTTGGACTTAATAATAATAATCGGTTTATTCCAAAAAGACTTTGGCAGCCATAGGCTGAATTAGTCAATTTACCAATATTACAGGGATAAACACAAAAAATAAAAATGGCTCAAACATAAAATGGCAAATAAATAAGATAAAATTGCCGTCCAAACGAAGAAAAAAAACACAGATATCTAACAAAACACAATAGGCGTCAAACTCATTAACACAAGGACCTCTTCCAATTCTTATTCAAAAGGGGGGTTAAAAAGGGGATGGGGGGCACTTGTAGCGGTTGTTTCAACATCTAATAGTAGATAACATGTCAGAGTTTCTTTAGTTATTGTTCCTAGGTGGGTGGAGCCAATCTCTGTGTATGTTTGATTTTAAAAGTACATTATCAAAATTGATGTAGAGCGATTCGAGCCTCCCAGAAAGAACAGGAATATTAATTACCTGACAAATGTCTGCATATGATTTGGTTCGACAAAAGTCACTAGAGATAATTATATGAAACGCTTTCAGTTGCAGTTTCTCCAAACATTCCTTCTGGCCTTTCGTTAAGCCACAAAACCATGTGGTTTTTCGTTAAACCAGCCACTTTGGAACGCATATTCCAAAGTGGCTCTAACATACTGCAAATATACTATTAAATCATAAACAGGGATATTACACCGTTTCAGTTGCTGCAAAAAGTAGAGTTTTCTGTTGAAGGTTTAACACATGGCCTGAACTTGAGTGTCCCATTTAAAATTTAATACATGGATGCTTAACAGTTTAACACAATCTGTTTGATTAATAGCTGAGTCTCCGATATGAAAACTGGGCACCTCTGCCGGGAGTCTTCAAAAACATGTAATCATGACTTGGCATTTACTTGTATAAAGATTCATATTGTTTTTAGATGAACATTCTTGGAGACAGTCAAGTTGCTGCTGCATACGACTAGTTTGTTCAGTGTCACTATAAGTTTGACAAAAGGTCATGTCATCAACATACTTGTAGTGTGAAACTTCAGGATAACCGGAAACAAAGTCATTGATCATGGCTAGGAAAGCAACCGGACCAATTCTTGTGCCTTGAGGAACCCCAGCTTTGGTTATTTCCCATGTGGAAACTTCCTCGTTGTACCGTACAGAGCCTGACTTCTATTAGATAAAAAATTACAAATCCATGGGATAATAGATGGTCTAAAACCAAGATTAATGAATTTATCAACAACAATCTGGTGGCTTACATGATCAAATGCTTTAGATAAGTCAGTAGCTACCAGGACTGAAGAATGGTGGAGTTTATCAGTTCCGTTAAAAATATCCAGTGTTTTAACTAAACAATGAGTTGTAGACAAACCCTTAAGAGGGCCAAACTGTTGAATGTCAATGAAATTCCTAATGTCCTCACATATCGAGTTTACAACAAAATCCTCAAAAACTTTGGAAAATAAGCATGTGAGTGGAATTGGACGCAGATTATCAATATTTGGTGGTTGAGACTTTGGAACCGGTATAACATAAGTAAATTTCCAAATGTCAGGTAATACACCTTCACAGAGTGAACAATTGAATATTTCAGTAAGTGGGAAACACAATTCATATGCAAATTCCTTAATAATACGAGGCGGAATACAGTCAGGTCCGCCACTCTTATTAATATCCAATTTATTAAGTTTCTTGAAAAGGTCCTGCGGAAACACTGAAGCGGGTGGAGCAGCAGCAGAAGGTAGGTAGGCAACTGGTTAAGATCAAGTCGTGGAATGTCCTGAGCCACCGAGATGAAACGTTGATTCACTTCATTGGCAGCATCCTTCATTGACATTCCCGACAAGGTTTTTCCCGACAAAACTTGTTTTGCTGTTATGTCCAGTAAGGTCTTTTTATTTGAAGATGACACTGGCGAGGGTTAAGCTGTTTTAATTTGCCAACGCTGGAGTCATAGAAAAGTTGCTTCGTGCGTTTTATTGCGTAGCAGTCGCCATAAAAACGATTTACCACTGGAGAAAGCTTTCTGTCTTTTTGGAATGAACAATTTCAATTCTGGTGTAAACCACGGTTTATCCTCTGAGTGAATGGATGTGACTTTAGTTGGAAAAATTTTTTATCGATGGCCTTGTGCAACACCTGGTAAAATACGGAAGTTTTTCTTGCGCAGTTTCAGCAACTTCAACCTCACTCTATTTGTGGTTAGTTATCCACTGACCAAAGGCTTGTTGATCTGAGTGTTTGATGGGATGCACAATGCGTGTATGGAGAATGTTACGCTTCTTGTCAGGTTGCAAAGGTTGCCACAGAACTGCATTATGGTCACTCAGGCCAATAGGGGTAGATACCTTGGGCTCATGGTAATGGTGTTTTAAATTCGTTAAAATCTTGTCCAAGGTAGCTTGACCCCTGGTCAGGGTTTCAACAACTTGGACTAAACCAGTTAATTGACATATTAATTCAGTGTCCACCTTATTGAAATCACCAAGAATCACAACTCCTGCACTAGGGTACTGAGTCTGCAACATATCCAATGTGGATGATGTATGTTCAATGAGCAAAGCATTGTGTGGCGAAGCAGGAGGATGATAAACAGCACGTACAATCAAACCACTTAACTGTCCGAGGTAACTGCTGAGGGCAAGCCCATACCCAAATTACTTCAAGTTCATCTGGCACAGAGATTTCATTCAAAGCTCTTACTTCAATGCTCTCTCTAATATATAGGGCTACACCTCCACCCCGTGTATTGCAGCGGGGTTTGCTATTAAGAGCAAATTTGGAGATTAACCATGTTGTTTCACTGATAGCAGCAATTTCAATATGGTTAATGTTCAACATAACCTCGAGTTCATCAATGTGATGAACCAGGGATATTGCATTTATCAAGATAAAAGATAGAGTGGTGTTAACGTGCTGGACTGGTCCTGTACAGTTCAACTTTGACCCACAGTTAACCGAGTCTTGCAGTTGCACGTACACAAGATTCGATTTCACCACCATGCTCATGTTGCAGACATGAATGCCGTGCCCTTGGTAGGCTTAAGACAGTGATCTTCCTTCTCACATGTCGACCAGCTCTACAACCACGCTCGATTCTGACTTTGGTTAGTTGAAGGGATTTTCAAGGTCGTCCACACCTCATTAGAAACATAAGGAACTGACTCACCTGTTGGTTTTAAATCAAGAAGTTCGGTTCTGGAATACCGGTCGCCGAATTCGCCGATCACCACGTTGGAATGGTCCCGCCCGGGCAACCGCACATGACGCGAGTGAGGACAGCTGGGTACCAGCGACGCCAGCAATGCCTGTAGGAGACGATCGAAGCACCATGGCCAATGACCCCCTCCCCAATGGGACGACGCACCAGCAGCCCAAACAGCACAGACGTGTGGGGAAAGAATACCGCTCCTCCAGTAAGAGAAAAGTGGTTAACGAAGTAGAATTCTGCAGTCGCAATCTTGGATTGGTCCCACCCAGGCAACCGAGCAAGGCCCAAGCCAGGATATCTGGGTACCCGCGAAGCTGCCGATACTTGTAGGACATGGTACAAAGCAGCATGGTCGTTGTCCCTCTCTTCCTTGTGCTGGTGAACCAGTCACCAAATTGATATATTTAATTAACAGAGGCGTGTGGCAGCCCAACACTATTCCACAGGTAGGAGGAAAACTATTGCTCCAAGGGGTATCCAAAAATGAAGTCTCTGAAGCCCACAGGGAGGTGAAAACAGTCAGGACAAAACAAAAATGGCTGCCTGTAAGGCACACATGACAAACAGGAAGTGATCTCATGAACAGGAAGTGAAATGACCATGGTGGAGCTTCTATTCTGACATGCACTGTCAACTGTGGAACCTCATATAGAAAGGTGTTTCTTTCTAAATCAGGTTCAATCAATTGAATTGGCTACAGGTTGACTCCAATCACGTTGTAGAGACATCTCAAGGATGATCAAAGGAAATTGGATGCACCTGAGCTCAATTTGGAGTGTCATAGCAAAGGGGTTGCATACTTATTCGCTCTAGACATTTCAGCTTTTCATTTTTAATTATTTTGTTTAAAAAAAAAGCTAAAAATAAAATCCACTTTGACATTATTGGGTATTATGTGTAGATCAGTGACAAAAATCTCAATTTAATCCATTATAAATTCAGGCTGTAACACAACAAAATGTGAAAAAGTCAAGGGGTGTGAATACTTTCTGAAGGCACTGTATGAATCAGCTTAACTGAGGGATCTGAGAAATGCATGTCTTCCCCAGAACCTGCATACATGTCTCCACACAAACCATCTCAATACCTTCCACATAAAGGCCACCAATGTCTGCCAGTTTAAGAATGGCTGAGCATGTAGCATCAAACTAGTTGTCCCACACTATTGAGATGGTTCAAGGGGGAAGGCTCGGACTTCTGTTACTTCCCAGTACATTAATTGTGCCATTTCTAGAGGACTGACAAGGTATCACCAGACTGCGCAGTTCACAGAGAGACACATTAAGGTCACTCAAGTATTACAACCCCTTGGGAATATCATGAACTGGTCACCCTTTCCAGAATAAACCACTTTCCAACAGCATCATTTCTCCAGAATGACCTGCATAGAGGATTCAATCGTATAATTTTGAGCCAGACATTTTGGATCAGGCCAGTAGTATTCCGGAAGAGTACTGTCCACATCTTTCTAACAGTCGCACTGAAACACAGTGCACGCAATGGGTGACAGCACAACTTGAGGGTGGAATGTTGGTGCCGTGTTATTTTGCAATGATGTGTCTCGATTTGGTCTAGACCTCAACGAGTAACACACTGGAGTCTGAAGGTGAATTGTGGAGCAAGTTGATAATCGTGCCACTTGGCCACAAGAATGGTTTTGTGGGGGTGGCTGGTGTATCTTGCACCTTGGTTGTGAGAGGGGGATAACCTGATGGTGTGGGCTGGCATTCAGGTTGGCAAAAGAACTGATCTTTTCTTTTGTAAGGATCCTCTGGGTAGTGTGAGAGCCATTAATGAGGTAATTACCTCCGCCACCGAAGGTGGATGGAGGTTATGTTTTCACCCCTGTTTGTCTGTCTGTGAACAGGAATTCTCAAAGTTGTGGATGGATTCAGACGAAACTTGTTGGGGAGGTTGGGTGTGTGACACGGACCGATCGATTCGATTTTGGTGAAGATACAGATCCAGATCCAGATACGAGCATTTTTAAAATCTCCAAGTGATTCTTCACCATTGAATGATATAGCCCAAAACGATACATAACACGATATTTAAAAAAGAACTTTCCTTCCGAAGAGTCATTCTCGAAAACGAGCCGACTGATAATGGCGGACCAATGTGCTCATCCTCTTCAACCACAATATGAACACGTTTTTAACACAAAAAAAAAAATACAAGCCTCAACTTTTTTGAGAAGTATATTCCAACATCCAGTATCACAGAAATATTCAGCAACAATGCTGGCATTTAATGAAAAAAAAAACAATAAATACCATGGTATTTACACTGATATGATCTACAAAGTGTGAAGGTTGAGCAGGTTGTGAAGCTGCATATTTGATAAGCCATGCAGATTTGGGGAGTTACAATTCAATGAGGCTCCAGCTGCTGGGAGAGAATCACGTGACAACCACTGGTCACGTGATACATGACCCGCTGTTTGAGTGCAGCGACTTGACGGCGCAGCACTCCAGCAACAGCTACGAGCTCCCCGTTCTGGCTGCGCAGATCCTTTACCTACCACAAGCCAGAACAAAACAGTACATGGAAAAAGGTGAAGGGGAAAGGCTAAAATGAGGGTCAAGTTAAGAAAGGTAAGACATTTTCTGCATAAAAATATATAATTTTTAGCGGAAGAAGCTCTCTATATATTTCATGCGTATGCAAAAATGGCTGGATTTCTAAAATTCCCCACTTCATATTCTAAAAACATCCCTTTGCCTTTCCCATCATCCACCTTTCCTTTTATTTTCAATTAATGCCTCCCACTCCTCTCACCAGGACGCCAGGGGGGTTGACTCAGCCTGTCATCCTTCCGAGGTCGGCTAATTGAGTACCAGCTCACTGGTAATTCCCTGCTCGTCGTTAAAGGCGGCAAAAAGGGTTGGCGTCAGGAAGGGCATCCGGCCGTAAAACATTGCTTCAAAAAGGGGACCGAAAAACAACAACAACCACAGTTCCCGAAAAAGGCCAACCCCCGCTTGCGGGGAAAAATGGCCTCTAAAGGTGGTTTTTTTACTCCTCTCACCCTCCCCACCCCATACCTAGTCAATTACAAGGAAAATAGAAAACGTTCACTTAATAATGTACGTGACATTTTGATACCAGAACAAAAAGATTACCGTCCTCATCCCTCCAACCTCCACCGAAACCTCCCCTTTTCAAGAATTGTGCACATTTGCTATTGTCCTACATTTTGTACAAACAAAACGTGAATAGTTCAGCATGGCGAAGGTATGCACTCGACCAAGTGCCGTTCAAGATCTTCCATAAGAATAGCAAAAGTATCCGTCCCGAGTGACAGGAAAAGATCAAGTTGATCCATCAATTTAAATTATTTCATCGATTGTGTTGCCTTTTCAACTCGAGACTAAGTGGTCATCCTGTTTGCCAAAAATTGCTGTATTGGTCACTTTGGCCTCAATACGGCCTCTGAGACCGTGGCCACCTAGCCCATGTGACTTCCCGCACAAAGTTGTATCTACTTTGCACTTTCGAAGAATTAGCGCAGCTCAAAAAGGCTGTTACTAATCGGTAGTACGGCAGTACTCAGTTTGAAGGGATGGCGTTAAAGAAATGGCCGCTGCACCAAATTTGTACAAAACGATGCTCTGAAAAGTCTGCTATAGAGTGAAGTCATACGCCTTTAAAAGACATACCTTTTATTCCCGAGCATTTCCACAACTACCAAGACTGATAAAGACAACAGAATACATGGTTAAAGTATCAAATCGGGAGATCGCTAAACCAACAAATTGTACTCTCTTTTCTTTAGCTAGGCTAGCACGTGGTCTTTCTGTCTTCTACCGACTCCTCTCCGGCCTAGCTTCCCCAGCTCTGTCTGTGCTCTGTCCCCCAAATATTCCGACAGGACGCACAAGACCTGCCTGCAACCCACTTCTGGTGAAACTGCCAAAATCAAGGCTCTCTGCTCACCTTCACTCTTTCATTCCTCTTTTCTCCCGCCTCTGGAACAAACTCCCTCACTCTCTTCAATCCCACTCCTCCCTCCAGGTCTTTAAAACAGCTGTTCACCACCATCTCTTATCTTCTCCCATCCAAAACCTTGATCCTTTCTACCCCCATTAATTCGCCCCCCAACCCCTTCCCATGCCTCCTCCCCCCAAGACTTCTCCTTCCCACAGATCTCCTGATGTCCCTGCTCTCAAATGTTGTACTTGTGTGCTTCCCTCCCTCTCCCCATCTCGTCTCCTGCCCCCTTTATCTTATGTTTTATGTGTCAGTTTGTCTTTTTGTGATGAATGTTCGCTCTTACATGAGCCTTGATCTTGTATCCCAAAAAAAAAAGCACAATAATGGCCGACGCGTTTACAATCTATCTATAATTCCAGTAATCTCTGTATGTGTGTTTGTTTGTTTGTTTGTTTGTTTGTCTGTGACCGCTGTTTCTCGACAACCACGGGTCCGATATACTTTAAACTTGCCAGGTATATTTCTGGGGACCCGAGGATGTGCCTTTTCAAGGTTTCATATTAATCGGACAATTACTTACCGAGCTATGTCCAAAAAACGATTCAACCAATCAGAGAGCAGCGAGCTATCGCGTGTGCCGAACGTGGCGAACACACTCTGCCTCGGATGGCACATTTGAGAGCGTATTCATTTATTTCCCGTCGGCAAACTATGTTGGCGCTATGTTGGCGTTAAACGATGTTTTAAAACTAATTAAAACTAATTTGCGATTCTTTCGCTTTCCTGCGATATGCGACCTTCCGGAGCTCCTGTGAGAGCGTGCGCCATTACGGATAGTACGGGTACGGGCATGCCATATGTTGGCGTTAAACTATGTTTTAAAACTAATTAAAACCATTTCATGTAAATAGAGGGGGGGGGGGGATTGTCACTGTACTCGCAAGCCGTTCGCCGTTCGCTTTGGCGTTGCGAATGGACCAAAACATTTCATGGACCAAACCATTTCATGTAAAGCGTTCGCCGTTCGCTTTGGCGTTGCGAATGGACCAAAACATTTCATGGACCAAACCATTTCATGTAAATAGAGGGGGGGATATAATTTTAGATATATATATAGTACGGGCATGCCCTAGTCTATCTATAATTCCAGTAATCTCTGTGTGTATGTATGTATGTATGTATGTATGTCTGTGACCGCTGTTTCTCGACAACCACGGGTTCGATATACTTGAAACTTGCCAGGTATATTGCTGGGGACCCGAGGATGTGCCTTTTCAAGGTTTCATATTAATCGGACAAGTAGTTACCGAGCTATGTCCAAAAAACGATTCAACCAATCAGAGAGCAGCGAGCTATCACGTGTGCCGAACGTGCCGAACAGACTCTGCCTCGGACGGCACATTTGAGAGCGTATTCATTTATTTCACGTTGGCAAACTATGTTGCCGCTATGTTGGCGTTAAACTATGTTTTAAAACTAATTAAAACTAATTTGCGATTCTTTCGCTTTCCTGCGCGTTTGTGCACGTTATGGCGATTTCTTTACCAAACTCCGCAAGCCGTTCGCTTTGGACCAAACCATTTCATGTAAATAGAGGGGGGGGATTGTCACCGTACTCGCAAGCCGTTCGCTTTGGACCAAACCATTTCATGTAAATAGAGGGGGGGGATTGTCACCGTACTCGCAAGCCGTTCGCTTTGGACCAAACCATTTCATGTAAATAGAGGGGGGGGGATATAATTTTAGATATATATATAGTACGGGCATGCCCTAGTTATTCTAATGCGAGGAAGTGACATCGTCTCTGGAATATTGCGCTCGCACAATGGCGTTTTCAAAGAGATGGAACTTGTTCAGTAATTGTCAGACATTCACATAACCGTTGCACGCCATTTACGCATGCTCAGATTGGGAAAGTCTTATTTAATTAATTAATGCACATACACTCGCTCAGGCTCACAAATGCATTTGTTTAGTACAATACACAATGGCGATGCAACAGCATACTAGATGCATCCACATAAACCTTCAGTTTCATCTCCATTACCAATGTGATTTAATGCACATTTTTGATTGGAATATAATAGAAGCACAAACTGATGTACTTCACAACATGATTTCCACAAGACAATTTAATCACACTTTAGTAATTTTCCACATGATACTCTTAACACAACCATCCGTAATTCCCACCAACCCCCAAACTAAAAAAAAAATAGAAAGTCAGAAAAAAAAATTAAAGAAAAAAAACAACAAAAAAAAGCATGTCTGGAAGGAATCCCAAAAAACAACCAAACAAGGTAGGAATGACACCAGAATGCTTTTATGGATTGACATTACATTTTAAAACATTTTTCTATCTTAATCCCACAACAAATATAACAACTAGAGAGCTTATAGAACACGATACCCTGTGCACTGTTCAAGTATACAGTATACAGTACTGCACTTCACTTTTAATAAAATAATGATTTTAACGAACGTTACACAAGCAATCCGGAAGTTTAGTGCTATTCAAGTTGTGCAGAATCAGTCCCGAATGCCACCCATATGCACCACCCCAATGAACCTTAATTAGCCCGTCACCCGCTCGGCCGGAGACGGGGTTTTGCAATCACTTCTGCCTGTCTGGGTCTGTCCGGGCCATAACTTTTTTTTGTACAATTTGAGCTTTTGTCATCAAATTTTCAACAAAGTTGTAATGTGAAAATATGGAGAATTAAAATTAATGATTTTGGCAAAAGGTCAAAGGTCAGCGCCATCTAAAATCATCACGTTTCATCCAATTGACCTGAAATTTAAATTTACCATTTGAGTTTTGTCATCAAATTTTCAACAAAGCATTATTAAGAGAATATGGAAAAGGCAAAATTAATAATTTGCTCAGAAGGTCAAAGGTCAGCATCACATAAAATCATCAATTTTCATCAGATTGACCTGAAATTTTAAGAATTTGCATATTGGGTTACTGAATTGGTTCACCAATCAAAAGCTAGAAACCATTTCTTTATATCAAATGGTCAAGGTTGCATAAAAGCATCAATTTTCATTTATTTATTTATTTTCATCATGTTTAGCATACGGAAGAAGAAGAAGACATTTAAATACAAAGCAGATGCGGATGAGCTTCGCATTTTTATTTCTTTCTAGTTTAAATTGAAGTACAGTACTGCAAAACTGGAAGTTCTTGTAAATATTTTGACAGGCAATTTGTGTTCTACAGTGTACAAGCGTATAATCAAATTTAAATAAAATAAAGATTGTAAAACTCGTATAAATAAATTAATTCCAGGTTTTACTGCCATTTTCTGCAGTGCCTATTACACCACCCTATCAGACACATTAGATTAGTTATTTGTACTTGGTGTTTGTGTCCTTTATGACATCCTTTAAAATGGCATGTTTCCTGTTTGGAATGATTTTCAATTTTATTTGACTACCAGGCGGACAGAGTAAAAAAAAATTCTCAATCCTCTCTGTGCATGTGCGATCGGGATGGATGCAAAGCCGATGTACGGTAAAACAAAACACTTGTCTTCCTATTCATGTTCCGATTCGGATTCAAAATATAACATTCAATTTAAACAAGTTGTTCCTCGATGACAAATTGAAGATCGAGAACTGATAAAACGGACATGAATCCAATTGCTTGACCACACTTTTCGCTTTGTGTGTGTGGAGTAATTACGCCAACCCACTACAAATCTACAAGTTCCACCCTCATAGACATCTTCATTAAATTATTACTATTGCCACACAGTCCCCAAAAATAAAGTCAAAGGATGTTGTGACGGTAATCTGTAAATAGTCAGGGCCCTTAGGGATATTTTGGGGCCGTTTGGTTCAAATTCTTCCAAAACCACCAAATTTGGCCCAGATGTTGCCCATGCCATACTCTTTCGATTTTTGACGGGCGCCAAGACGGGCGCCCCCCCCCCCCCCCGGGGGCCCCATATTGGCGAAATACTAAATGGCCGCCACCCGGATTAGAGGAAAATCAGTTAAATAACCAAAAGGGTTGGAATCATGTACGATACCACTTTTCAGGGGTTTTCGAGGTCGAGGAATCCAATTATGATGTTATTTTGATGATTCGAGGTCAAGGTCAACCCTCAAGGTCATCGTAAAGGTCATTTTTGAGTCAAACATGTCGGTTTTTGAGTTTTTTGTCACGATTTACGCGAGGTTCACCATTTTATGTTTTTGGGTTGGGTAATCGAACTCTGACCTTATTTTTGACAATTAGAGGAAATATTTACATGTCTATTTCCTAATTTTCAGGCATATGCAGTTCATCAGTCGAATTACAAAGGTACGGATTTTGATGTTTTATGAACTGTATACCATATCCTTGTGTTTAATTTTTGTGCGATCATGATCCGGGTTCATGTATACATGATTGTATACATGTCATAAATATGACGTCATAGGTCATGTGACCTGGAGGCCATATTGGATTTTATGAAAACCTTAAAAATGGATCCCTGCCTTCATTTTTCGATCGATTCATTTTGAACTTTGACCACTTATAGTACACCATGTGATTGGATGCATATCCTAATTATGACGTCATAGGTCAGGTGACATGGCGGGATGGACCGGTATGGTCCCCGGATCATACCGCCCTTGGCGCCCGTTAAAAATCGAAAGAGTATGGCATGGGCAACATCTGCGCCAAATTTGATGCTTTTGGAAGAATTTGAACCAAAATATCCCTAAGGGCCCTGACTAAAAAGGATTGTGGTGTCACTCCTTCCTCTTTCTTATCTTCTTTGGTTGTTTTTGGGGGATTACCTCTCGACATGTTTTATCTGTTTCAATATTTTTTGTGATGACGGTAAAGGATTGTGCTCGTTTAATCACCGTACATAGTACCAGTTTACTTTATTGGCTTAATTAACATGTTTAACTTCCTAACATTTAACAAAAGAAAACACATCAACCATCTCACCTTTTCTTCAAGCCTTGCGATGCGCTCAAGCTTTTTCTTCCGGCATTTTGATGCAGCAACGCGATTTCTCAGCCTCTTTCTTTCAGCCCTTGCCCTCTCTCGTGCTGTTGGGGAAAGTAAAGGACCCTTCCTATTGCAACTCTCGTCCTCCCCATGCACATACTCCCCAGCCTCAGGTACCCTCTGGAGCTCTTCTTTGACACTCTGTCTGTCTCGATTCAAGTTCAGTAATGAGGCCTGAGTGGTGAGGCTACAATTTTGTGCCTCTCCAGAGCTTGAATCTTGTGGATTTCCAGGTCGTACAGATTCAAGTGCAGGACCAACACTTGGCAGAGAGTCCAGTTCTTCTTCTGTTGAGATACCTATCATTCGGCCATCTTCTGAGGTCGTTTTCTCTTGAAGTTCTGCAAGAGCAAGCATAAAGCCTGCAGCAAATCCTTCTTGCTCATGGGTGCCCACATGGACTGTGGAGGTTGGGGTTGATACCGTAGAAAAAGCACAATGAGCCGATGCCAAGACCAGCCGCTCGAGTTCTGGTGAGGCCAGTTTCAGGAGGCCAAGGTCAGGACTCGTCAATACACACTCGTCTGATGTTGGCCCACCAATCCCAAGGCATGGCAATGCCTCCGCTTCATTTGTGGTCTTAACTTCAGAGTTCATGTCCAGCCAAGGATTAGGGACAATAGTCAAATTACTGCAAAGAAAATGTTGGAAGAAGAGGTCAATAAGCAATTTAACTTTCAAGCAATGTATAATTTGCATCGTAACAAATAACATTTCAATCAAAAATATATGACTGTCAAAAAAATGTCATAAATGCAAGCCAATTATTTAATACAATGAAACACTTATCAAACTCATTTTATTTTGGATTGTTTTTGACAATCATCTGACATAATCGGGTGTATGCAACGTTTGAATGGCAATGCCACATTGCTGCATGACCTAATAGTAGAGCTTTTTAATACAGTCACGTAAAAAAGTAAGTACACCCCATGTAAAGTTTTGACTTTTTCAACACATTTTAACATACAGCTATTTGATCTTCATTTCAACAATATTGATAGATAAAGGTGATATAATATAACAAATATCATGAAACATTTACATTTTGTAGTCCATTGTATAATTTAAATAAACATGAATGCAAATTTCACATGTGGAAAAAGTAAGTACACCCCTACATTTATCACTACTTCAAATACCTAAAATTAGAATCAGGTGCACCAGCTCAGGTGCAAATGATGAGAACATCATTAGAGAGGATCTTGGAGGAACCTGTCTTATTTAAACCTCAGACATTTAGTTTAGTTTGCTCTTTGTTGTTGAAGTGTGCAGCGTCACCATGCCTAGATCAAAAGAGCTCTCTGAGGCCTTCAGAAAGAAGGCTATAGATGCCTACGAGTCTGGGAAGGGATTTAAAAAGATCTCCAAACAATTTGAAATCAATAATTCGACTGTCCGGAAGATCATCTACAAGTGTAGAAGATTCCAAACAACTGCCAACTTGTTTAGGCCAAGCGGCCACAGCAAGTTCAGCCCGAGAGCAGACCGCAAGATGCTGAAAGAAGTCTCGAAGAACCCCCAGAATGTCATCACGGGACCTACAGGTAGCTCTTGTCACTGTTGATGTCAAAGTCCACGAGTCTACCATTAGAAAGAGGCTGCACAAATTTGATCTACATGGGAGGTGTGCCAGGAGGAAACCTTTGCTGTCCATAAAGAACATCAGGGCAAGACTAAAGTTTGCCAATGAACACCTCGGCAAAGACCAGCACTTCTGGAACAATGTGGTCTTGGACAGATGTGTCAAAGGTAGAGCTATTTGGCCACAGTACCAGAAGACAAGTTTGGCGAAAACAAAGACAGCATTTGACCACAAGAACATGATACCAACTGTAAAGCATGGTGGTGGAAATATTATGGTTTGGGGCAGCTTTGCTGCATCAGGGCCTGGGCAGCTCACCATCATAAAATCCACTACAAATTCTTCATTGTACCAGAGGGTGCTTGAGGATAATGTGAGGCCATCTGTCGGAAAGTTGAAGCACAACCAAAGGTGGACCTTGCAACATGACAATGACCCTAAACATACCAGTAAATCCACCAAGGAATGGCTGAAAAGAAAGAAATGGAGGGTTCTGGAATGGCGAAGTCAAAGCCCGGATCTCAATCCCATCGAGATGTTGTGGGGGGATTTGAAACGAGCTGTGCATGCAAGAAACCCCTCAAACATCGCACAGCTGTAAGAATTCTGCATGGAGGAGTGGGCAAAAATTTCTCCCAGTCGATGTCAGAGACTGGTAGACAGTTATAAGAAACGCCTACTTGAGGTTGTTTCGGCCAAAGGGGGCAATACCACCTATTAGAGCCAAGGGTGTACTTACTTTTTCCACATGCGAAATTTGCATTTATGTTTATTTACATTATACAATGGACTACAAAATGTAAATGTTTCATGATATTTGTTATATTATATCACCGTTATCTATCAATATTGTTGAAATGAAGATCAAATAGCTGTATGTTGAAATATGTTGAAAAAGTCAAAACTTTACATGGGGTGTACTTACTTTTTCACGTGACTGTATATATGTATATATATAGTGTGCTCGCAGTGGTAGTGTGAGAAATCTCTGAGGATATCCCAGAGACTCAATAGCTCAGTGGGCTGTCACCGCGTACGTGATGAGGTTCATGGGTTTGAGTCCCGGGTTGAGTCAGAATTTTTTCGCACTAGCCCCATGCAGGGTTGCAACATGAGCTCTCAATTCCAAAATGAGTATCAAGTTACATTTGAAAACTATAACAGCACTCTGTAGAGAGCATACCTCCACCAGGCTGAACAGTTTATGTTTGGCATCCCACTGATAGGCCGGATCTGCATCTGGACCTTAACCAAAATCTAATCGGCTTATTCTTGTCAGCCACCCAACTCCTCCACCATGTTTTGTCATAATCCATTCACAACGTTTTGAAACATTTGTATCATTTTGATTCTATCTCTCAATGTTGAAAAATCTCTTTAAAAACATTGAATATTCCCGTATCCGAATCCGGATCTTCACCAAAATCGAATCAATAATTCATTGGTATCGCACATCCAACATGTCCACCAAATCCATCCTTAACTTTGTGAGATATCAAACAAACAAGCAGACAGAAGGGTGAAAACATAACCTCCTTCCACCTTAGGCGACGGAGGTAAAAACAGACGCGATTTTACAGGGAAAGTTTATATGACGCGATTTTACTTTTCATCAAATTGATTTTTTTTTTTTTTCATCTAAATCAAAGAAACCTGCAGACAGAAATTCACAACAAAATAATTCCCCAGCAATGCTTTAAAACTATACTTAATGTGCTTACACCTGAAGTAATAACACATCAGGTTTTGGTTTTTTAATGCAAGCACCTAATGCAACATTAATTTCTTTATGATGAATAAAAGAACAAACTCTTAAAATGTAATCCACTGACCAGGCAATCGAGTATTTTAAAAATGTTTATGCATTGGAGAAATGCGATTCTTTGGTTAACTGCCCACGTGAGTTTTTTCACAATTAAAGCTCGCACAGAGCAAGTCCAAAAAGAGGATACTTTCAGAATTGCGGGAATGTTGTAAATGTTAGTTATTTTTATATAAGTGAACCTGGTTGAGAATCTTTTGATTATCCTGGTATAAAATAACAAGGAAAGCGATAAAATGTGGAGCATTTGGGTAAATGCAATAAGCTTTAAAGTGTGCATTGATTTATAGGCAAGGATAATTAATCAGCACATTCCTTTTGTAACATTCCATGAGAGCACAAACAGTAATGTCATCTTGCCTTTCATCTTCCGTTGCTCCCAGTATTAAAACAGCAACGTCATCCACCACACTGCTTGTTGTCAATGTTCTGGCTGCTTGTTTTTTTGATGATAGTACAGCCGTTGTAGTGTTGGTATTAGAAACAGTGGTCGAAGTAGTTTCATTTGGGCAAAATCGGTTTGTCAGGTCGAGAGCGGGTTGGTCAAGGTTCAGGGTTAGACCAATTCGGCTTATGCTTGTACGTTGTCTGTTGATTTGATTGTTCTGGTTGTGGCCGTTTGGGTTGTTACGAAGATCTGCTGTGGGGTTGATTTGGTTGTCAGATGGTGATTCAACTGTGCTTTGGGGCTGTGGAGGTGGAATTTCAATGGGTGACATGGGAGCTGAGACAAGAGGTACTGGAGAGAATAATGCTAGGGTGAGGGTGTCGTCATGGTAAAATGGCATCTCCATGTCAACCTAAACAAAGAAAAAGGAAGGAACAATTGCACGTCACCATGTATCAAAAGACATTTCGTTCCCAAAAACATTTGGCTTGTAGAACACGTACAGAGGAAGTATATAAAGGTCAGCATCTAAACGGCCTTCCCCTCCCCTCCCAACCCCCCAAATAAAGATTTCAACCAAACAGCATTGTCGACACCAAATGGATTGCTCCGCTCCGCTCCCCTTCCTCCCCCACCTGTTCTATCCAAAAAAAGTCATGTGTTGTTGCTTTTTCTATCATATGCTCAATTGTTGAATTCCATTTTTTTTTTCCCAAAGTATAGTACACAACTAAATTTACGAATGCAATCTCAGGCAGATCAAATAGTACATAATAATTTCCGACATAATTTTATACCAATGACATTTTAACTTCCAGCTCTTGTATCGCACACAAGCACATGATAAAATCCAAGTTCAAGACAACAAATTATTTTGAATCAGCAAAAGCAAACTTCTGGAATACTTCCATACGTCTCAGATAGCAAAATTTGCTGGGGGATGCGGCTACATGCCCCCTGGGTAGGTTACAGCAGGAAACGAGCATTTCACCAGGGCGTTTGCAAAGGACACCATGGCATCTTTAAAATCCATCAACTAATGCTAATTATCATAATTTATTAACTCCGTTTCATGTTCATCTGAGTAATGGCACACAATGCTTGGCAAGACTTGCAACACACCAGGATACGCTTATAGCTGGGCTGACATTTGATCCCAGTTAAGACAGCTAAGATTGTAAAAACATTGTAAAATCATTTTATAATAAAAACGGAAACGTTGAGACGTAAAAATCCCATTGCTATTACCAACACAAAGTAATAAATGCTGTGATAAAATATTATGTAACTAGGTTAAAGCCATGAAATTTAAAACATTGAAAATTTGTCACTCACTTTCCTTTATCTTTTCCCCGATTTTCAAATCAGACATGGTTCATCCATGTTCATCAGGCAGTTGTGCAAATGACTGATTTTATATATATATATATGTGTATATATATATATATATATATATATATATATATATATATATATATATATATATATATATATATATATATATATATATACAGTGGAACCTTGACTTACGAGTTTAATTCGTTCCGTGACCGAGCTCGTAACTCAAATTGCTCGTATCTCAAATCAAATTTCCCCATTGAAATGCATTGAAATGCTATTAATCCGTTCCAGCCCGCCAAAAACCACACCAATTTTTTTTTAAATATACAGTATATATAAAAATATCTCGCGCTTTATATTTCACCTGTATGCAGCATACATGTTGGCAGGATGGCCTGGACTGGAGGTACGCACACTTGACTCTAAAGTCTAAACTGTCCAGCCTGGGTTTGAATCCCGACCCAGCTATAACCTGTCATGGGTGAATCACAGGCAGGGTGATTCATCAATGGGTGTACCGCTAAACTGGGCGCCCCGTTTGCGTCCCATTAGTTGTTGGATGTTAAGGATCTCACCGTGTTTTCCACAAAGAGAAGGCGAGCTATCGCCGGCACTCTGAACAAGTTGTGGCCTGGCATGCTCTTCTCCTCTGCCGTTATATACGTCCTCCTCGGCACCTCGCTCATGTTTTTCGACGATTGCGTGTTTTATATCCAAGCACAAGTTTTATATAAAACACGACGATTGCGTGTTTTATATCCACAAGTTGTGGCCTGGCATGCTCTTCTCCTCTGCCGTTATATACGTCCTCCTCGACACCTCGCTCATGTTTTTCGACGATTGCGTGTTTTATATCCAAGCACATCATCCTCTTCTTCTTCTCAGTACTGTGTTTTCCACAAAGAGAAGGCGAGCTATCGCCGGCATTCTGAACAAGTTGTGGCCTGGCATGCTCTTCTCCTCTGCCGTTATATACGTCCTCCTCGGCACCTCGCTCATGTTTTTCGACGATTGCGTGTTTTATATCAAAGCACAAGTTTTATATAAAACACGACGATTGCGTGTTTTATATCCACAAGTTTGTGGCCTGGCATGCTCTTCTCCTCTGCCGTTATATACGTCCTCCTCGACACCTCGCTCATGTTTTTCGACGATTGCGTGTTTTATATCCAAGCACATCATCCTCTTCTTCTTCTCAGCACTGCACTTGCCACTCACTTTCTTAGGCCCCATGGTTAAAACTAAGAAATTTTCCGAAATAACCAAAATGCGAAAACAAAAATGCAGCGCTATACGACAGAGATACGTACTGTACTTGCACGGCAAGATAACCACGTGACCAGAACCCACCTGGCGGCGTAAACTCGAAATAACCAAAATGCGAAAACAAAAATACAGCGCTATACGACAGAGATACGTACTGTACTTGCACGGCAAGATAACCACGTGACCAGAACCCACCTGGCGGCGTAAACTCGAAATAACCAAAATGCGAAAACAAAAATGCAGCGCTATACGACAGAGATACTGTACTTGCACAGCAAGATAACCACGTGACTGGGTGGCGAAAGCTCGTAACTCGGATCTCGGCTCGCATCTCAAAGCAATAAACCGCCCGAGCGACGGCTCGTATCTCGAAAAACTCGTAAGTTGGGGCACTCGTAAGTCAAGGTTCCACTGTATATATATATATATATATATATATATTGTTATGGATTCGTCACGTCCGTTGTGGTGGTTTTCATCCACTGTAAACATTTTTGAATTCCATTTACTATTATTGTTTTCAAAAGGGTTATTGTTTATGAACTGTTTTCAAAAGGTGAAAAAGTTAGAGCTAAAAGAAACCGGAAACCGGATCGGGAACCGGACGACGAAGAGGAAGAAGAGAAAAGAAGGCGGAGCGAGTGGAGTCGGACAAGAAGCATAGTTGCTTTGCGGTCCGGAGCAAACGTTGGCGAACAAGAGTCGCGAGTGAACTTTGGGTTTCCCTGGAAAGGGATTCCTGCGACAGAGTTGTTATCGCTGTGACAGATCAACCTGCATGTCAGGTTTTGCGGTGGATTCTGAAGAGAATCATCGTCATCATCGTCATGCCATTACGCCACGAGACCGGGCCGTCGGCCATTTTGACTCGCACGCTTTGCGCCTTGCGCAAGGTCTTTGCTTCGCGTATGCCGTTCTCACCGCATTCAGACGTATCTGGTGTGTGTGTGCGTGCAATGCGGATTTTGAAGGTCAATCGGAGGTTCGCCGACTGTGAGCCGTGGAACGTCCATACCCGAGGGTGTGATTTCCCAGTCGCCTGGAGAGCGCCTTGTGATTTCCCAGTCGCCTGGAGGGCGCCTTGTGATTTCCCAGTCGCCTGGAGGGCGCCTTTGCACAGCTTTGGCAGCAGGACTGTAACTGCCAACCCAATGGGATTCTGGTCTCGATTGGACATTGATCTGTCGATCGCTGGAGCGGATCGACTTTGGCTTGAAGCCGGGGATTAGAGACATTGGGGATGTTCTTGTTTCAGTCACTTGGAGCACAGTGAGTTATATATTACAAAACTGATGGTACCATCATAGGATATTGATTGTACTTTTGATTCATATTATTGTTGTACTGTTATTCTTGTGTGATTTTAATACAATATTTGTTTGTTGGTAACAATTGGTGTGGCTTCACCGTTGATCTTTGACATACAGAATAACACATTTTTCTGCCGTGACTCCTCTCGGGGCTCGGAGGTACACCGTGACCAGGGGTTTGGGGAGGAGCACGTAACAATATATATACAGTATATATCTATATATATATATATAAAACACAGTTTGTGTGTGTGTGTGTGTGTGTGTGTGTGTGTAATGTTACCGATAGACTCCTAAACGGAGAGGCTCACATGCTTGATATTTGGCATAGACATGGCCATTGAGCCTGGGAAGAACATGGCCGACCTAAAAAAAAATATTTCATAATATTTTTTTACCATATTTTTACCTCAGCGCATTTCAGCGAGGAATATAATGCATGGAATCTGAGGCGGTGGCAGAGCAGTGCGCTGATTTGCTCAGAGCGATCACGTGATGTTCCTTGCCGCCATAAACTCACAGTTACGCGTTCGCACGTAATTCAGAGTGAAAAGCGATTGCGTTTTTTTCACATTTCAGCGAGGAACATTGCCATTCACACCACATAGGTTTTTACACACAAACTGTGTTTTATATATGTAGATTTTTTTTCAGCGAGGAATATTATACACGGAATCTGAGGCGGTGGCAGAGCAGCGCGCTAATTCGCTCAGAGGGATCACGTGATGTTCCTTGCCGCCATAAACTCACAGCAAGTAGCATAGATTTTAGCATGATTATGATTTAGCATGATTTAGCATAGATAGTAGCATGTTTCACATAGATTTTTTTTCAGCGAGGAATATTATACACGGATTCTGACCGGTGGCAGAGCAGCGCGCTGATTCACTCAGAGCGATCACGTGATGTTCCTTGCCGCCATAAACCCATAGCAAGTAGCATAGATTTTAGCATTTAGCATGATTTAGCATGATTTAGCATAGATAGTAGCATGTTTCACATAGATTTTTTTTTCAGCAAGGAATATTATACACGGAATCTGAGCCGGTGGCAGAGCAGCGCGCTGATTCGCTCAGAGCGATCACGTGATGTTCCATCCCCGCCGCCAGACCATCTATATATATATAAAACACAGTTTGTGTGTGTGTGTGTAATGTAATGTTACCTCCCCTCCCCCCTCCGTCCTCCCCTCCCCCCTCCATCCTCCCCTCCATCCTCCCCTCCCCCCTCCATCCTCCCCTTCCCCCCCTTCCCCTTCCATCCTACCCCCTCCCCTTTCCCCCTTCCACTCCCCCTTACCCTCCCCCTCCCCTCCCACTCCCCCTTCCCCACTTACCCTCCCCCCCCTCCCTCTCCCCCCTCCCTCTCCCCCCTCCCCCTCCCTCCCCTTCCCCAACCTCTCCCTACCCCTCCCCCTCCCCCCTATCCCTCCCCTCCCCCTCCCCCTATCCCTCCCCTCCCCCTCCCCTCCCCTCCCCTCCCCCTCTCCTCCCCCCTCTTCCTCCCCCTCCCCACCCCCTCTCCTTCCCCCTCCCCACCCCCTCTCCCCCTCTCCCCCCTCCCCTCCCCCCTCCATCCCCCCTCCCCCCTCCATCCTCCCCTTCCCCCCCCCTCTCCCCCCCTCCATCCTCCCATCCCCCCTCCATCCTCCCCTTCCCCCCCCCTTCCCCTTCCCCCTCCCTTCCCCCTGCACCCTACCCCCTCCCTTCCCCCTACACCCTACCCCCTCCCCCCTACCCCCTCCCCTTTCCCCCTCCCCTTCCCCCCTCCACCCTTACCCTCCCCCCCTCCCCTTCCCCTCCATCCCTCCCCTTCCCCTCCCTCTCCCTCTCCTTCCCCTCCCTCCCTCTTCTCCCCTCCCCCTCCCCCCCTTCCCCTCCCCCCCCCTCCCCCTTCCCGTCCCCTCCCCCCCCCCCTCCCCCCTTCCCCTCCCCTCCCTCCGCCCGGCAATGCCGGGTACTTCTGCTAGTGTGTGTGTATATATATATATATTGTAACGAATTTGAGAAGTGCAACGAATTTGAGAAGTGTAACGATTTTGAGAAAGTGTAACGAATGTGAGAAGTATGGTTTTGTTGGGTGTAACTGACCCTCGTAATGTAAAGAAAGGTCGAAGCTCGTCCTCTTAGTTAATTTCATAAACCTACACACAGGACACCATATATCCTTTTAAATAGTTAGTTCCTTATTCTCTGTAGGTTAAGGATGTGTTTCCCACTAGTTTGACTCTTCATTGCACCGAATTAAATAAGAGTAGGCCCTCCGACGCCCCATGGCAGCTTCCAAGTGCCAGGTTTGCCACTTTGCTGCAATTGACTCTTTAGGCACTTTGCTGCATTTTCATCTGCCGTCCAGTTTGCTGCAATTGACTCTTTAGGCACTTTGCTGCATTTTCATCTGCCGTCCACTTTGCTGCATTTGACTCCATTACGCACGAGGTAACGACGAAGAAGAAAGCCGGGTCTCCACCTCGTCATAGAGGGGAGGGGTAAGTCGGCCCCGCTCATCCAACCCAGAACGAGGGGTTTTTTGTTGTTTTTTTTTTGTTTGTTTTTTTGTATACAAGATCGAGGCTCGTGAAAGAGCAAACATTAATCACACAAAAAGACAAAGCCGACACACAAAACACAAAAAACAAGGGGAGCGGCAGACAAGATGGGGAGAGAGGGGGGAGGACACAAAAGAGAGGGGGAAGAAGGGGAAGGACACAAACACAACATTTGAGAGCAGGGACATCGGGAGGACTTGGGGGGAGGTGGGAGAGGATTAAAACATATGAACACTGCAAGGACTCTGGGGTGAATTACCAGGGGTAGAAAAGATCAAGGTTTTCGATGGGGGAAGATAAGAGATGGTGGTGAACAGCTGTTTTAAAGACCTGGAGGGACGAGTGGGATTGAAGGGAGTGGGGGAGTTTGTTCCAGAGGCGGGAGAAAAGGGGAATGAAAGAGTGAAGGTGAGCAGAGAGCCTAGACTTTGGCAGTTTAACCATAAGAGGGTTGCAGGCAGATCTTGTGCGACCTGAAGGAATATTGGGGGGACAGAGCACAGAGAGAGCTGGGGGAGCAAGGCCGGAGAGGAGTCGGTAGAAGACAGAAAGACCACCAACCTGCCTGCGGTGAGTGAGTGAAAGGCCCTCGGCGTTGACTACATCGCAGGAGATTCCAATGATTCTGAAAGCTTTGGCCTCAACAGCGTGAAGCCGAGCAAGGTGTGAGGCAGGAGCACCAGCCCAGAGGGGGGAACAGTATTCCATTGAGCTGCGGATGAAAGCCTTGTATGTGGTGAGGAGCTCAGGTGTGCCAAGGAAGGACTTCGCACAACGGAGGATGCCCAGTCGGCGACTGGCTTTGGAGGCCAGCTTGGAAATGTGGTTTTCCCAAGAAAGATCATGGCAGATAGTGAGACCCAAAAGCTTGAGCGACAGAACTTCTTGGAGAGGATTGTTGAGAAAGTAGATGGGAGGGTTGTCCAGTCGGTCCTTTCGGAGAGACATTGTAAGAGTGTGAGATTTGTCAGGATTGAAAGACATGTTCCACTTGTTTGACCAGTCTGTGATTTTGTCCAGGTCTGCAGAGAGTGAGGAGGCTGCAGACTGCCGATCTGAGGGATGAGGAATGGAGCGACAGAGAGTAGAGTCGTCAGCAAAGAGATAGAGAGGATTTTCAAGAGAGTCAGAGAGATCATTGATGAAGACCAGAAAAAGCACAGGGCCCAGAACACTACCTTGGGGAACTCCAGCCTGAACAGGAAGAGGAGATGAGAGAAACCCATTCAGGGCCACACGTTGACTACGACCAGAGAGGAAGTCCGCCAGCCATGCGTGGAGATTTCCATGGATACCAAAGGAGGAGAGTTTGGAGAGCAGAGCAGGGTGCCAGACCGTATCGAAGGCACGTGAAATGTCAAGGGAGACAGCTCTAATTTCCTGTTTGGCGTTGAGGACCTCCATCCATTGTTGAGAAAGCAGAAGCAGCATGTCCAGAGTAGAGTGACCAGGTCTGAAACCAAATTGATGATCAGAGATCAAGCCATTGGAGAAGAGGAAAGATTTAATATCTGAAGCAATGATGGATTCCATGACTTTGCTGATAATTGGGAGAAGGCTGATTGGTCTGTAGTTGCTGGGATCTGTTTTTGCACCTTTTTTGTGCAAAGCGGTGATGTTGGCTGATTTCCAAGCAGATGGCAGATGACCTTGAGCAAAAGAGAGGGTGAAGAGAACAGAAAGAGGGAGTGAAAGAGCAGAAGAACATGATTTTAGGACCCGTGGGCTGATGCCATCAGGACCAGTTGCAGAATCAGAGTCGAGGGTTGACAGAAACTTTTCCACCTTGTCAGGAGGAAAGGACACAGAGTCCAGGAGCAGCTGGGTATGACTGGGTACGGTGGGTACAGAGAGGGATGGGTTTGGGACACAAGATTTAGAGGCAAACGCAGAGTTGAGGCATTCAGCTTTTTCACGTGCGGAGTCAGCCGTTAAGCCGTTTGACGCGAGGGAGGGGATGGAGGGGGAACAAACACCAGAAACAGATTTGACCAGACGCCACCAGGATTTGGAAGAGGGAGACAGATAAGAGAGTTCGGTCTTGAGAATGGTGAGATATTGTTTCCTGGCTCTCCTGAGGGTGGACACACACTTGTTTCGGGCTTTGTGAAAGGAAATGAGATTTCCTTCCGTTGGATTTGCTTTCCAGGAGACGAAAGCAAGTTGTTTCAGGGCAACAGCCTCACCACAAGATTCCGTGTACCATGGACGGGAGGAAGGGTATGACAACTGAAGACGAGATGGTATAAATCTGTGCATGAGAGAGAGCAATTTACTTGAAAGAATTCCAGGATGAGTTGATGTCAGAGGCGGTAGAGATGGGAGACCAGTCCAGATGATTGATGGCTGCTTGAAGACCGTGCCAGTTGGCCTGAGTGAAATGCCAGACTCGTCGACGCTGAGGAGGCTCTCTGAGAATGGTCAGAGAGATGTCCACTTTGACAAGCACATGATCAGATGAGCTGATTGGAGCAGAAGAAGAGCAGCAGACATTTTCAGGGAAGTTTGTCATAACCAAATCCAGAAGAGAAGATGCTCCCGTTGACTGAGATCCGGGTCGGGAAATTGACAGATTGTGTCAGTCCCAGTGAGTCGCAGAAGTCCTTTGCTGAAGAGCCATGGCTGGTGCGAGAGGTACCCACACCCAGCCAACTGGCATGGTGACAATTGAAATCACCACATATGAGGAAGAGAGAGTTGGGATGGGTAGATAGAAGTTGGTCCATATTATCAGACAGTGAGATGTAGATGGAGTCATCGCTGATTGGTGGACGGTACAACACACATATGAACAAAAGGTGGGAGCGAAGGGGAAGCCGTAGCCAAAGGTATTCCTGGGGGTGAGGTGGAGAGAGGGCAGTGGAGGGCGAGTGAGGAAGAGAGTTTTTTATAAAGATAGCAACCCCACCTCCACGACGAGGCTCAGGTCTATCATACCGGAGGAGGGAGTAACCTGGGAGAGATACCAAGGCATCAGAGACATCATGAAGGAGGAAAGTTTCTGTTAAGCAGATCACATCTGGTTTGTCAGAAGCAACCTGTATGGAGAGGTCAGTCAAGTTTGAGCGAAGGCCCCGGATGTTTGAGGTCCATACCGTTAATGAAGAGGAAGGGGGAGCATCGGGTCCAGAACAGGGGGGGGGGAGGGGTAGGGTAAGATGTGGAAGAGGAGGAAGAGGTAGGGAGAGCTGTTGAAGGTGTGTCAGAGATTTCAGAATAGCTTGGAGAAAGGGAAGAATGGGGCAGACAAAAGGTTTGATGGAGATTGGGTGAGGCACAGTGAGGTGTTATTTGAGGAGGGGGAAGAGCAAGGCAGGAGGTTTGGGGAGATGAAGGTGAAAGTTGGAAGGAGGAAGAAGCAGGGAGGATGCTTTGAGGAGGAGGGGTGAGAGGGGAGTCTAGGAGGGGAGGAGCGAGGGAGAGTCTCGGAGGGGAGGGGTGTGGGGGGAGTTTAGGAGGGAGGGGAGGGAAGGGGCAAGGGGGGAGATTTGAAAGGGATGGGTGATGGGGAGGATTTGGAGGGGAGGGGTGAGATTGGATTTTGAAAAGTGTACGATTCATGGGAAACGAACATTTTTTGCAAAATGAGTTTGAGACCTTCGAGTCAAAAATACGTTTGCGGACACTGGAGGAGGGATGGAGTTCTGGATAGTTTATGGAATGTAGAAAGGAGGAACTGTAAGAGATGGTATTATATATATTTTTTGGAATGAATAGATTTGGTGAGCAAGACGAAAGCATCCTTTTGTAGGAAAAGAAGAAAAGGGTGTTATAATATATGAGAGAAAATAGTTGTTCAGGGGAGAGATTATACATTTCTAACGCGTGATCGCGAACGAAGAACGAACGAACAAAAAGAACAACAAATAAACGAATAATACCTGGGAAGGAAATATTTATTTGGGTTTTTTTTTTTGTTTGTTTTTTGTGAGTACAGATATTAAACAAGGAGGTACGGGGTGAACGACTGGTACGAAACAGAGAACGAAAATAATTTCAGCGCATTCGACGAATCGCTGAGAGAAAAACAAACCACAAGGTCTGAGACGGTACGGTAGTCTAAGCCTACGAGTACTAGGCCGCAGAATACTCGATACGCATTAACCGACGATTGTGTATACATGAACGAAAAATTAGCACCGAAATTTTTCCAAAAGATACGCTGTAGGTACATACACCGAAGGATAGATACAGTCTCGACAAAAACACAATTGAGAAATATCACTTAGCTTCGAAAGCGTGAGCGCATGGAGCAGCTTCGAAAAGACGTGACCTCGCCGTGATCTCGCGAGTTTCATTCTCGCATTTCATTTCATCTCGGGTTTGGCTTGAGAGGGCGGAGAGAGAACGCTTGGGGGAGGTTCGCAAAGGGTGAAGGGCGGGGCCTATATAACCCGCCGCGGGACGCTCCCCAAGCAGTGAGCTGAGACAGGAGATGAGCAGATGAGCTTTTTGGAGAAGATTGAGGTCCGAGGAAGAGTGAGAGAGAGGTGCGGCAGATGCGCGATCCAGCTAAAGCAGCCAAGAGAGAACGAGACGTGAGGGGGTGCTGATACTGAGCAATACGCCGAGACCCTCTAGGCCCTATTGCCGGCTGTGGAGACGCGGAGCTGCCAGCTGCTGTTCGCTTCGAGCACGGAACGTGGACCTCGACGGTGTGGAATTGCCCGGACCTTTCCTGCCCTGCCATCGGCTTGGACCTTCTCCTCCCTCCAGTGATTCCTGCCATCAATTCCCCCGTGTAAGTGTGCCCGTTTGTCCGTCTTTCATGTTGTCTTGGGGTATTAATTAAGACTGCCATATATAAGCTAATCATTGCACTATGTCTCCTGCTCCTTCAATTGCCTTATAAATCATCTTTCTTTTCCTTTCTGCTTAGTGTGTATAAATAGTAATAAATCTTGTTATTCCCTACTTTGTTTTTACTTCTTCATGCTCTTTCGGTCGCTTTAGAGGTTTCCATATTGAGTGCACGTGGCGCGACTCGGCCAACGTTTGAGAATCGGGTTAGTCTTTGGTAATGCTAATGGCTCGAACGTCGGGTTGCTAAAAACCGCTCGGCAACTAACTAGACCATCCAAACCGGGGTTCGAGCGGTACTTGGTCTCCCTAGTCTGCGGAGGGACGGATAAAGGTATTCGGGATAAACCCCTGGGGCCCATAACCCTGATCCGTTCCATCCCGTGGGGATAGCGTTGCAAGTACCAGGAACGGGAGACGGCCAGCTTAACAGGACAAGGGCTAATCACCCCTTGCTAACGGGAGAGCCGTCCTCCGTATCCATAACAATATATATATATATATATATATATATATATATATATATATATATATATAAAACACAGTTTTTTGTGTGTGTGTGTGTGTGTGTGTGTGTGTGTGTGTGTGTGTGTGTGTGTGTGTGTGTAATGTTACCGATAGACTCCGAAACGGGAGAGGCTCACGTGCTTGATATTTGGCATAGACATGGCCATTGAGCCTGGGACGAACATGGCCGAGACAATATTTGACGAGATCCATATTTTTTATTCATATTTACCTCAGCGCATTTCAGCGAAGTACCCGCTAATCTCAGCCAGTGCGAGCAGGCTCGCTGATTCGCTCAGAGCGATCACGTGATGTTCCATCCCGTCACACGTCACACGTTTGCACGTAAATTCAGGGCGAAAAGCCATTGCGTTTTTTCACCTTTATGCGATCGTGTTTTGTGTCAATTTTGTGCGATATGAATTAAATTTTAATTCATATTTCGTGTTTACGAATTCGAATACGAAGGATTTCCCCTTTCCCCTTTCGATTTCGAATACGAATCGAATACGAGCTTGAGTCGAGAGGGCAAATGTACGGGTTGGGAATGTGCGGGTCTCCCTTCCCCCGCCCGGGCAACGCCGGTACTGGAGGGTGTGGGTCACAGGATCGGTGAGTCTCCAAAATCCGCTTCGTGCTCTTGCGAAGATGCAGGAAGATGTCGCGATTGTTGTGCTGCTCTCCGACCATGAGAACTGCAACGTCATTGTTGACTGGCCCTCCCCTTTCCCTCCCCCTTCCCCCCTCCCCCGTCCGTCCTCCCCCCGTCCGTCCTCCCCCTTCCCCCTCCCCCGTCCGTCCTCCCCTCCCTTCCCCCTCCGTCCTCCCCCTCCCTTCCCCCTCGTCCTCCCCCTCCCTCCGTCCTCCCCCTCCCTCCCCCCTCCCCCCGTCCTCCCCCTCCCCTCCCCCCTCCCCCCGTCCTCCCCCTCCCTCCCCCCTCCCCCCGTCCCCCCGTCCTCCCCCCTCCCCCCGTCCTCCCCCTCCCTCCCCCCGTCCTCCCCCGCTCCCCTCCCCCGTCCTCCCCCCTCCCCCTCCGTCCTCCCCCCTCCCCCCGTCCTCCCCCTCCCCCCCGTCCTCCCCCCTCCCTCCGTCCTCCCCCCCTCCCTCCCCCCTCCCCCCGTCCTCCCCCTCCCTCCCCTCCTCCCCCGTCCTCCCCCCTCCCCCCGTCCTCCCCTCCCTCCGTCCTCCCCTCCCTCCCCCCTCCCCCCATCCTCCCCCCTCCCTCTCCGTCCTCCCCCTCCCTCCCCCCCTCCCCCCGTCCCTCCCCCCTCCCCCCTCCCCCCGTCCTCCCCCCCTCCCCCCTCCCCCCGTCCTCCCCCTCCCCCCTCCCCCCTACTCCTTCCCCCCCTCCCCCCTACTCCTTCCCCCCTCCCCCCTACTCCCTTCCCCCTCCCCCCTACTCCTTCCCCCCCTCCTCCCCCCTACTCCTTCCCCCCCTCCCTCCCCCCTACTCCTTCCCCTTCTCCCCTCCACTCCTTCCCCTTTTCCCCCTCCCCCTCCCTTTTCCCCCTCCCCCTCCCTTTTCCCCCTCCCCCTCCCTTTTCCCCTCCCCCTCCCTTTTCCCCTCCCCCTCCCTTTCCCCCTCCCCCTCCTTTCCCCCTCCCTTTTCCCCTCCCCCCTCCCTTTTCCCCCTCCCCCTCCCTTTTCCCCCTCCCCCCTCCCCCTTCCCCCTCCCCCTTCCCCCTCCCCCTCCCCCCTTCCCCCTCCCCCTCCCCCTCCCCTTTCCCCCTCCCCCTTTCCCCCTCCCCTCCCCCTCCCCTTTCCCCCTCCCCTCCCCCTCCCCTTTCCCCTCCCCTTTCCCCTTTCCCCTCCCCTTTCCCCCTCCCCCTCCCCTTTCCCCCTCCCCTTTCCCCCTCCCCTTTCCCCCTCCCCCTCCCCCCCCTCCCCTTTCCCCCTCCCCCTCCCCTTTCCCCCTCCCCCCTCCCCTTTCCCCCTCCCCTCCCCTTTCCCCCTCCCCCTCCCCTTTCCCCCCTCCCCCTCCCCTTTCCCCCTCCCCCTCCCATTTCCCCTCCCCCTCACCCCTCCCCCTCCTTCTCCCCCCTCCCCTCCCCCCTCCCCTCCCCCCTCCCCCCTCCCCCTCCCCTCCCCCCCTCATCCTCCTCCTCCCCTCCTCCTCCTCCCCCCCTCCCCCGCCCCCCTCCCACCCCCCTCGCCCTCCCATCCCTCACCCTCCCCCCTCCTCCTCCCCCCCCCCCCCTCCCCCTCCCATCCCTCACCAATGCCGGGTACTTCTGCTCGTATATAAATATGCACATACACACACACACACACACACACACACACACACACACACACACACACACACACACACACACACACACACACACACACACACACACACACACACACACACACACACACGTCTGTGTATATATAGGTCTGTGCATATATGAGCCTGGTGTTGGCTTAGCGGTTAGGCGTAGGCTTGGGATCCTGGGATCCTGAGTTTGAATCCCGGTCGATTGTTGAATTAACGCCAGGGGGGTTGACTCAGCCTGTCACCAGCTTGCTGGGATGAATGATCCCGGTGTGTACCCCAATTTAGAATTGGTACACCATATCCCTGTGCATCGTAAGAGGTGGCTAAGGATTGGTGTCAGGAAGGGCATCCGGCCATAAAAAAAAAAACATTGCCTGAAACAGGGAACCATAATTGTCATGGGGCCCGCAAGGCTAACCCCCACTCTAGCGGGGAAAACTGGCCTTAAAACGATCATTCATTCATTCATTCATATATATGTATATATACATGTGTTGAGATAAATAGATATTATCAAGCCCATTGTCGTCGTCTGGTCACTTCCGGGTTTGAGAGCAGGTCTGTATCGAGCCAATTTCACAATCATAATTTTATGAAAGCTCCTACATACCTTATGACATCCGCTGGGACCCCAAAACGCTGCACAGAAGGTTTGGCAAGGCTAGCCCCAAAACTGAGGGAGTAGTTTCAGGACAAACGGACAGACACTCCTGTTTTATAATATAGATATGTGTTGCAGATCTGGTCAAAGGGGTAAAATGGGGAATACATTAGAATAGTTATTTTATAGTGCATGTTAGAACAAGTGTGTTGTATTTTTAAAGAGAAGTGTTGAGTACATGTTTAGAGAGCACTTTCCCCGCCCCAGTGTTGGTGTCCGAGCCCTGTCCTTCCCCCTTCCTTACATTCTTCAACATTTCCACGTTGTACGATCTGTCTGTGTAAATTTGCATCACCCGTAGCTATCCCCACCATGGTTCAACACAAAGTAGCATAACTGTGCCAAGCGTTGCAACTGCTGGGGATGTGACCATAGATAGACATCTGGCACGCTCAAGGCCAATGGACACCACGGGTATGGAATTTCCCCGGATTTCCCGCCAATCAGTGCATCCCATCAATTATCGCCTGACAGGCCGCATGCCATGGACGGTCCATTATAAAAGGCATACACCGCAGTGGTTGTTTGTTTTGCATCGTTGTTCTTATGCTGGCGCTTGCTTCTGAGTGACTGCTGAGTGTGGTAGGTTGCTGTACCTGCCTGCTTCCTGGTGCTTCCCCAGCTTGCTGTGCTTTATGGTTTGTGGTGTGCTTGCAACGAGGTTGGTCCGGCACGCAATGCACCGCATGTGCAGCCCCAGAACCCCAGAACGATCCGTTGCGCACCTGGAGAAAAGACCTTTCTTCCTCATCAGCATCGCACATGGAACAGGTTCCCTTTCTCTTTGGCTCATCTTCTCTCTGCTCCATTACCCCAAGTGAGTGGGTAAGACCATATTCATTTAAACAAACGTGGTTCCGAGAGCATATTGAGTTTAATTAGCATTTATTAATTTGTTAGTCGCAATAGCAGTGAGGCTGTGTTCTTCTTCAAAACCCTCCACTCCCCTTTTTGTTGGAATACATCCCGGTTTGATGAACTATTGTGTGGTCATTCGGAGCATGCTCCATAGGGTGTAGTGAATTGGTAAATTAAGTCATTAGATGGGTGGATCGGGTTTGTATTAAGCATCACCATATGCGGATTGCCGACCAACTCGCTCGGCTCTTCCAGTTGGCTGCTGCGGTCGTGTCTGATATGCCAATTCATGCCCATATTAACCAGCAGATGCGGGGACCTTTTCAACACTTACCTCCTGGGGACGAACAATATACAAGAGCAAGTTGTGTTTGTATGAAGCCTTTTTTTTTTCTTTTTAAAAAAATACAATTCCATACCCCTGGGAAAATCAATTGGCCCATAATTTGCTGAACCACGTCATTGTAACACGTGCTAGGTCAAAGTCGCAATAAAAAATTTAAATTCTTCATCAAATCCATGTTAAAACAAAAAATATTGACGCTCTGGCCGATTGAGTGTCCCGTCCCTTTGGCAGGAACAGTGGCGGAGGAGCTTGGCTTGCATACCAATACCCCAACAATTTCTCATACCAATTCCCCAACTCGCCTACATTCACCCTGGCAAATCTTGTGGGAAAAGATAATCTTTTCCAAATCCTGACTTGGGAAGGGGTTCATTCACAGAGGTGTCTGCTGTGCAACCAATCTTCCCCCTTACCCTGAGAATCCATGCCCCTTGACCTAGATAAGGACTCACCGATCACAGCTCACTATCTGTGGAAGGGTATGTGGACCCATATAAATTTTGAAAACCACACAAGTCATGCAAAACCACATTTGAAAAGCACATCAGTCAGCAAAACTTCTCCGTGTGTCCCTTCGTACCACAGATATAGCAGTTATCCAGGAAGGGCTACCTTAGACCCCAGAGGGAGTACCATTCTATGGTCCTTCCAAGGAGAGGTTAGCTTTAGTCACACACACCTTTCTTCCTCTGGGACCAGTAAAGACAAAACAGGCCCCTGGGGAGAAAATTCCAGACATACACACGAATGTCATATGTCATTTATGTGTGACGAGGCAAAACCAATTTGCCCCCTTTCAAACTAGTGGGCCTTGTCCAAACCTCCCTTCAATCTAGCGACATATCTTTCAACAGATGCTCCAGTTTTTGTCCTCTGGTTGCAATCCCAATTGCAAGTCCATGAGAACCCACATTCCTCGACCAAACTTCACCGAGGTGGAGCATCTCATGCTAGTTGGTCGGCTCACTAGATTCCCAAACCGCAAGGAGAGGCTGGCAGCCTGGTTTTTTTTTTGTTTTGTTTTTTTGTATACAAGATCGTGGCTCGTGTAAGAGCTAACATCAATCACAAAAGAAAAACGGACACACAAAACATACAATAAAGGGAGCGGGAGACAAGATGGGGGAGAGAGAGGGAATCACACAAGTACAACAGCAGAGAACAGGGATATCGGGAGATCTGTGGGAGGGAGAGGACTTGGGGGGGGAGGAGGCATCGGAAGCCAAAGGGGGGTTTCAGGGGGGTGGGAAAGTATAAAACACATGGACACTGCTCGAACTTCCAGGAAAGAAAGAAGTTGTTTTTCCAAAAAAAAAAAGTGAATTTGGGGGTGAATTAACGGGGGTAGAAAAGATCAATGGGGGAAGACAAGAGATGGTGGTGAACAGCTGTTTTAAAGACCTGGAGGGAGGAGTGCGATTGAAGAGAGTGAGGGAGTTTGTTCCAGAGGCGGGAGAAAAGAGGAATGGAGGAGTGAAGGTGAGCAGAGAGTCTTGATTTTGGCAGTTTAACCATAAAAGGGTGGCTGGCAGATCTTGTGCGACCTGTAGGAATAGTTGGGGGACAGAGCACAGAGAGAGCTGGGGGAGCAAGGCCGGGGGAGGAGTCGGTAGAAGACGGAAAGACCACCAACCAGCCTGTGGTGAGTGAGTGAAAGGCCCTCGGAGTTGGCTTCATCGCGGGAGATTCCAATGATTCTGACGTTTCTGGTTGGTTCCCTCCTGAGGCTGCTGTGGCCCTTGGTGATACTGCCTCAAAGATGCGGCCCAGCAAAAACCTCTCCATGTGTCCCCTTCCTACCACAGCTATAGCCCAGGAAGGGCTACCTTCGACCCCAGGGGGATGTGCTTCCAGGGCCCAATCATTGGGATTTTAGCTCAGGTTACTTACCAATGGGGTCAGATCGCCCCCTTGCCATCTTCCTGATGACCATTTCCTCTTTGTCAAATTTGGAAACTGCTGGCTAATGCCACTTAGCATCTGGGCTATATCTTTTCCTTTGATTCATATTTGTCACATTGACAAGTATGGTTTGTTGTGTGGGTTGTACTCTCAAAATGCCGGTTACCATACAGTATGTCTGAAGTACACCACTCGTGCTTCCCCATGAAGCACATATGGGCACGCACCCAGCTGGATAATTATGTGCTCTTAGTGATTTGTGCCTTGTGGAACCTGCTAAAGTCGAATGCTCAGCTGTATCATCCAAAAAAATCAGTTTGTACCACTGAAAAGTGCAGGGTGTACTCTTCCTCAATAATGCTCACAACCACAAGACATGCACCATTTGCGTTCAAAGCCCCCACAGGCACTGATGTGAACAGGCACTCCATGGCTGTGTGGTACACAGTGTTATTACTGGTTCGAGCCTCAGGGACATCCGCTTGAACCAGTTCAGCAACATACCACTTTAAAGGACAGACCTTTCAACCACACCAGTCAAGAACCAAGTTGCTGCTTTCCCGGCACCCGAATTGGCTTACGCCTCAATGGCACTTCCAGATCAGGGGCCAGACCTGATTTCTGGTGGTCTTGGGTACTTTTCTGCAAGAACATTTTCATTGCTGTCAGATGTTAGGCCCATGGGGGTAGAATATCGTGAGGGTGGATGTAGATTATTAAAGTGGTGCAATTGTTTTTTACAGAGAAATAGTCTACTCTTTCTGTACATGCAGTCCCACACATAGATATACCTCTGTGTTAGTTTTGTATGTTTTTAACGGTGTAGCCCATAGAGCAAAGCCATCTAGAACAGTGTTTGTCTGTCTGTATGTGAGTATGTATGTATGTATGTCCCTCACAAACGTACACCAATCAGAGCTGAGGATCTGGTCACATGACAGGGGTGATGTATTGTTATTACATCTGTGATGTCAGTACGGTGTACTACGGGTCACTCCACACACCACCTTTTTATTTCTATGCTGTTCAGGCCGAACATATCGTCGAACCTGTCATATATCACAATCGCCATGCTCTACCTTTGCATTTTTCATTCAGTGTGAAACACAAACAAACCGATTGTTAAAATGACCATCAAATATCGAAAGCATAGGTGTTACAGGTCTTCCAATGACATAGTATGTATAGGCCTTAGGCTTCATGCCTCACCTTCATGCCGCTTCAAACAAATTAGCCCAGGTTTCTTAATACAGTAGTATTGTTTTCGTAATAATAATAACGTTAATAATGACATCGTAAATATAATCCGAACACTGCAATCACTTTGGTGTGACTGCAAGGTTACTGGATTGAAGCGCAGTTTGGTTGGTTCGTTGTTGACTCGAAACATATATACACAAAGAATTAAGTTAAGCACCCCCCCCGTTTTTTTACAACCTCGCACATTACAAGTTTGTTGTCGTCAAAACAGTGTAATATACCCATGATATTGCTATATTTTCTGGAGAAGTGATATTATGGTCACATAAAAACATAACAATCATGCCGTTTTCAATATTTTATTCTGAATAATTTAAGGTGAAATTTTTTGGGAATTTTAGGCATATTTTCACCTCAATTTAAGTATGGAGCTATAGGTCCATCACGGACAGTGTGGATGACGTTTAGGTTTTCTAACGTACAGTCATTGTTCTGAGAAGACCTCTAGCGATCTTTGCGTCAATAACGTGTGTAGGACCCACGTGATCGGATCACTGACTCAACCCTACGTCTCATAGACCCTGTAAGCCGTCGTATGCGTTGCTGTGGCAGGTTGTTCCATTCCCGATGTAATGCACGTTCCAATTCATCCAGATTGGCTATTGGAGGGACCATCTTCGCAATTTGTCGTCCCAACATGTCCCAAACGTGCTCGAGGGGGTTCAGGTCAGGACTGTACGCAGGCCAGGGGATGGTTGTCACAGCACCTTGCTCCAGCAAGGCTCGGACGCGTCTCGCACGGTGAGGCCTGGCGTTGTCATCCATGAAGATGGGATTGACGCAAAGATCGCTAGAGGTCTTCTCAGAACAATGACTGTACGTTAGAAAACCTAAACGTCATCCACACTGTCCGTGATGGACCTATAGCTCCATACTTAAATTGAGGTGAAAATATGCCTAAAATTCCCAAAAAATTTCACCTTAAATTATTCAGAATAAAATATTGAAAACGGCATGATTGTTATGTTTTTATGTGACCATAATATCACTTCTCCAGAAAATATAGCAATATCATGGGTATATTACACTGTTTTGACGACAACAAACTTGTAATGTGCGAGGTTGTAAAAAAACGGGGGGGGTGCTTAACTTAATTCTTTGTGTATAGAATAAACCAGTGTCTCAATGCAATCTCTTCACTTCCATGGTGACAGACGGCTTAGAGACTTGGAGTACTTAAAAAAAAATTAATACTTACATTATTTGCTAACTGGTATCTCCACCCAGGTCATACTGTCCTCTTCAACTAAAGTATCAACCAAGCCCGTCTACGCCGCTGTTAGACTCAATCACGCATCTATCTCTTCACACGTGACCCCACATCACGTGACCTCATCCAAGCTCTACAGTCATTCTTTGTGGACCTGGGGGTCCCAGTTCGTCTTCGAAATTCTTATTATTATTATAGTGTCCCCATTTGCATGTTATGAATTCCAGAAATTCATCGACCGTTGGGGAGTTAACCATGGCTTCTCCACACCACACTTTCCATGCTCAAATAAACATGCAGATGCAGCAGTCAGTTTCTTTGATTCAATACAGCTGGCAGACCACGAGGCCGATGACGTCACTTTTATCAAACTATATTTCCGATGGGTGGTTGTTCAATGAGATAAAGTTTCGCATTGATCGGTTAAGCGGTTTCACAGAGGAGGATTTTCAAAGATTTTCACTTAAATCCAATACGGGTGCCACACCATGTGAACATACAGTACATTCAGAAAGTATTCAGACCCCTTCACTTTTTTCACATTTTGTTATGTTGCAGCCTTATGCTGAAATCGTTTAAATTCATTTTTTCCCTCATCAATCTACACTCAATACCCCATAATGACAAAGAGAAAACAGGATTTTAGAAAGTTTTGCAAATTTATTAAAAAGAAAAAACTGAAATATCACATTGACATAAGTATTCATACCCTTTGCTATGACACTTGAAATTTAGCTCAGGTGCCTCCCATTTCTCTTGAGTTCTTTCCACAGAATCTTGTTTCTCACAGTCTGAGAATCCTTTAGGTGCTTTTTTGCAAACTCCAAGCGAGCTTTCATGTGTCTTTCACTGAGGAGAGGCTTCCGCCTGGCCACTCTGCCATAAATCCCAGATCGGTGGAGTGTTGCAGTGATGGTTGTCCTTCTGGAAGTTTCTCCCATCTCCAAACAGGATCTCTGGAGCTCAGCCAGTGACCATCGGGTTCTTGGTCACCTCTCTTACCAAGGCCCTTCTCCCCCGATTGCTCAGTTTGGCCGGCGCCCAGCTCTAGGAAGAGTCCTGGTTGTTCCAAACTTCTTCCATTTAAGAATTATGGAGGCCACTGTGCTCTTGGGAACCTTCAATGCAGCAGATATTTTTTTGAAGGCTTCCCCAGATCTGTGCCTCGACACAATCCTGTCTCTGAGCTCTGCAGGCAGTTCCTTCGACCTCATGGCTTGGTTTTTGCTCTGATATGCATTGTCAGCTGTGAGACCTTATATAGACAGGTGTGTGTCTTTCCAAATCATGTCCAATCAATTGAATTTACCACTGGTGGATTCCTATCAAGGTGTAGAAACATCTCAATGTTGATCAAGAGAAATGGGAGGCACCTGAGCTAAATTTCAAGTGTCATACCAAAGGGTCTGAATACTTATGTCAATGTGATATTTCAGTTTTTTCTTTTTAATAAATTTGCAAAACTTCCTAAAATCCTGTTTTCTCTTTGTCATTATGGGGTATTGAGTGTATATTGATGAGGGAAAAAATGAATTTAAACGATTTCAGCATGAGGCTGCAACATAACAAAATGTGAAAAAAGTAAAGGGGTCTGAATACTTTCTGAATGCACTGTATGTCATTTTTATCAAAAAAAAATTCTGCAGTCTCAGGAAACTTCTCCTTTAATGGATTGTCTTGACTGTGATGCAGACTATGCAGGTAGGGCAACATAGGTTGCAACATGATCTGAGCAGTACGTATCTACTATGTCCACAAAAGTGCCGGTCATAGTGCTATTATACTCGATGTGATCCAGTCGAGAACCCGAGCTTGTGGTGGACAAGTTGTGAGAATCCTTTGGAGGACATAAACGTCTGGGTCTAGCAGTCTGGGTGAGCTGACTGCTGATAGTAGATAATAATTCAAGTTGGCATTGCTTGATAGGAAATGGTGAAAAGGTAATTGTCCAGGAGGGGCAAGAAGGTTGAACCAAAACCTGAGGTATTGGCTTGAGGGGGCCAGCATTTGGAAGCCAGTCTTTCCATTTTGGACACAACAGGTGCACTGCACTGGCTTTGATACTGGTGGGATTTAAATTCTTGATGAAGAGGCCTTTCAGTGACTTCACTCAACAAAGCTACATAAGCTTGACCAGCGTTGAATGTGTTTCCCTTCATATCAACAACAATCTGATGGAGTGTCAATCCCTGAACTGTATGGATGGTGGTTGCCAGGTTAGTACCAAGGGAAACCGTCTTCTACTCACTTCTGCTGTCTTGTTTATTCCGATGTTGAACATGGCCTCGTGCCTACCGATTGGTACAGAAGCTGGATGCTGGACTGCTGGTCCCAGTAGTGCCTTTGTGCAAGAGCACTTGCACCAACTCTGGGATGATCAAACCTGACCAAGATCAAAGTGACATTATCGGTGGTTGTCTTGACGATGACTGACTGTTCCTTTGGTACCATTCACTAGGCCATCACTAACATCATCGTTGACAGTCAACATGACATTTGCACCAACAGCTAGATGTAGCTCACCAATCAGGCCTCCAGTGTTTGCTTTGCTCATGGGCATGGTCATTTTGAGTTGAGCAGTGTGCTTATCTTTTGTATGGTCAATGGCATGGATCACAACATGCTGGTCCTCCGGTGCATGGTCTCTGAGCTTTCTGATGTTCTGCTCATCAGCGTCTTTGTCGAGTCAGTAGACATGGAGAGAAACATGTAGGTAGTTGCAATCACTGTCTTCAACGATCCTCGAGCTCAGAACATCCGTGTCCGCACTCGACGAAGAAGCTGGGCAAATTTGCCATCTCTTTGCCTCATTATTTCATCGAGCTCTCGCATGGAGAGAACCAGATCTGTGAAGCCTAGCGTAAGCATCACCAACCTCAGACATATGGTTGTGCTACAGGCTGTAGTTGGGAAAGTATCTCGAACGGTCTCGAAAAGGTCTCGATGTGATGTGATGCGAAAAAGAAACGATCAGTGTGGATTAGTGAAATGATGTGGCTCTTTCCAACTCCACCAGGACCCACTGAGAAAAACTCGATATGGTTTGATGGGTTGACCACTCTTCATGGAAACAACAGCATCCTTGCACCTCCTCCTGTGGGAGGCAACCACCTGCTTCTGTTTGGAGTTCAGTCTTCTTACTGGAGCATGATATTGATCTGGTGAAATTAGCTCTCTGTTGGTGTCTGCACTAAACCTTTGTAGCAGTGGAGTGATGTGCTGTTGCTGCTGCTAGAAGATCTGTGCATTGGCATCTAAATCCTCTTGCTCGATTCTCTGCTCTTATACGACTCGCTCTTCTTGGTCCCAGGCTTGTTGCTCAGCAGCACCTGAAGCCACCAGATCCCATGTACATTGAGGAGGTCCATGTTCAGTCAAATCACCAATCCCCTCATCAATGAGATATGAACTTCTGTTCATTTCTCAGAATATCATCTGACTTGTCTTGGTAATGGGATTGAAAGTTTGGACTGGATAAATATAAATATAAATATAAATATAATATATAAATATAACCCAGTAGATAAATATCCTCATTCATCCTTGGCACATACAGCATCACCTTGGACCTGTACAGCTTGCTGGCTTCCTTTTCATGGTTGAATTTGTAGAATCGAATGATGGCTTCTCTCCTCCACTTGTAAACATACCCAAGACCATTCTTGAGTTGGATACGCTGACACCACCCACATTTTCCATCCTCAGGTGGGGGGAGGGGAGGGGAACTGCGGGTGGCATAGTTTGCTGCAAACTCGGCCAGGCATATGTCATTGAGGGTATCAGGTCTTGCAACATATCTGTCAATAAGACTGGCCTGAAAGATGTCCTCAGAATCATCTTCACACTTTCGATTTCCTCAATGGCATTTAAGAGGGATACTCTATCCTGCTTTGATCCAGTGTTAACAAAGATCACTTTCCTGCTAAGCTGTTTGAGGGGAAGTGAGAGGATCCTATAAACAGGTTCTTAAGCACTAACGTCACGGTGGTTGAGAAATACTGACTCTAGACATCTGAGCTGGACTCTGGACCAAAGGTGGATGGAGGTTATGTTTTCACCCCTGTCTATGTCTGTCCGTTTGTGAACAAAACATCTCAAAACGTTGTGGACGGATTCGGACGAAATTTGGCAGAGATGTAGCGTATGTGACGAGGACGAAATGATTCGATTTTGGTGAAGATCCGGATTCGGATCCGGCTACTAGACTTTTTTAAAAGTGATTTTTCACCATTGGGAGATCGGGCCAAAAACGATATATAGCAGGATATCTAAAAAAGTTATGGATGGATTTGGACGAAACTTGTTGGACAGGTTTTGTGTGTGACAAGGAAGAATCGATTCAATTTTGGTGAATATCTGGATCCGGATCCAGATAGAATTTTTTAAAGTGATTCTTCACCATTGAGTGATATGGCCAACCAGGCGGAGGTTTGCTCTCTACTGAGTGCCGTTTCTAGTTTTGACACTTTGTTTCAGGAGCTCACCCATTGACTTTTCACTCGTGAGCATGTAGGAAGCTATGTACATGACATGCATATGGGATCTAATCTTATATAATCATATGGATGGATCTTACATATACAGTCGTGGCCAAAAATATTGGCACCCTTGCACTTTCTCAAATAATGCACCATTTATTCCAGAAAATTGTTGAAATTAAAAATCTTAAGGTATCCACATATGTATTTCTTTGGTTTGCAGTGGAACAAAACAAAAAAGCTGAAATAATTACTAAATCTTAGCTTATTCCACACAGAAATCCTAAAATGGCCCGGACAATATTATTGGCACCTTTTTCGAAGTTGTTAGAAATATTTAGATTTCAAGCAGGTGATTCTCCTTTACTTTGGAATTGAACTCACCCACGGTGAGATGCAGGTGCCTGCAATATAAAAATCACTCATTCAGCCAGTTTGAATAGAGAAAAGGAGTCATTCTGCTGTTTTGTGTCACTGTATGTACTGCAGTGAGCATGAAGAAAAGAAAGAAAACCAGAAAATTGTCTGAGGTCGTCAGACACAAGATTGTCGCCAAGCATGGGCAATCTCAAGGCCATCTCCATAGACCTTGATGTTCCTGTGTCCACCGTACGCAATGTTATCAGGAAGTTTAAGGCCCATGGCACTGTAGCCAACCTCTTTGGACGTGGCCGCAAGAGAAGACTTGATTGAGGATTGCAGCGAAAGATTGTTTGAATGGTGGAGAAAGCACCTCGATCAACTACCAAACAGATTCAAAGTGACCTTCAGACACAAGGTACGACAGTTTCAACTCACACCATCCGTTGCCAACTCAATGAAAGGGGGTTCTATGGTAGGAGACTCCACCACTGAGAGAGAGAGACATAAGAAAGTTTGCCAAAACACACCTGAACAAGCCAAAATCCTTCTGGGAGAATGTCCTGGGAACAGATGGAACCAAATTTGAGCTTTTTGGGAAAGCACATCATCTCTGTTTACAGAAAACAAAATAAAGCCTTCAAAGAAAAGAACACCTTCACTACAGTCAAACATGGAGGAGGGTTCAGTGATGTTTTGGGGGTGCTGTGCTACCTCTGGCACTGGGTACCTTGAATGTGTGCATTGCATCATGAAATCAGGGGATTACCAAGGCATTTTGGAGCACAATGTTTCACTGAGTGTCAGAAAGCTGGGTCACCGTCGAAGGTCATGGGTCTTGCAGCAGGACAATGAACCCAAACACACTTCAAAAAGCACCCAGGAATGGTTCAAGACAAAACACTGGCCTGTTCTGCAGTGACCAGCAACGAGTCCAGATCTCAATCCCATTGAACATCTGTGGGGAGATCTGAAAACAGCAGTTGGGAGAAGACACCCTTCAAATCTGGGAGAACTGGAGCAGCTTGAACAAGAAGAGTGGGCCAAACTGCCAGTAGAGAGGTGTAGGAAGCTCATTCATGGCTATAGGAAGCGCTTGACTGTAGTTATTTTGTCCAAAGTCTGTGCTACCAAATATTAAGTCTAGGGTGTCAATAATTTTGTCAATGCCATTTCTTTTTATTTTCTGATTTCTGATATACGTCCACGTAGCGACCATTTTCAATAGCGTTCTCCCTTATGCGTAGATACACCCACACACCAGATTAGAAGTGAGTAGTTTGTTTATTTTTCAAGATATTTCGCTCACAAGGTTCAGACATATATATGGTGGCGACCATCTTGGATTTTTTGCCTCAAACCACAAAGTCTCGATTTTCACTTTTTGTTCCACTGTGAACACCATAGTTGACATCGGGTCCGACTGACTACTTGTTAGAAATGGCATTCTATCACTGCCATAACCTGCAAGATAAGGGTATAGCATTAGAAACAACAGAACATCAGGCTGCTCAAATAGTCCACTTTTTTGAAACACCCGGTAACTTATCAAAAAGAAAGGATTTCAGACTATTTGAATTGTAGAAATCATTCAGACAAGAGAAATTTCAAACTTCTGTGAAATATTTATTTTGAAAGTTAATCAGTCGTATCAGTCTTTATGCATGTTGGATTATTAAATCGCCTAACAAACATTAAAATTTTGTATGAAATTTCTAAATTCTCACATTGTGAATTCACTTTTGTATTTGTGTCACATAAATCAGCTTGAAACCACAAGGTTAAACACTAAATTTTATAGACATGCACAAGAACCAGCCTGTGTTGTATTGTAGTTACCATACATGTTTAAATAGGTATGCACAATGTCGGTCAAAGGTCATCTTTCAAAGCCAATAAAACAAGCGTTACGCCTAGGTCCCCCGTCGGTGAAGTGATGTGAGTTGACAAAGTGGAAGACGCAAGGCGGCCATCTTGGATTTTGACATGGCGACCCAATTTTCAATAGCGTTCTCCCTTATGCGTAGATACACCCACACACCAGATTAGAAGTTAGTAGTTCGTTTATTTTTCAAGATATTTCGCTCACAAGGTTCAGACATACATGGCGGTGGCAATCTTGGATTTTGACGTGGCGACCCAATTTTCAATAGCTTTCTCCCTTATGCGTAGACACACCCACACACCAGATTAGAAGTTAGTAGTTCGTTTATTTTTCAAGATATTTCGCTCACAGGGTTCAGACATATATATGGTGGCGGCCATCTTGGATTTTGACGTGGCGACCCAATTTTCAATAGCGTTCTTCCTTATGCCTAGATACACCCACACACCAGATTAGAAGTTGGTACTTCGCTTATTTTTCAAGATATGCAGCTCACAAGGTTCAGACATACATGGCGTCAGACATACATGGCGGCGGCCATCTTGGATTTTGACGTAGCGACCCAATTTTCAAAAGCGTTCTTCCTTATGCCTAGATACACACACACAACAGATTAGAAGTTGGTACTTCGCTTATTTTTCAAGATATTCCGCTCACAAGGTTGACATACATGGCGGCAGCCATCTTGGATTTTGACGTGGGTTGCACCCACACACCAAATTAGAATTCGGTCCTTCGCTTACGCATGTACGCACGGACGACACACGGACGGAGGGGAAAACCATAGTCCCCCTTTCGCTCCGCGGTGCGACGGGGGACAAAAATTGCACCATTTCCTGGATCTACATCCACCCTGGCGATGTACCCAACATCGAGTAGCACTGAAAATTTTCTAGCAGATGAAGTAGTCAAATTCCTCAATTACGGATCAATGAAGCGGTTCAATAGATACAAGGTTTTTAAGATCTCCGTTGAATTATTTATCGCTGCCAAACCATGTGACCTATCGCAAATTCCAAAAGGTCATTTTAGCACTCATATGGGGAACATAATTGTAAAGTTTCCACTCGATAGGATCAAAAATGAGGGAGGAAGTAGGTTTATGCTTCAAAAAATCATAGCTCCCAAACCATGTCACCTACCACATCACAGCCACATAATGTTTTGTCCGTCATGGGTATGCGGTCATGCATGCAAAGTTTGGCCTCAATATGTTCAGCCGTTTTGGAGAAAATGGATTTTTAGTGGTTTTAAGGCTTCACTCTTAAAACAATATGGCAGCCAAACAACGTTACCTATGATGTCATTGTTTTTTTTCTGCATCAATTTATACCAAGATGATGCTCCAGTAAATTTCATCCTGATCAGATGGTTTTTTACTTGTCGAATTATGATGTCATAATGGAGGCACCTATGACATCATTCACATGTTATTCTGCATGGAGAGTTCTTTACCATGAGCCATGTAATAATTTTTTCTACAAAGCGCCTTTGGAGATATAGAGGTGTAAAGTTTTTCGATTTTTCCAAGATGGCGCCAGTACCACGTGACATATGACGTCATAATTGCCATTAAATGATTCTACAGGCCAAGGCGCTCCTGTGGTGAAAGTTTCCTGTCAATCGGTCCAACAACTGCAGAGAAAATGATTTTTTAAGGAAATAAATCCGAAAAATGGCAGTGGCACAATCAGTTAGATGGCCTGAGAGAAAAAAGTGTTGCGTTTCTTCTTTCAACAATAACTTCTGGCTTCCAGACCGTACAACCAATCATGTTGAAATTTTAAACACTTATTCCACTTGATCACAGCTACGTTACGTTGAAGTTTCACGTCGATCAATGCAGCAGTTCAAGAGATAGAAGTTTTTTAAGATTACCATTTAATTATTAATTGCTGCCACACGACGTGACTTGACGCAAATTCCAAAAGACCATTTGAGCTTCCCGACATGGGGAACATTTGTATAAAGTTTCCACTCGATATCTCAAAAATGAGGGAGGAGATAAGTTTTAAAGTTTATGCTTCAAAACGTCATAACTCCTAAACCATGTGACCGATGACATCATGATCGATTAACCTTTTGTTCATCTTGGGTATGCGATCATACCTGCAAAGTTTGGGTTCGATCTGCAGCCGTTTCGGAGAAAAAGGGTTTTTAGTGTTTCTCACGAAAAACAATATGGCGGTCGAACCATGTGACGTACGATGTCGAAATTTTTTGTATTATGAATTTTTTCCCCACTTGTAAAATGTAAAAAAAAAAAATCATATTCGTGCCATCATGGGTTCTATTTGTAGAATTCTAACCTCAACGTTAGCACTTTTAATATCCTAAATAAACATTTTTTGGTCCCAATGCAAATTTCTTTAGAATGAGCCACGACTCCATTTTTTTTCCATTGAGCCGTTTCGGAGATATAGAGGAGCAAAGTTGAAGGTTTTTTTCTTCCAAGATGGCGCTCATACCACGTGACCTATGATGCCATAATTAGCAGTAAAAAATTCCACATGTCCAGCAATCACTTGGTGAAAATTCCATGTCAATCGGACCAACGGTTGCTGAGAACATTGATTTTAAATTTTTCAGATGTGAAAAATAAGGCGGAAGAATAATAAGAAAAACTGGCAGTTTTACTAGGTATTCCTCTCCAAGTCTACAATGTATGTAGAGGAAACCTAATAGCATGATCACCGCCTGGACGCTTTTTATGGGCACCATGGTCCACTCCCACTCAGGGAGTGGGTATTATAGTCATGTTAAAATACAGCGTATCTGTTTGTCTGTGTGCTTATAGAATCAAATGGTTTGTCCAGTCTCCACCAAAATTTGAATACGTGCTACTTGAGGTACCCAAGGTGAGGTCATGGGCACAACATATTCACCCTCAACGAGGGTTGGTTGATGACTTGTGACTTTTGCCTCCGCACGTGGCACAATGCATGTTGTTTACTGACCCCTGCTGGAGGAAAGGGAGGTATTAATAATCACAGGCATAAAATAAATTCGCCCTACAAGCCCCCCTTCCAATGTTTATAATTTTTATTTTATTTTGTTATTCCCCGAGTTCTGCGGCACCCTGATGGCAGAACACACGACCCGGGGGCACCGTGGACAATTTTAGGTGTGGAGAGTTGAGGAAAGTTGAATTTCTGTACTTATTCCAATTTATGTGTACAAATAAAGGCTTACTTTTCCATTGACAACAAAACGGAATTTATTTTTGAAATGGAATTTGGGGCTTTTGGAAATGGAAAAGGCCACCCACTGTGCTGCCATAAAGAATTCCTCACAACACCGTACATAAATGAAGACGTTCCTTCTACACTTCCATAGTCCAGCATCCCAGGCTCGTTCTGGCCGTGCATTTATACAAGCCGCTCCTGCTGTTGCTCATGCTGTTGCAGTTGCAGTTGCTCCTGCTGTTCACCTCTCACACTGGCATCCCCCGTTTCTTCCGTTCACTTGGAGGAGCTCAGCTCTTTGCCTTTTCATCCTTCACCCAGGGATGTCACCAGAGCTTCTCCAGTGCACCTCTTGTAGCAGCCTGTTACACGCCTCCACACCCTCTTCAAGTCACTGTGCCATCCATACATGGACTTCCCCAGTGCACAATGTAGGATAATGATCGAATTCAAATAATTTTGGTGCTCTAATGTAGCTCAATCCAGCAGCTGGTGATGTGCTGAACACAAATCAATGAATTATGCACAAGAAAGCAGAAACGGGTGGGTATTAGAAAGCATGGTTAGGGTTTGGGTTAGCCTAACCCGACCCTGCATTGTAAAATTTACAAAGCACTTTTGAGTTTTCCAAGAAAATCCATTCAAATCCCACGCAAAAAGCAACTTGCAACGTGGGAACAATGACTGTGTTTACACTGTACGTATACAGAGTCTGCACAACACAGGATACATGGCAGAGCTAGATAATGGACTCTGCTGGCTTAATAACCACACAACTATTCAAACTTGCCTGCAAACAAGTCCATTTTGCAAATCTGGGGTAATTTGTTTTTCCCTGCCGTCTATTTTTCGATATTGCTTCCTCTACTCTCTGTTCTCCTACCCTCCGTAGCAACTCCAGGATGCAAGAGTTCTTCCAGACATCCAATGCTGATTAAACTTCCAACATGCAGGCTCACTGCCTGCACACAACTATTTTATTCCTTGCTTTTCCCATTTATGGAACCACCTTCCAGAAGCCGTTGTCTCGCTCTTCAAGGAAGCCTCATTAACATTTCCTCATAACCCAACCATCTTACTTGCTAGTTTCAGTGTTTCCTCTCTTCCTCTCCATTTAGTCCCTTGATGTACCGTCCCACTGTCAGTTCTGCCTTGCTCTTCCATTCACCTCCCTCCTGGATTTTTTTCTTTTATTTGTAGAGGTATCAAGGTTCATGGAAGAGCAGAATGATATACCCGGCTTTGCCTGGGGGGGGAGGGGGGGGCATGAGAGGGAGGGGAGAGGAAGGGAGTGGAAGGGGGAGGGGTGAGGCAACAACATGCATTTTAAGGCCATTTTCCCTGCTAGAGCGGGGGTTAGCCTTGCGGTCCCCATGACAATCTTCTCCATTTTGCCCTATTTTCTGCATCTCTCCTTGTTAACCCCCTTGCCTGCATTTCTTCTTCCACCATCTTTAGCCAAGTCTTTATCGGTCTTCCCCGTCCTCTACTTCCTTCTACATTAATTTCCATCACTCTTCTCAACCAGTCACTTTCATCCTTCCTCAACACATGACCAAACCATCTCAACCTGTTCCTCTTCACAGCATCAATCAGGGGCAATATTCCCATCATCTTTCGCAATTAATCATTTGTCTTCCTCTCTCTCAACGATACTCCGCACATCCATCGAACCATTCGCATTTCCACCCTTTCCAGCCTTCGTTGCTGCTCTACGTTCATTACCCATGTCTCACTCCCATAAATCACAACACTTCTCACACATGCAGCATACACCTTTCCCTTCAGCTTCAGCGACACTCTCCTCCTCATCAGCACGCCACTCAGTTCCCGAAACTTCTTCCATGCACATCTCACTCGAGCAACCGTTGCCGAGTCTGATCCACCTTCTCCATTCAGCATGTCTCCGAGGTAGCAAAATGTTTTCACACCTTCCAGCTTCACGCCGTCTCCAAGATCCAACTCAACATTTCCTCCATCTGCAGCTCCCTCTGTGCACACCTTACATTTGAATGTAGCTGCCACACTGGTAAATAAATGACCCTCTCAGACCACTACATTTTTGATGAACCCACTCAGCGCACATTCTACATTGAATGGAGTTCACTCCGACACCCTTCCTGCACACAGCACACGGCCACTTCCCAGTTCTTTCCACCTCACCACATGCTTTACCACTTGCCATCACCTTCGTCTTTCCGATAGTCACCTTCAGACCTTTTGTCTCCATACATTCCTTCCACTTGTTCATCTTTTCCTTCAGTCCATCCATACTTTCCGCAATCAACACCAGATCATCTGCATACAACAACTCCCACGGTAAACCCTCCTTTACGTTCTGAGCCAGCACCTCCATCACAGCTACAAATAGTAGTGGACTTAGTACCGACCCCTGATGCACTCCCACCTTCACCTCAAACTCACCACTGTTCCCATCCTTCGTCCTTACAGCTGTGCGCGCTCTTTTGTACATTGCCATCACTACTCTGATCAACCATTCCTCCACTCCTAACTTCCTCAATGCCCATGTCAATACTTTGCGTGGAACCCTATCGAATGCTTTCTCCAGATCAACAAACCCAAAAAACAACTTCTTCCTCTTCTCCATGTACTTCTCCTGCAACTGCCTCACAATGAAAAGCACATCTGTCGTTCCTCTTCCTGGCATAAATCCAAACTGCATTTTGTCGATCTTCACTTTCTTCCTTATCCTCCTCTCCAACACCCTTTCCAATACCTTCATTCCATGCTCCAATAACTTTATCGCTCAGTACGAGCCACACTCCAGAGGGTCACCTTTCCCCTTGTATAGAGGGACGAGGGTACTCAGTTCCCAGTCCACTGGAATGCGGCCTTCTTTCACCACCAGATTACAGATCTCTGTCATTCTCTTCACACCCCAACTTCCTGCTACCTTCAACATATCTCCCACAACTCCCGTCGGCCCTCCCGCTTTTCCACTCTTCATTGCTTTTATCGCTTCCTCAACTTCCTTCTCAGTTATCGTCTCTGCCGGTCCTAAAACTGGGTTACTCTCTATGTTGCCATCCCATTCATTCTCTGTATTCAACAGCATTTCCATATATCTTTTCCATCTTCCTTTAATTCCATCTAGGTCGACAACGATTTGTCCCACTTCATCCTTCAAGCAACTCACCCCCATCACATCACACCTCTCTTTCGCTATGTGCTTTGCAATCCTGAATACTGCTTTCTGACCCTCTTCCGAATCCAAGCGTTCTCCGAACATTTTCCTACGTGTCTCCTGCGCCTTTGCTACCTCTTTCTTTGCAGCCTTCCTGGCTGCCTTATAACTTTCATGCTCTGCTGTTTCTGCTCCCGTACCCTTCGCCTTCTGCCACTCCTTGAACTTCTTCCTCTTCTCGTCAATCCTCTTTCCAACTTCATCATCCCACCACCATGTTTCCGAGTGCCTCGGTGGTCCTTTTGTCCATCCACATACCTCACCAACGGCTCCCAACAGACTAGCTTTCATTGACATCCAACCACTTTCAAGCTCAACCACATCATCCTCTACCCTACTCAGCCTCTCTTTTAATGCCTCCCTTACTGTCACATCTTTCAACCTCCACACCTTCATTCTCGGTTGGTACTTCACCCGCCGAGCTCTCCTCGCACCTTTCACCCTAATGTCGCAGACAACCAAGTGGTGCTGTGAAACAGCCTCCTCCCCCGGGATCACCTTTGTGTCCCGGAGGTGCCCCCTATCTCGCCTACGCACCATCAGGTAGTCAACGGTTGTCGTCGACCCACCTGACGTGTATGTAACAAACTTATTATCCTCTTTCTGGAACTGAGTATTACAAATCAACAAATCAGCTCCATCAGCAAACTCCAAAATCCTTTCACCTTCTCCATTTCTCACACCATATCCGTAACCCCCATGAACTCCCTCAAAACCATCCATACTCCTTCCCACATGTCCATTCAGGTCTCCTCCCACCACAACAACTTCCTCATCTTTCATGTTTTCCATCAGCTTCTCTATCGCACACCAGAACTTGTCCTTCTCTTCATTGCTTCGACCAACCTGCGGAGCATATCCCGAGATGACGTTCACCAAGAGCTTTCCAATCATCATTTTCACCATCATCAACCTATCACTCACTCTAGTCACACTCACCACACTGTCTACAAACTCCTCAGAAAACAGGACACCAACACCATTCACGCCCTCCGGGCACCCTTGCCACACAAACATGTATTTCTGGGGACATATGGGTGAGGGGAGGGGACATATTATTTTTTTGGGGGGGAAGGGGTGAGGGGAGAGGGAGTGGACATATTATTTTTTGGGGGGGAAAGGGGGTGGCTTTGACAAGCCCCCTCCGTTTTGGGGGAGGGGGATGAGAAGGAGAAAAAATTTACCCGTGCAAAGAGTGGTTTAACCTCAGTGTTGCCCAGGTAAGAAAATAAAATTGTAATACCCTCTAACCTCAGTGTTGCCCAGGTGAAAAAGAAAATTGTAATACCCTCTAACCTCAGTATCCTGGTGTTGGCTTAGCGGTTAGGGTGCTGGCTTGGGATCCTAGAATCCTGGGTTCGAATCCCGATCGATCGCTGAATTAACGCCAGGGGGGTTGACTCAGCCTGTCATGCTTCCGAGGTCGGCAAATTGAGTACCACTTCACTGGTAATTCCCTGTGTGTCGCAAGAGGCGACTAACAGGGTTGGTGGCAGGAAGGGCATCCGGCCATAAAACATTGCTTCAAAAAGGGAACCACGGTGCCCGAAAAATGCCAACCCTGCTCCGCGGGGAAAAATAGGTTTTAAAGGTGGTTCCTCTAACCCCAGTGTTGCCCAGGTGAAAAAGAAAATTGTAATACCCTTTGCCACCAACACCAGGTGGTGCTACACGGTACACATTTACATAGAGTTTACGTCCCCTCTCCCGGTCCCCCACACCCCCGAATGAAGCCGCGGCCACATAGCCTATCTTACCCCCCAGCCAAAGTTGTATTTGTACCCCGAGTAAAGTATGTAAGTATTTTTAGCTGGAGTACCCAGCGTTGCTCAAGCCAAAAATAAACATTAACTTATTTGAAATGAGGGCAAATATAATGGAAAAGCAATTACATCCAAATCAGAATCAATCACCAATATCAAATCATCATTTTACCTTTTCGTTGAAGTCAAGTGTGATGATGTTCAGGAAGAAGAAGAAGCCTTACTACCAACTTTGTACACTTCCGGAATAGTTTGATGTATTTGTGTTCAAATGTTTGCAAATTGTTTTGTATTTATTTATGTGAATGTGTACTTGTATATAATTATAACTGTCATTAATCAAAAAGGCTTCGGCACTGTAGAGAGATTTAAAAAAAAAAAAAAAATTTTTTTGCCTAAAACACTCCCAGGAACTCACTGATGAACCTCTGAAAGTTTGACAAAGATCCGTTCTGCCATCTCCGAGAAAAATGGCGCCACGCAGACAGACAGACAGACAGACAGACCATTGGCTCTGTTACATTAGTAGACGAGTTATTTTAATACCATCAATTACAACGACAGTCCATCAAAACTATGGGTAGGCGTTAGATTATACATCCCATACCCTCCACCCTCCCTCACACGACAAGCAAATGGGACTCATCCCTCCCGTACCCCAGAGATGTACGTGAGGAAAAGTAAACCACACGTTAGCGCGGGAGCCGGGGTTTTGCAATCACTTCTGTCTATGTGTCTGTCCGGGTCGTAACTATTTTACCATTTTTGCTTTTGCCTTCAAATTTTCAACAAAGCTTTATTATGAGAATATGGAGAAGACAAATAATTTGTCTTTATTATTAATTTATTATTATTAATTAATTATTGATAATTTTGTCAAAAGGTCAAATGTCCACATCACAAATCGTCCATTTTCATCCAATTGACCTGAAATTTTAAGAATTTGCATATTGGGTCACCAAATTGGTTCAATCAAAAGGTAGAAGGAGATTGTTGTTTTTTTTGTTTAGGTCAAAAGGTCAAAGTTCAAGATTGCATAAAATATCAATCAGTCATATAAATATGTCAGTGACCCAATATGACACAATTGATTGAGTGTAACCTGTGTTCTGTCAAAAAGGTCAAAGGTCAAGGTCACAAAATTGTCGATTCCCATCTGATTGACAAAATTTGAGCAGGGTTTGCATATTGGGTAACTGAAGCCTATTACTTTTGAGGTCAAAAGGTCAAGTTGACCTAAAATCGTCAATCTTTTTGTATTTTATTTTTTAGGTGTTTTCGTCATGTTTAGCATACGGAAGAATAAGAAGTCTGAATACAAAGTGCACGCGAATGGGCTTTAAATTTTCAGATGCTTCCTAGTTATATTTGGGATAGAGAAATATAACTTTACCAGAAAAGAAGATCGTCAATGCCCAGGGAAGAGATTCAAATTTGGGAAGAAGATCAATGGTGTTGCAAAACAAAGACCACGAGCATCCGGTCAACGCTCATTTGGAAGTGACAAACTGTTTGAGCGATCAGAATGAAACGCAACCTGGGGATGCGCATGTTGGAGAGCGGAAAACATAACCGACTCGAGTAATAATCATGAATTCCTCGATATGGGGGAGAAGACTGATGAAGTAGTAAGTCGTTTAGAGGATGTGATCTATTTCTGAGACAGATGTAACCGCTTCACTTGTTTTTACAATTCATCTTAAGAGCCGGGGTGGACTTCGTACATTCATCGTATGCAGGACGAAGACATGAGATGTCAATGTATTTTAAAAAGCGAGTTACAAGGACATCGGTAGGTAATGCACGAATGCAAGTGGTATTTGGGATTTGAACCTGGGTACTGAGTATACAAGTGGGATATGGGATTTTAAGCCGGGTTCCGAGCATGCAAGTGTTATATGGGATTTGAACCTGGGGTCCGAGCATGCAAGTGGTATATGGGATTTGAACCTGGGTTCCGAGTATACAAGTGGTCCATATTTGGGATTTGTACCTGGGTTCCGAGTATGCAAGTGGTATATGGGATTTGAACCCGGGTTCCGGGCATGCAAGTGGTATAAGGGATTTGAACCCGGGTTCCGAGCATGCAAGTGGTATATGGGATTTGAACGTGGGGTCTGAGCATGGATGTGGTATATGGGATTTGGACCTGGCGTCTGAGCATGCAAGTGGTATATGGGATTTGAACCCGGGTTCCGAGCATGCAAGTGGTATATGGGATTTGAACGTGGGGTCTGAGCATGGATGTGGTATATGGGATTTGAACCTGGCGTCTGAGCATTCAAGTGGTATGTGGGATTTGAACCCGGGTTCTGAGCATGCAAGTGGTATATTGGATTTGAACGTGGGGTCTGAGCATGGATGTGGTATATGGGATTTGAACCTGGCGTCTGAGCATGCAAGTGGTATATGGGATTTGAACCCGGGTTCCGAGCATGCAAGTGGTATATGGGATTTGAACGTGGGGTCTGAGCATGGATGTGGTATATAGGATTTGAACCTGGCGTCTGAGCATGCAAGTGGTATATGGGATTTGTACCTGGGTTCCGAGCATGCAAGTGGTATATGGGATTTGAACCCGGGTTCCGAGCATGCAAGTGGTATATTGGATTTGAACGTGGGGTCTGAGCATGGATGTGGTATATGGGATTTGAACCTGGCGTCTGAGCATGCAAGTGGTATATGGGATTTGAACCCGGGTTCCGAGCATGCAAGTGGTATATGGGATTTGAACGTGGGGTCTGAGCATGGATGTGGTATATAGGATTTGAATCTGGCGTCTGAGCATTCAAGTGGTATGTGGGATTTGTACCTGGGTTCCGAGCATGCAAGTGGTATATGGGATTTGAACGTGGGGTCTGAGCATGGATGTGGTATATGGGATTTGAACCTGGCGTCTGAGCATGCAAGTGGTATATGGGATTTGAACCTGGGGTCCGAGCATGGAAGTGGTATATGGGATTTGAACCCGGGTTCCGAGCATGCAAATGGTCTATTATTGGGATCTTAACCTGGGGTCCGAGCATGTTGAGCCATTGATTTGTCCATTTAACGTTAAAAAGGACAGACTGGACGGACAGTGGAGCCAAATTTGCTCACACTTTCCAAACTTCACTGCACGAACTCCACCTGTCGAACATATTTCATATAAAATTATTAAAACCATCAGATTCGTAAAAAAAAAAACACGCAACGAATCGTTTTTTTCATTCAATCATCGTGTTCATTCATTCATTCATTCCAGGTAATTATTCGGTGCGCTGTCGGGACAAATCGTCTCCGTGCTTCAAATTGGGAGAACGTTTCCTTCTCTCAGCTGCCGAATCCATGTGCGATTATGAATGATTATAATAGGTCGATCCGTCGGGTGTGGTCGCGCTACCCTGACAATCCCAAAGGGCTAATGGGTTATGGGATCGTGCGGGGTACGCACGGGTTCGCCGTCCAACGGACGAGCCATTGCTCGGGCCGTGTCCAGAAACCTTCACGTTTGAAGACGTCGAACGTACAACGAGGAGAAGGAATTAACCCAGACCGGACGTCCGGCCAAAGAGATCGACAATAAATAAACACGTGGTGATAATAACACGACGAACGTGCACATTCAAAACGTAAACATTGCCACAAACGGAACACAAACACGACCGGGGGCGACGTGGACACGAGAGGCGCGAACGGAACAACGAAAGAGCTGAGGTAAGTTCGCCGCCGACGAGGCTCGGAACGATGGACGATGAGGGAAGGAGGGTTCGCGCTTCGTTTGTCCACTCACGGGTTCCGGTCGCCGCCAAGCCGAGCCGGTCGCGGCGTCCGACTCTCGCCTGAGAGAATTGGCGCCGAAATCGCGTGCGCGGCCTCGCGCGCCCTTTAAAGAGACTCGCGTCGGGAATAGCAATGACATCACCGCGAGGCGATCCCATTGGCTGCCGATGACGTAGCGCTCGAGCGAGGACCTTTTTGCGCATCCGCACCGTTGTCATGACCACGAGCGGCTCGGACTCTTCCCCCATCGTTTCTGACCGAATCGTGGCGTGATATTATGGCGTGACGTCATACAATTTCCGTCTTTACTCTCGTGAAGAATTTGGCGACGCCTCACCGGGAGATACTGCGCACAGTTTTTGGCGCACATCTCGTGAAGGACATAAACCTGTGGTAGAGAGGGTTCGTGTAGGCCTACACTGCACAAGATGGATTCCAAGACTAGCACGACGAAGCTATGAGGAGCGGCGACTGAAGGAGACCGGACGTTACACATTAGAATACGAGGGGATGGGATAATGAAGGTTTGAGACAAAATAAGCGCAGAAGAGTTGATCGGTGGAACACACAGTGACATGACCAGGGGTCATAGCTTTTGTGAAGAAGAAGAGGAGGTAGGCACTAAGGGTCCTTCACCCAAAAGGCAGTTTACCGTGCACGCAAATCGAAAAGCCGGGTTAAGCAATTAAGTGACATGACCAGGGGTCATAGCTTTTGTGAAGAAGAAGAGGAGGTAGGCACTAAGGGTCCTTCACCCAAAAGGCAGTTTACCGCGCACGCAAATCGAAAAGCCGGGTTAAGCAATTAAGTGACATGACCAGGGGTCATAGCTTTTGTGAAGAAGAAGAGGAGGTAGGCACTAAGGGTCCTTCACCCAAAAGGCAGTTTACCGTGCACGCAAATCGAAAAGCCGGGTTAAGCAATTAAGTGACATGACCAGGGGTCATAGCTTTTGTGAAGAAGAATAAGAGGTAGGCACTAAGGGTCCTTCACCCAAAAGGCAGTTTACCGCGCACGCGAATCGAAAAGCCGGGTTAAGCAATTAGTTCACTTATGTCCGTCCGTCCGTATGTCCGTCACACGTGTCCACAAACGTCAGTTTATGATCGAGGAATAACTTTACTTCAATTGAACGTTATATTTTGAACACGAATCAGAAAACGACCCTGTAGTTCAGCAGTAATTTGTCCTGATTGCGAATGCGCGGAGAGTGAGATACATTTTTTCCTGTGTCTGCCTGTCTGGCAGTAAAACAAAACTGAAAATTATTCCAAACAGGAAACTTAGTGTTTATAGGTCATCTCATCTTGATTCTCACAGAGATGAACTTATAAAACGGGTCGTGATGTCCGGTCGTCCGTCCGTCTGTTAACTTTTTACCTCCGCCACCAAAGGTGGATGGAGGTGATGTTTTCACCCCTCTCTGTCTGTTTTTGAACAAAATATCTCAAAAGGTTGTGGATGGATTCAGACTAAATTTGGCAGAGGTGTAGCGGATGTGACAAGGACGAAATGAATAGAGTTTGGTGAAGATCCGGATTCGGATCCGGCTACTAGAATTTTTAAAGTGATTCTTCACCATTGGGAGATGGGCCCAAAAACGATACATTGATGGATTTGGACGAAACTTGTTGGACCGGTTGAGTGTGTGACGAGGAAGAATCGATTCAATTTTGGTGAAGATCCGGATTCGGATCCGGCTGGTAGGATTTTTAAAAAGTGATTCTTCACCATTGGGAGATGGGGCCAAACACGATACATGGCAGGATATCTCAAAAAGTTGTGGACGGATTTGGCCAAAACTTGGTGGACATGTTGTGTGTCTGACAAGGACAAATAGATTAGATTTTGGTGAAGATCTGAGTATGGATTCAGATATGAATATTATTTAATTTTTAAGTGATTCTTCACCATTGAGCGATATGGCCAACCAGGTGGAGGTATGCTCTCTACTGAGTGCCATTCTCGTTCCTATTGTTTTCTACTCCTCCATTATCATCTGCCCGATTGTTCTGAAACTTGACAGGTGAATACAAGACATTATGCCGCACAATCGCACAGGCTTCAATTTTTCGATTTTGGATCATGGGGGCTCCCAGGGAGGGGTAGGTTGCGAGGGTGTACCAATTTGGTTGATGTGTATGTACTGGAATGTGAGGATGGGGGGAGTGGAGAGTACGAGTTTGATTTGATATTTATTTACTTGACTGGGAAAAAAACCGAGAGTTAGGGTTAAAAGTGTGGGCTAACCAACCTTTGCACAATGGTTCCTGTTACATAATCCTGGGCCTCACCCTCGAGTGCCAACTGTGGTTTATAACAGAGGAAGGTGAAGTGCCAACCGAATGCTTCCAAAAGCAAAATCTTTTTGGGGGGGGGGGGGCATGTGGTGTACCATAGGTGGGTGTGGAGGCGGGTATACTAGCTAGTGGTGGCTGTGGCTGTGGGTGCCAAAATCGAATCAGTTCATTTTTGCATCGTAATATATACGTATACCAAGTTTGGTCAAAATCCCATCACTGGTTCACAAGTTAGCTCGGCAAAAGAATTTCACTGAACAGGACCTCTGACCTTTGACCTTGTGACCCCAAAATCTAATCAGGTAATCTTTACACCATTATACATACCTGTACCAAGTTTGAATTAGATCCCTTCAGCCATTCTCAAGTTATAAACCTATTACAGACTCTGACCTTTGACCTCTTAACCCCAAAATCAAATCAATTCATCTTTGCATCACAATACATAGTTGTGCCAACTTTGGTCAAAATCCCATCACTGGTCACAAGTTAGCTTGGTAAAAGAATTTCACCTCTGACCTTTGACCTCGTGACTCCAAAATCGAATCCGTTAATCTTTACATCATTATACATACGTTCCCAAGTTATAAACCTATTAAAGACTGATTTTTATTACAGGTTTTTAGTGGGGGTCGAGGTGCAGTTATCTGAGGGTTGCATTAACACAGACATGTTGATGCTCAACAACACCCACAACTTAGAGAATCAATGTGTCAAGATGCCACGACAGCACACGTACACAAACCCCACATAACACACAATTCGATGATAATGTCAAACCCTCTATTTAATTAGTCCCCATCCCCAGTGATGTGGAAGGTTTAACTTAATCTATCAATTTAAATTATTTCATGGACTTTAAAAAGGTTAATTGTGTTGGGCACTCAGGTTTTACCGAGAACCAAAACTCTTTAGCTAATTATACCGCCCACCACGGAATGGTGGTGCAACATCGGGTGGCAGAGGTTGCATTTGTCTAAAGCAAGAGGGCAAAATATCTTGCCAATTTGTCTGTAAGAACAAATATCTATCTGTAAGAACAGCGCTTCAAGTCGCAGCGAGAACATTTGCAATGGACAAAAGTGAGCAGTTCTTCAGGTGTGGGATCCTTGGTCATCCACACGATGCTCAGATCGTCTCCTTCAACACTCCAACCATGGTTTGCTGGACTTGGGGCATGTATATACTGCTCTGTGGCATGCTTGTGGATTGCACTTTGATCATTTGATCTGATGCAATGCTGCCACAAAACATCGCTCATCGGAGACACAGAGGGATCCTCATTTCCTCCCACCCAAAAAGACGATATCGACCTTCATCAACAGATCAACATTCCTGTCTGTAAAGTTCAAGAACAAACTGCTCGAGCAACGGACGCAGATGTTCAAGAAGGTCGAAGTTCTAGCCAAGTTCACTGAATGTATTGCAGTGACTTGATGCCTGGACCACATCTAAGCACTGTAAATGTGCATAGAGGGATTGGATCCCTACTCGGGATCCTACTCGGGATCCAATCCTAGGGGGGGGGGTAGGGGCTTCTTCTAGATATAGAGGCTTCTAATCTAGTCTATGGGCTGCGAGGGGCTTCTTCTAGAGGCTTCTAATCTAGTCTAGGGGCTGCGAGGGGCTTCTTCTAGAGGTTTCTAATCTAGTCTAGGGGCTTTGAGGGGCTTCTTCTAGAGCCGTGGTTCTTAACCTGGGTTCGACCGAAACCCAGGGGTTCAGTGAGCCAGTCTCAGGGGTTCAACGGAGGTCCTCCGAAACGCATTGCAATTTTTTTTATTTTTTTTAGTTTTGTATCAATTTTGAATCTATGTGTAATTACGCTTATTATTAATACTAGGGCATGCCCGTACTATATATATATCTAAAATTATATCCCCCCCCTCTATTTACATGAAATGGTTTGGTCCATGAAATGTTTTGGTCCATTCGCAACGCCAAAGCGAACGGCGAACGCTTTACATGAAATGGTTTGGTTCATTTGGTCCATTCGCAACGCCAAAGCGAACGGCGAACGGCTTGCGAGTACAGTGACAATCCCCCCCCCCCCCCCTCTATTTACATGAAATGGTTTTAATTAGTTTTAAAACATAGTTTAACGCCAACATATGGCATGCCCGTACCCGTACTATCCGTAATGGCGCACGCTCTCACAGGAGCTCCGGAAGGTCGCATATCGCAGGAAAGCGAAAGAATCGCAAATTAGTTTTAATTAGTTTTAAAACATCGTTTAACGCCAACATAGCGCCAACATAGTTTGCCGACGGGAAATAAATGAATACGCTCTCAAATGTGCCATCCGAGGCAGAGTCTGTTCGCCACGTTCGGCACACGTGATAGCTCGCTGCTCTCTGATTGGTTGAATCGTTTTTTGGACATAGCTCGGTAATTACTTCTCCGATTAATATGAAACCTTGAAAAGGCACATCCTCGGGTCCCCAGCAATATACCTGGCAAGTTTAAAGTATATCGGACCCGTGGTTGTCGAGAAACAGCGGTCACAGACAAACAAACACACACACAGACACACACACACACACACACACACACACAGAGATTGCTGGAATTATAGATAGATTATTATTATTTTGCTATGTATGTTACGAATGAATGGAAATGTTATTTGTAATTGTATCCCCATTCCATTCATGGTTTCTCTGGTCTGTGTTTAAGATAAGTTGTTTCACACTGACTGTTGTAAGTTGAATCAATGAGCAACTTGCTAATTATTCTGTTGATGGTGCTTACTTGCTTACTTACTTACTGGATTTTGGAGTTTGCAGGTGTTTGGAAATTCCAGTGAATAGCTCGATTAGCTTGCCGTGTGCCGTGCGTCATTGGTCGCGCCTTACTTTGGAGTTACTGATTAATTGAAAAGTAAGTTGGAAATGTTTGTGGATATGCAGGGCGGGTTCAGAGTTATATTAAAGTCAAAAGTGGATGGTGATTATAAAATATGATTGAATTACTCAGAAAATTAGGTGGAGGTGATACAACTCCTTTGGTCGCAATTCAAAACGAACAATTCGCAGTTTTCTATGTAATATTATAATGGGATTTGAGGTGACATAGAGTTGAGTAGATAATAAATCCCGTCATCGTAACTATGTTATGTTTTCTTCGTTAAAATTTCTCAGTTTTCAGAGGGGTACTGATTATATTTAAGCATGTTCCTTTTTTAATTTTTGTCATATAATTATTTGCCCGAACTCAATTCAGATCAGTTTGTTACTTTTTTTTCTTTTTTTTTTTGCAGTATGTCGAGCAAAAAAAGGAAGTGGTCGGAGGATTACGTGCGGTACGGGTTCATGTGTTTGACGGAACAGGACGGAAGTCAGCGTCCTCAATGCATGCTTTGCAATGTCAAGTTGAGCAACTCCAGCCAAGCACCAGCAAAACTACGGGAACACTTCAAAAAAACTGCACGGCAAGGGGCAGTACAAAGACGCAACGCTGGATGAATTCAAATTGAAGAGAGTCTGATTCGACGCAGGTGCTACCTTGCCCACTCTCGGCTTCGTTCCAATTGACAAACCGATCCTCACCGCGTCGTATGAAGTTGCATACCTGATCGCAAAGCAGGGCAAACCACACACCTTTGGCGAGACACTCATCAAACCGGCCGCGTTGAAGATGGCCAACATCATGCTGGGAAAAGCTGCTGAAAACAAGTTGTCTCTTGTTCCACTCTCAAATGACACCATCAGATGCAGAATCGACGACATGAGCGACGACATCCTCACCCAGGTAGTTGCAGATTTAGTCGCGAGCCCAACGAAATTCAGCCTTCAACTCGACGAGACCACCGACGTTTCGAATTTGAGCCAGCTCATCTTATTTGTGCATTATGTCAAAGGAGACGAGATCAAGGAAGACTTTCTGTTCTGCAAGCCTCTCACAACAACGATGAAGGCAGCTGACGTGAAGAAGCTTGTGGACGACTTCTTCAGAAGCAACGGCCTCTCGTGGAACATGGCATCTGCAGTTTGCTCAGACGGAGCTCCAACCATGCTGGGATGCAACTCCAGTTTTGGAGCGCTGGTGAAAGCCGATGCACCACACATCATCGTCACGCACTGCGTCCTGCACAGACACGCGCTGACATCAAAAACCCTGCCTCCAAAACTGGCCAATGTTCTGAAAATCGTCGTTGAAACTGTGAATTACGTGCAAAGCCGTGCTCTGAATCATCGCATCTTCAAAGAGCTGTGCAATGAAATCGGCTCTGAATTCAAAGTCCTTCTCTACCACTCTAACGTTTGATGGTTATCACGAGGGAAGGTAGTGAGCCGTGTTTTTGCCTTGTTTAGCCCTGTTTTTGGCCCTGTTTTTGTGAGAACACCAGCATTGCCATGCAACGCACTTCCAAGAGTCAGAGTTCATCCTCACCTTGGCGTACTTGGCTGACATCTTCAACGCACTCAATCATCTCAATTGCCAGATGCAGGGTGGTGGAGTGAATGTCATCGAATCTGAAGAAAAGCTGAGCGCTTTCCAAAAGAAGTTACTGTTGTGGAGGTTGCGAACAGAGAACGACAACTTCGAACTTTTCGCTACTGGACGAGTGCGTGAGCGTGATCGAAGATGAGTCTGAAGTTGGAGGCACTGCTGTACCGGGGGAGCTGAAGCAAGTGATTCCAAGCTCATCCAAGTGCGTGGCAAAGTCATTCGACGGCTACTTCCCCGACCAAGAGCAATACCCAGCATGGGTGCGGCAGCCGTTTACTTTCGACGTTGCAACGGCAGATGTCAACGACCAATACCTCGATGACCTCATCAAACTTCAGCAGAGCCAGACTCAACAACAACTCTTCGGCACAACAACGCTCTCAACGTTTTGGTGCTGTCAAATGGAAGGGTATCCTCGCATCGCTAAAATTGCCCTTGAGATGCTCACGCCGTTCGCTGCAACGTATCTCTGCGAGCATGCGTTTTCGAAACTGGTGGACATTAAAACAAAGAAAAGGAGCAGGCTTGCATGCGAAAATGATTTGAGGGTGGCCCTTGCCAAAACAAAACCACGCATTTCCCAGATCGCCTCCCGAAAAGAACAACAGAAAACGCATTAAGATGCAATTCTTCTTAATTTTTTGGTCAAATTTGAGGGGTTCCGCGAGTGTTCGGTGGATTTCGTTAGGGTTCAGCGCCTTTTAAAGGGTTAAGAACCACTGTTCTAGAGGCTTCTAATCGAGTCGCGGGGCTTCTTCTGGAGGCTTCTAATCTAGTCTAGGGGCTACGAGGGGCTTCTTCTTTCCTTTGGCTCTGAAACAGCTTGTCGAGTCACATCCTTGTCGGGAAAAGAGATTAACTGTCAACTAAAAGGCCGTCTTTTTTTGTGTATAAGATCGAGGCTCGTGTAAGAGCTAACATGAATCACACTAAAACAAACTGACACAAAAAAAACATATGATAAGGGGAGCGGGAGACAAGATGGGGAGAGAGAGGGAAGCACACAAGTACAACAGTAGAGAACAGGGACATCGGGAGATCTGTGGGAGGGAGAGGCCTTGGGGGTAGGAGGCATGGGAAGGGCGGGGGGAGGGAGGTGGGAGAGGTACAAAGTGAGGGAGTTTGTTCCAGAAGCGGGAGAAAAGAGGAATGAAAGAGTGAATGTGAGCAGAGAGTCTTGATTTGGCAGTTTAACAATAAGAGGGTTGCTGGCAGATCTTGTGTGACCTGTAGGAATAGTTGGTGGACAGAGCACAGATAGAGCTGGGGGAGCAAGGCCGGAGAGGAGTCGGTAGAATACAGAAAGACCACCAACCTGCCTGCGGTGAGTAAGTGAAAGGCCCTCGGAGTTAGCTTCATTGCGGGAGATTCCAATGATTCTGAAGGCTTTGGTTTCTACAGCGTGAAGCCGAGCGAGGTTTGAGGCAGGAGCACTGGCCCAGAGAGGAGAACAGTATTCCATTGAGCTGTGGATGAAAGCCTTGTATGTGGTGAGGAGCTCAGGTAACAACTTCTCAGGTAACTCTTACTAAGACTAACTCGACTCAAACTCAACTACTGGCCGAACGGGGAAAATCCTTGTGTGTATGTAAGTACTTTCACACTGGAAAAATCGTGCTAGAAGCAATGGTCTTCTCCTCGCCATCAAGCACAGCCCGTTGTGAGGCAAACTCACTCCTTCCCAGCTCTTCTCATTGAATTCAATCAAATCTCCACTATTTTTTTTAGACAAAAATGTATCAGACACCACATTGTTTACGTTCCTTTGTCCAAAAATCTGAGTAGGCCGGAACTACATGACAAAATAGGCCACCTGCATCTGATTGGTTTATGTTACCGTTTCATTGAGCGATCAGGCCCAGAGCGAATATCAAATAGTGATCGTGCCCTGGAGCTAAATAATAACCATTTGTCGTTGAGTGTGGAACTGCAGATTTAGACTTGATACATGCTGATCTAATATTCAAAATGAAATGCACTTATTCGCATAAGATACGTAATGGAATTGAACAACAGAAGGACTCAGCTCATGGTCTATCAGTGCAGAGTGACAGTGCCGGTACTTTTGCCTTGTATCGCCATGGCTTGCAAATGAATAACCATGCAGCTTGTAGAGCATTCGTCATGTAGCTTAAGCACTCCAGCAAGTACTCCAATGGAATGGGTGAAGAAACTTTAAAAAAATGAAATGTTGAAGAAACTAAACTTTTTTATCTCAACATTAGCTTGAATGTCAATTTGGAATTTAATTTTCAAAAAGGACAACCACTGTGATAATAAACGTCACGTAGACCACTGTTGACTATCGCCATGGCTTACAAACATCAACCCGCTGGCTTGGCGAGTGATTAGCGATGTATACGGCAATTCATAGGGATGAAGTTCAGCAATGTATACTGCGATCTGTAGGTATGAAACTCTATCGTGCAGAAACCATTTCGACCTGTTCCAAAGAAAGGCATTTTTGGAGGCCGAAACATAATGGCAGATTAAGACCACTGCAAGGTGAACAAAGGCTGAAAAAGGATAAAGCCTGTTTTTGTTTTAATTTAATAAGCCCGTTAATAATCTTCGAAAGGTTGTTTAAATTTACCCAAACAACCAGTTTTTGTTCGTGCATTCCGGTGGAGTGCCATTAGTATGCGTGCAAAGTTTAAGGCAGCTCGGTTTCATGGTTTTTGAGTTATGAAGGAGACACACTGACTGAAGGACTGACACACACACTCTCTCTTTTATTATTATAGACTAGCAAAGATAGCTGGCCCAACAACGCAGAGTAGCTTTGTGATGAGAATATGAAGAGAGGGGGAAGGGAATGAGAGTGGGTGGGGCAGAGGAACAGGAAAGGAAAGGAGAGGAAGAGAGGAAGAGAGGAACAGGAAAGGAAGAGAGGAAGAGAGGAAGAGGAAAGGAAGAGAGGAAGAGAGGAACAGGAAAGGAAGAGAAGAAGAGAGGAACAGGAAAGGAAGAGAGGAAGAGAGGAACAGGAAAGGAAGAGAGGAAGAGAGGAACAGGAAAGGAAGAGAGGAAGAGAGGAACAGGAAAGGAAGAGAGGAAGAGAGGAACAGGAAAGGAAGAGAGGAAGAGAGGAACAGGAAAGGAAGAGAGGAAGAGAGGAAGAGGAAAGGAAGAGGAAAGGAAGAGAGGAAGAGAGGAACAGGAAAGGAAGAGAGGAACAGGAAAGGAAGAGAGGAAGAGAGGAACAGGAAAGGAAGAGAGGAACAGGAAAGGAAGAGGAACAGAAAAGGAAGAGAGGAAGAGAGGAACAGGAAAGGAAGAGGAGAGGAAGAAGAGAGGAAGAAGAGGAGAGGAAGAGGAGAGGAAGAAGAGGAGAGGAAGAAGAGGAAGAGGAGAGGAAGAGGAGAGGAAGAGGAGAGGAAGAAGAGAGGAAGAAGAGAGGAAGAAGAGAGGAAGAAGAGAGGAAGAGGAAAGGAAGAAGAGAGGAAGAAGAGAGGAAGAGGAAAGGAAGAGGAAAGGAAGAAGAGAGGAAGAGGAAAGGAAGAAGAGAGGAAGAGGAAAGGAAGAAGAGAGGAAGAGGAAAGGAAGAAGAGAGGAAGAGGAAAGGAAGAAGAGAGGAGGAAGAGGAAAGGAAGAGGAGAGGAGGAAGAGGAAAGGAAGAGGAGAGGAAGAAGAGAGGAGGAAGAGGAGAGGAAGAAGAGAGGAGGAAGAAGAGGAGGAAGAAGAGAGGAGGAAGAGGAGAGGAAGAAGAGAGGAGGAAGAGGAAAGGAAGAGGAAAGGAAGAAGAGAGGAAGAAGAAGAGAGGAAGAGGAAGGGAGGAAGAGGAAGAGGAAGGGAGGAAGAGGAAGAGGAAGGGAGGAAGAGGAAGAGGAAGGGAGGAAGAGGAAGAGGAAGGGAGGAAGAGGAAGAGGAAGGGAGGAAGAGGAAGAGGAAGGGAGGAAGAGGAAGAGGAAGGGAGGAAGAGGAAGAGGAAGGGAGGAAGAGGAAGAGGAAGGGAGGAAGAGGAAGGGAGGAAGAGGAAGAGGAAGGGAGGAAGAGGAAGAGGAAGGGAGGAAGAGGAAGAGGAAGGGAGGAAGAGGAAGAGGAAGGGAGGAAGAGGAAGAGGAAGGGAGGAAGAGGAAGAGGAAGGGAGGAAGAGGAAGAGGAAGGGAGGAAGAGGAAGAGGAAGGGAGGAAGAGGAAGAGGAAGGGAGGAAGAGGAAGAGGAAGGGAGGAAGAGGAAGAGGAAGGGAGGAAGAGGAAGAGGAAGGGAGGAAGAGGAAGAGGAAGGGAGGAAGAGGAAGAGGAAGGGAGGAAGAGGAAGAGGAAGGGAGGAAGAGGAAGAGGAAGGGAGGAAGAGGAAGAGGAAGGGAGGAAGAGGAAGAGGAAGGGAGGAAGAGGAAGAGGAAGGGAGGAAGAGGAAGAGGAAGGGAGGAAGAGGAAGGGAGGAAGGGAGGAAGAGGAAGGGAGGAAGGGAGGAAGAGGAAGGGAGGAAGAGGAAGGGAGGAAGGGAGGAAGAGGAAGGGAGGAAGGGAGGAAGAGGAAGGGAGGAAGGGAGGAAGGGAGGAAGGGAGGAAGGGAGGAAGGGAGGAAGGGAGGAAGAGGAAGGGAGGAAGAGGAAGGGAGGAAGGGAGGAAGAGGAAGGGAGGAAGAGGAAGGGAGGAAGAGGAAGGGAGGAAGAGGAAGGGAGGAAGAGGAAGGGAGGAAGGGGAAGGGAGGAAGGGAGGAAGAGGAAGGGAGGAAGGGAGGAAGAGGAAGGGAGGAAGGGAGGAAGAGGAAGGGAGGAAGGGAGGAAGAGGAAGGGAGGAAGGGAGGAAGAGGAAGGGAGGAAGGGAGGAAGAGGAAGGGAGGAAGGGAGGAAGAGGAAGGGAGGAAGGGAGGAAGAGGAAGGGAGGAAGGGAGGAAGAGGAAGGGAGGAAGGGAGGAAGAGGAAGGGAGGAAGGGAGGAAGAGGAAGGGAGGAAGGGAGGAAGAGGAAGGGAGGAAGGGAGGAAGAGGAAGGGAGGAAGGGAGGAAGAGGAAGGGAGGAAGGGAGGAAGAGGAAGGGAGGAAGGGAGGAAGAGGAAGGGAGGAAGGGAGGAAGAGGAAGGGAGGAAGGGAGGAAGAGGAAGGGAGGAAGGGAGGGAGGAAGGGAGGAGGAAGGGAGGAGGAAGGGAGGAGGAAGGGAGGAGGAAGGGAGGAAAGGAGGAAAGGAGGAAAGGAGGAAAGGAGGAAAAGAGGAAAAGAGGAAAAGAGGAAAAGAGGAAAAGAGGAAAAGAGGAAAAGAGGAAAAGAGGAAGAGAGGAAGAGAGAGAGAGAGAGAGAGAGAGAGAGATATAAAGACATATAAAAAGACATATAAAGGTACCTGGTGTTGGCAGGTAATGCAGAGTCGCTTCATGATGGGAATATGAAGACAGGGGTGAGGATAAGATGTGGAGGAGGGGGGGGGAGGGAGAGGGAGAGGGAGAGGGAGTGGGTTGCGAGGAGGTAATGGGATGGAGAGGAGGGGGAAGGAGAGAAAGATGGGCAGGAGAGAGGACAGGGAAGGTTCTAAATAATTCATTCTTTAGTTTAGACCCATCGGGGGGAGGGAGAGGGAGTGGGTTGCGAGGAGGTAATGGGATGGAGAGGAGGGGGAAGGAGAGAAAGATGGGCAGGAGAGAGGACAGGGAAGGTTCTAAATAATTCATTCTTTAGTTTAGACCCATCTCGCTCTAAAGTATAATTTTTAAGGATTCTAAAGTGGATTTCTAAAAGGTAATTATAATGGGTTCTAAAGGGTAATTCTCAAGAGATATTCCAAATGGTAATTCTAAAGGGCGAGTCTCAAGGGGAGTTCCAAAGAGTAATTCTAAAGGGTGATTCTCAGGGGGTGTTCGAAAGGGTGAGTCCAAAGGGAAATTCCAAAGGGAAATTCCAAAGGGAAATTCCAAAGGGAAATTCTAAAGGGAAATTCTAAAGGGAAATTCTAAAGGGAAATTCTAAAGGGAAATTCTAAAGGGTACTTCTAAAGGGTACTTCTAAAGGGTACTTCTAAAGGGTACTTCTAAAGGGTACTTCTAAAGGGTAGTTCTAAAAAGGAAATTCTAAAGGGAAATTCTAAAGGGAAATTCTAAAGGGAAATTCTAAAGGGAAATTCTAAAAGGGGATTCTAAAGGGGGATTCTAAAGGGGAATTCTAAAGGGAAATTCTAAAGGGAAATTCTAAAGGGATATTCTAAAGGGATATTCTAAAGGGAAATTCTAAAGAGAAATTCTAAAGAGAAATTCGAAACAGAAATTCTAAAGGGAAATTCTAAAGTGTGATTCCAAAGTGTAATTCTAAAGTGTAATTCTAAAGTGCAATTCTAAAGTGTAATTCTAAAGAGTAATTCTAAAGAGTAATTCTAAAGTGTAATTATAAAGTGTAATTCTAAAGTGTAATTCTAAAGTGTAATTCTAAAGTGCAATTCTAAAGTGTAATTCTAAAGAGTAATTCTAAAGAGTAGTTCTAAAGAGTAATTCTAAAGTGTAATTCTAAAGAGTAATTCTAAAGTGTAATTCTAAAGTGTAATTCTAAAGAGTAGTTCTAAAGAGTAATTCTAAAGTGTAATTATAAAGGGAAATTCTAAAGTTTAATTCTAAAGGGAAATTCTAAAGTTTAATTCTAAAGAGTAATTCTAAAGTGTAATTCTAAAGAGTAATTCTAAAGTGTAATTCTAAAGTGTAATTCTAAAGTGTAATTCTAAAGAGTAATTCTAAAGAGTAATTCTAAAGTGTAATTATAAAGTGTAATTATAAAGTGTAATTCTAAAGTGTAATTCTAAAGAGTAATTCTAAAGAGTAATTCTAAAGTGTAATTATAAAGTGTAATTCTAAAGTGTAATTCTAAAGTGCAATTCTAAAGTGTAGTTCTAAAGTGTAATTCTAAAGTTTAATTCTAAAGAGTAATTCTAAAGTGTAATTCTAAAGTGTAATTATAAAGTGTAATTCTAAAGGGAAATTCTAAAGTTTAATTCTAAAGAGTAATTCTAAAGAGTAATTCTAAAGAGTAATTCTAAAGTGTAATTCTAAAGTGTAATTCTAAAGAGTAATTCTAAAGTGTAATTCTAAAGTGTAATTCTAAAGTTTAATTCTAAAGTGTAATTCTAAAGTGTAATTATAAAGTGTAATTATAAAGTGTAATTATAAAGGGAAATTCTAAAGTTTAATTCTAAAGTGTAATTCTAAAGTGTAATTATAAAGTGTAATTCTAAAGGGAAATTCTAAAGTTTAATTCTAAAGTGTAATTCTAAAGTTTAATTCTAAAGGGAAATTCTAAAGTGTAATTCTAAAGTGTAATTCTAAAGTGTAATTCTAAAGTGTAATTACCTTCGCAAAAGCGGAAGGTTATGTTTTGATCGCTGTGTATTTATTTGTATGTCTGTGTGTGTGTGTGTGTGTGTATGTTATTCGCATAACTCAAAAAGTATTCAACTGAATTGCATGAAATTTGGTGGGATGATTGGTTATTATACGGGACACATTTGATTAGATTTTGGGAGCAATCGGGTCAAAGGTCAAGGTCAAGGTCACGAAAAGGTCAAAATCGTATTTTTACCATAGCGCGGTCAATTTTTATCCAATTGGCATGCAACTAATGCCAAAATGTTCAGAATTCAATGCCCGATCTTGTTTGTCATAACTCGGTCAATTCTTATCCGATTTGCATGAAATCAGCACCAAACTGTTCACTGTTCTGTTCCCTACACTCCCATGCCAAGTACAGAACAGTAGCTGCGGCGAAGGTATGCGCTCTACCGAGTGCCCGTTCTAGTTATAAAGTGTAATTCTAAAGTGTAATTATAAAGTGTAATTATAAAGTGTAATTCTAAAGTGTAATTCTAAAGTGTAATTCTAAAGTGTAATTCTAAAGAGTAATTCTAAAGAGTAATTCTAAAGAGTAATTCTAAAGAGTAATTCTAAAGTGTAATTCTAAAGGGAAATTCTAATGTGTGATTCCAAAGTGTAATTCTAAAGTGTAATTCTAAAGGGAAATTCTAAAGTGTAATTATAAAGTGTAATTCTAAAGTGTAATTATAAAGTGTAATTATAAAGTGTAATTATAAAGTGGATTCTAAAGTGTGATTCTAAAGTGTAATTATAAAGTGTAATTATAAAGTGTGATTCTAAAGTGTAATTCTAAAGTGTAATTATAAAGTGTAATTCTAAAGTGCAATTCTAAAGTGTAATTATAAAGTGTAATTATAAAGTGTGATTCTAAAGTGTAATTCTAAAGTGTAATTCTAAAGTGTAATTCTAAAGGGAAATTCTAAAGTGTGATTCCAAAGTGTAATTCTAAAGTGTAATTCTAAAGGGAAATTCTAAAGTGTAATTATAAAGTGTAATTCTAAAGTGTAATTATAAAGTGTAATTCTAAAGTGTAATTATAAAGTGTAATTATAAAGTGTAATTATAAAGTGTGATTCTAAAGTGTAATTCTTAAGTGTAATTCTAAAGTGTAATTCTAAAGTGTAATTCTAAAGAGTAGTTCTAAAGAGTAATTCTAAAGTGTAATTCTAAAGGGAAATTCTAAAGTGTGATTCCAAAGTGTAATTCTAAAGTGTAATTCTAAAGTGTAATTCTAAAGTGCAATTCTAAAGTGTAATTCTAAAGTGTAATTCTAAAGAGTAGTTCTAAAGAGTAATTCTAAAGTGTAATTATAAAGTGTAATTATAAAGTGTAATTATAAAGTGTAATTCTAAAGGGAAATTCTAAAGGGAAATTCTAAAGTTTAATTCTAAAGTGTAATTCTAAAGTGTAATTCTAAAGGGAAATTCTAAAGTGTAATTCTAAAGTGTAATTCTAAAGTGTAATTCTAAAGTGTAATTATAAAGTGTAATTCTAAAGGGAAATTCTAAAGTGTAATTATAAAGTGTAATTCTAAAGTGTAATTATAAAGTGTAATTATAAAGTGTAATTATAAAGTGTAATTCTAAAGTGTAATTATAAAGTGTAATTATAAAGTGTGATTCCAAAGTGTAATTCCAAAGTGTAATTCTAAAGTGTAATTCTAAAGTGTAATTCTAAAGTGTAATTCTAAAGAGTAGTTCTAAAGAGTAATTCTAAAGTGTAATTCTAAAGGGAAATTCTAAAGTGCGATTCCAAAGTGTAATTCTAAAGTGTAATTCTAAAGTGCAATTCTAAAGTGTAATTCTAAAGTGTAATTCTAAAGTGTAATTATAAAGTGTAATTCTAAAGGGAAATTCTAAAGTTTAATTCTAAAGTGTAATTCTAAAGTGTCATTCTAAAGTTTAATTCTAAAGTTTAATTCTAAAGTGTAATTCTAAAGTGTAATTCTAAAGTGTAATTCTAAAGTTTAATTCTAAAGTGTAATTCTAAAGTGTAATTATAAAGTGTAATTCTAAAGGGAAATTCTAAAGTTTAATTCTAAAGTTTAATTCTAAAGTGTAATTCTAAAGTGTAATTCTAAAGAGTAGTTCTAAAGAGTAATTATAAAGTGTAATTCTAAAGCATAATTCTAAAGTGTAATTCTAAAGTGTAATTCTAAAGTGTAATTCTAAAGTGTAATTCTAAAGAGTAGTTCTAAAGAGTAATTCTAAAGTGTAATTCTAAAGGGAAATTCTAAAGTGTGATTCCAAAGTGTAATTCTAAAGTGTAATTCTAAAGTGCAATTCTAAAGTGTAATTCTAAAGTGTAATTCTAAAGAGTAGTTCTAAAGAGTAATTCTAAAGTGTAATTATAAAGTGTAATTATAAAGTGTAATTATAAAGTGTAATTCTAAAGGGAAATTCTAAAGTTTAATTCTAAAGTGTAATTCTAAAGTGTAATTATAAAGTGTGATTCTAAAGGGAAATTCTAAAGTTTAATTCTAAAGTGTAATTCTAAAGTTTAATTCTAAAGGGAAATTCTAAAGTGTAATTCTAAAGTGTAATTCTAAAGTGTAATTATAAAGTGTAATTCTAAAGTGTAATTCTAAAGTGTAATTATAAAGTGTAATTATAAAGTGTAATTATAAAGTGTAATTCTAAAGGGAAATTCTAAAGTTTAATTCTAAAGTGTAATTATAAAGTGTAATTCTAAAGTGTAATTCTAAAGTGTAATTCTAAAGGGAAATTCTAAAGGGAAATTCTAAAGTTTAATTCTAAAGTGTAATTCTAAAGTTTAATTCTAAAGGGAAATTCTAAAGTGTAATTGTAAAGTGTAATTATAAAGTGTAATTCTAAAGTGTAATTATAAAGTGCAATTCTAAAGGGAAATTCTAAAGTTTAATTCTAAAGTGTAATTCTAAAGTGTAATTATAAAGTGTAATTCTAAAGTTTAATTCTAAAGGGAAATTCTAAAGTGTAATTATAAAGTGTAATTCTAAAGGGAAATTCTAAAGTGTAATTCTAAAGAGTAGTTCTAAAGAGTAATTCTAAAGGGTAATTCTAAATTGTAATTCTAAAGTGTAATTCTAAAGTGTAATTCTAAAGTGTAATTATAAAGTGTAATTATAAAGTGTAATTATAAAGTGTAATTCTAAAGTGTAATTATAAAGTGTAATTCTAAAGGGAAATTCTAAAGTTTAATTCTAAAGTGTAATTCTAAAGTGTAATTATAAAGTGTAATTCTAAAGGGAAATTCTAAAGTTTAATTCTAAAGTGTAATTCTAAAGTGTAATTCTAAAGTGTAATTATAAAGTGTAATTCTAAAGTGTAATTATAAAGTGTAATTCTAAAGAGTAATTCTAAAGAGTAATTCTAAAGTGTAATTCTAAAGAGTAATTCTAAAATGTAATTCTGAAGCGTAATTCTAAAGCGTAATTCTAAAGAGTAATTCTAAAGTGTAATTCTAAAGAGTAATTCTAAAGCGTAATTCTAAAGCGTAATTCTAAAGTGTAATTCTGAAGCGTAATTCTAAAGCGTAATTCTAAAGAGTAATTCTAAAGTGTAATTCTAAAGGGTAATTCTAAAGAGTAGTTCTAAAGAGTAATTCTAAAGTGTAATTCTAAAGAGTAGTTCTAAAGTGTAGTTCTAAAGTGTAATTCTAAAGTGTAATTCTAAAGTGTAATTCTAAAGTGTAATTCTAAAGTGTAATTCTAAAGTGTAATTCTAAAGTGTAATTCTAAAGTGTAATTCTAAAGTGTAATTCTAAAGTGTAATTCTAAAGTGTAATTCTAAAGAGTAATTCTAAAGAGTAATTCTAAAGAGTAATTCTAAAGAATAATTCTAAAGCGTAATTCTAAAGAGTAATTCTAAAGGGTAATTCTAAAGTGTAATTCTAAAGTGTAATTCTAAAGTGTAATTCTAATGAGTAATTCTAAAGAGTAATTCTAAAGCGTAATTCTAAAGAGTAATTCTAAAGTGTAATTCTAAAGAGTAATTCTAAAGAGTAATTCTAAAGAATAATTCTAAAGCGTAATTCTAAAGAGTAATTCTAAAGAGTAATTCTAAAGAGTAATTCTAAAGCGTAATTCTAAAGTGTAATTCTAAAGAGTAATTCTAAAGCGTAATTCTAAAGAGTAATTCTAAAGGGTAATTCTAAAGAGTAATGCTCAAGGGTGATTCTGAAATTGTTAGCATTTGGAAGTCCTGTAACTTGGATGGATTGCATACATACTGCCAAACTGCACAACCTCTTTCGGAGACAGCTGCGATTTTTATGTTACATCGTAAATTCTGGGATGCCTGTAGCTCTGAAAGAAAACTTCAAATCAGAAAAGTACTGGGTATAGTTGGGGAAAGTCTCCTATGAAGGAAACAAAGGTACATCCAATCAAGTCGCATCATGATGCCTTTGCTCAGCATCAACACCAGCAAATGACAGTTGGAGCTTGAAACATCTGGCAAAAGCCCTTGCAAAGTGGGATGTCTTGGCAGAGAAGTAACAAATATTTTTCTGAGTATCCCTTGCAAGCACAATCTTGAGTTCCAACAATGCTTGTTCGAATCATGTTGCGATCTCGTAGTGCTGATAACAAAAGCTACATTTGTAATCACTAAGTAATGGACACAGTATTATGTTACTTATCAGTGGATAATTCTGTACTTCACATGAAGGTACCCACACCTCTGGGTCTATAAATACGAGGAGCGTATTCTGACTCACTTTACATTTTGATGTCATGTCATGTGCCAATAGCTACTGCCAATGAGTTTCCAGGAAGTGAGACGGACATTTTCAGGACTTATTGACACCAATATTTTGTAATGACATTTTAGAAATATTTTCAAGTGTTGGTGTATTATTATTTCACACCCGAACCGTAGCACCTAGAGGCCCCAAATTTTGGGTGTTGGTACTTCAAAATCTGGGCAACATTGGCCTTGATGTCCGATTCGAGGCAACCAAAGGCCACTATAAGGTGTATATTGGGATGCGGGGTCAGGCAGTGCTGCCACCGACCAGCAGGCAAAAGGTAACCACCAAGAGGCCAATAATTCCATGGCTTTTCAATGTCCAAGATGTCCCGAAAAGCTCACCCAGTTGAGCAGCCCCGGGTATTCCCTCTCCCCCCACTATACCTATGTGATGACATATACACACACATTTTGAAAGTACGTTTTATTTCACACTCAGTGTGGGTTTCATTAATGATACAAGAAAGCAGATATTAAAAAAAGAGAAAAAAGCAACAATCAGTAACAAGTCCTTAGAAGTGATGGTGGTAGGTCATATATGAGTATTATCATTGTTGAAAAAAAAAGACTATCAATATCCAAACAGGGAAGCAGCTATTTGGCTTTATCGTTTCGACTCAACTGATGGAGACAACAAGAGGTATTGGCAGAGATTAAGGGGATACTTTTATGGTGATAGTTTTCACTTCAGTATAAGCTTGCAATGCACATTCGCCTAAATCTCGGCCAAAGCCCGATTCCTTGTAGCCCCCGAAAGGGGCAGCAACTTTGTGCTGATTGAAACAATTGACCCAAACTGTACCAACCCTCAACCCATGAGCAACCTGCAGGGCCTTATTCAGGTCGTTGGTGAACACGGCACCTGCCAGGCCATAACGGCTGTCATTTGCTCGCTTGATGACATCATCCAGAGTTTTAAAAGGAATGATACTCTGCACAGGTCCAAATATCTCATCCCGTGCAATAGTCATATCGTCAGTCACATCAGCAAATACAGTGGGTTGGATGAAATAGCCAATCTCCCCAAATCGTTTTCCTCCACATAATAGCTTTGCCCCCTGCTTGCTGCCTAACTTGATGTTTGCCATCACCTTGTTGAATTGGTCCAAATCCACTTGTGGACCTTGTTGTGTGGCCAAGTTAAACGGGTCTCCGACTTTACGTTTGTTCGCCAACTCCACGCTCCTCTCCACAAACTCGTTGTACACCGGTTCCTGCACAAACGTGCGCGAGCCAGCCGAACAGACCTGCCCCATATTGAAAAACAACGCATCATGAGCGAGCTGCGCGCTAAAATCTAGGTCCGCATCAGGCAGAACAATGCATGGGCTCTTTCCACCAAGCTCTAATGTAACCCGCTTTAGGTTGCTCCGACCAGCTGCCTGTTGGACGAGCCGGCCCACCTCCGTAGAGCCTGTGAAGGACACTTTATCCACATCCATATGTTCAGCAACAGCAGCTCCTGCAGTGACACCAAATCCAGGCACAACATTCACGACCCCAGGAGGAAACCCCGCTTCCTGCACCAGGCTTGCCACATAGAGGGCTGTCAATGGGGTTTGTTCTGCTGGTTTGAGGACTACTGTGTTTCCCATGGTTAAAGCTGGTGCAAGTTTCAAGGCTTGCATCACTATGGGGAAGTTCCAAGGGATGATCAAGCCACAAACTCCCACTGGCTCTATTTTAGTGTAGCACATGAAATCTCCATCAACTGGGATGGTTTGACCACAAACCTTGTCTGACCAGCCAGAAAAGTACTGGTAAAGCTGGATTGCAAAATCCACATCGTGCAGTGCATCGATGTAAGGCTTGCCATTGTCTAGTGTCTCTAAGGAAGCAAGGTAGACTCGATCACGATACAAAAGATCTGCAAGATGGCGCAGGAGCATTCCTCGCTCACTTGCATTCATCTGGCACCACGGAGAGCCCCGAGATAAGGCCTCACGAGCGGCACGGACTGCAATATCTACGTCGGCACGTGCACCCTCCGCTACTTGCCCAATCACTTGGCCCGTTGTTGGGTTGGTCGTTGGAAAACCCTTACCACTGACAGCATCGTGCCAATCGTTGTTGATAAATATCTTTGTGTGCTGGACCTCAGGCTGCAGGATCGGAGTGGGATGTGTTGCTGCAGTTGTGCTACAGCTGGAAGCAACTATACAAGACCGGGTAAGCCGGTAAACTGAAGCAAATCCAAGCCGCTGCATCCTACAAGCATGGGGACACAAGGAAATAGAAATACAAGATAAGTACATTGATCAATATTATCTACATACATAAAAAGGATACACTCACAATTTAATCTGCACAGGTATAAAACATAAACCTCTTGTGGTTTTATAATGAGGTGTGTTATTAATAAGGAAGTTCCAAACTCAATATATAAAGTCCCAATTCCTTATTAAGCATCAAGAAAATGAATTGAACCTAAATAATGATGACAATTTCAGAACAGAAGCCATCCAATGTCTTGTTTAATATGCGGGTGTCAATAAATTACTTGTTTTCATTCTAGCAACATATGACGTGCATGCCTGTCTCCATCCAGCAATATGGATTGGCAGCCCTGCATTGTATGTCATTGGGCGATAATCTGAGGTTGTAGGTTGGCAAATCTGAATCACGTGACCAAGATGGCAAACGGCATTGGAAAGTTGTACACCCAGCAAGAACGAGCTGTTATCCGTTTTCTATGGTGGAAGGCACTCGAGCCTGGTGTTGGCTTTGCAGTTAGGGTGCCGGCTTGGGATCCTAGGATCCTGAGTTCGAATCCTGGTCAATCGCTGAATTAACGCCAGGGGGGTTGAATCAGCCTGTCATCCTTCCGAGGTCAGCAAATTGAGTACCAGCTTGCTGGGATGAATGATCCCGGTGTGTACCCCGATTTAGAATAGGTACACCGTATCCCTGCGCATCGTAAGAGGCGACCAAGGGTTGGCATCAGGAAGGGCATCCGGCCATAAAAACATTGCCTCAAACAGGGAACCATGATTGTCATGGGGCCCGCAAGGCTAACCCCCGCTCTAGAGGGGAAAATGGCCTTAAAACGATCATTCATTCATTCATATATGGTGGAAGGCACTTGTGAAATAGAAATTTATGGATGAATGAGTGGACAGTGTGGGCATTATGCCTGGACTGAAGAAATGTGTACAAATGGAGAGAAAAGCTTGGGGAAGGCAGACAAGCTATTTGGGATGTGCAGCATTCTGGAAGATCATGAGGCCACATCTTGACATCTGCACAGAACGTCACCCATGTGGACGAACGTTTCTGTGGTGAATGACACATGATGTGTCATGGCATTTCCAATTATATTAGCATTAGCTATGGTACAGTACATTACAGTGCATACGATTGTTGATCCACTAAACTCTTGAAAGATGTTATGTATGTGTGTGCCCAAAGAGCTCCTAGAACACCACAAGGCCCAGCATTAGGAAACCGGTACAGCCTCGCTGAAGCACTTTGATAATGAAGGGGCGACTTCCTATCTCATATATTGAATGGCGACAAGACATGAGTGTTCCAATATGAACAGAATCAGAAACAAAGCATGAGGTGGAAGAATACAACGTTTCCTACGAATAAGTTTAAGGTTGAGCGGTATGTTGGCAAAACCTTGCTCATTGTGTTCTGGCACATGAGTGGTCCCCTTTAGATTTTATTCCAAGAACAGAATAACCAGTGCAATGTCCTGTGACTGCAGATGTTGTCTTGGTCGATCTGGGTTGTGCTTCTGAAACAATACAATGCCAGACCACACCACCCACATGACAGGAGGCATCACCTCCATACTGAAATGGGAGGTGGTCCCACACTCACCATACAGAACAAACAGTGCCCAACTGACGACTATGTATTTAGGCTATTGAAGGAGACTCTACTTAGCAAACACTTCACATGACATGAAAATGTCCACAAGGCTGTTTGAGTGTGGCTACGCTCCAAATCGAAAGAGGATTTATATGCTGCAGGCATCGGGAAGTTGACATTTAAATGGGACATTGCGTCTCACTCTTGGGTGATCATATTAAGGAATGACCAGCAGTAGGCTACACATTTTTGTGGGCTCAAAAAAGAGCAGTAGAAAGCAAAGTGGCACAATTCAGACTCAAATTCATGCTCTAGTTATTGTGATGAGATAAAGGTGAAGATCCATTGTAGTTCCCTCTCTGGTGGTGAGATAAGCAATGTGTCTATGAGAAGGTTGGCCTGAGAGTGTCTTTTGTGACCGAATTCGAGCTGGTAAGTTTAAATGACGCTTCTTTATATGGCTTGCTTTACATAGGGCATATTATATGGCCGCCTGCTAATATGTGATTATTATTTTGTAGATGACGTGGAGGATTGATTTCAATAAAGCTCAATATCTTGAAGAAGTTTGTAATTGAAATAATTATATTTTTTATTGAAATCTTCTACGCTCGGGTTCCATGCCTCGAGTGCCTTTGTGACTGGCCTCTCGTCACCCGCAATACGGCTAAGATTACTCGAGAAGACAGCCATGACTCTGCAGGAAGCTTGTGATCAGATCAAGCTCCCGTCCTGCAGCCTGCTCAGACTCACTCGGAGACGGCTCCTATTTCCGAGCAACCCCTTGCGGGCGCTGCGGCTGCTCCGGGAGACAGACGCTTCGCTGTCTCTTGAAGAGGAAGGCCTGAGTACTACGGCCGCTGCCTCCCCTTCCGAGAATGCAAAGTGTTATTTCTGCGGGAATCAGCGGCACTCACGTGCTCTTTGTCCGGCCTGGGAAGCGCTATGTCATACTTGTGGGAAAAGAGGACACTTTGCGAAGGTTTGTCGCTTGATGAAGACGCGACACACTACCCTCACAGGAACTATCACTTCTTGCGTTGCCCGCTCCGCAGAGCCGGCGCTGTCTCGCAGTCTCTCCTGCGCAGTGCTTCAGGTGCTTGTCAAGGGAAAAGCTGCCGATGCACTGATCGACACGGGCAGCAGCGTGAGCTATGTCTGTCAAGCGCTGGTCCAGCGGCACGAATGAACGGTCGGCCCAGATACGCGGCATATCTACGACCTCAGCAGGCCGGTGCACTAAGGGAATGTGCATTGTTAATTTTGTTGTCAATGATGTTATGTATCCCAATGTAAAACTAATGATAATGCCAAACTTATGCGCCGATGTGCTGCTAGGGCATGATTTTTTGCATAGACATGGGCGATTGGAAATGCAATTCAGAGTAGGGGAGAACACTCTGTTTGCGGTCTGGCCGAAATGGCTATTGAGCCACCTGCTCTATTTCCTAGTTTAACTGTCGATTGTAAACCACAAACCATAAAGTCTAGACGGTACACCCGTGCTAACACCCAGTTCATTGCTGTTGAGACTAAACTATTGCTGTGGGAGGGCATTATAGAGCCTAGTAGTTCTCCGTGGAGGGCCCAGGTGCTTGTGGTGCATACGGCTAATCATCGGAAGCGCATGGTCGTGGATTATTCTCAGACTATTAATATATTCACACAGCTTGACGCATATCCATTGCCCAAAATGGATGATATGGTACGGGACGTGGCTAAGGACCGTGTATTCAGCACCTTGGATTTAAGAAGCGCGTATCATCAGATACCGATACGTGAGTCTGACAGGCCCTATACTGGGTTTGAATCTGGCCAAAGGCTATATCAATTTTGTCGCATCCCTTTCAGCGTAGCAAAGGGTGTATCTTGTTTTCAGGGCGCCATCGATGACATTATTGCTAAAGAGCAATTGAAAGACATTTTTGTGTACGTCGACAATGTGAGGGTTTGCGGCAACAATCGGGAAGACCATGATGCCAACTTGCGCCGATTCTTGTGGGTAGAGCAACAGTACCATCTGACTTTCAATGAGGAAAAATGTAAAAATGCGTCCCAGACGATAGAACTTCTCGGGTACACGGTGTCCGGAGGCGAGATAAAACCAAATACCAAGCGACTGCGCCCTTTGCTCGACATGGCGGCTCCGTGTGATCGTGCATCCTTGTGCCGTGCCTTAGGGTTATTTGCACATTATTCATGGTGGGACCAAGGCTGCTCAGAAAAGATTCGGCCTCTTGTGGATTGCAAGGCTTTTCCTCCAATGATGAGTGCCAAGGCCGCATTCCAGCAGCTGAAGGAAAACATAGCAGGCACCTGTGTGACCTCCATTGACAAGACAATACCCTTCCTAGTCGAAACAGAAGCCTCCGATTGCGCAATCGCAGCGACGCTCACCTGGGGGGGGGGGGGGAGGAGCCGGTGGCATTCTTCTCGTGCACCTTGACCGAGAGTGAGCATAAACACTATCGAAAAGGAGGTGTACGCTATAGTTGAGTCGGTCAGGCGATGGGGACACTTTATTTTAGGCAAAAAGATTCAACTCGTGACCAATCAACAGTCTGTGGCATTCATGTACGACCATCAGCATGCACAACGCATTAAGAATGAAAAGATATTGAGATGGCGAATTGAATTGGCCGAGTATTGCTTCGATATAGTCTATCGTCTAGGTCGTGATAATCTGGCGGCCGATGCCTTGTCTAGACCTGTCTGCATGGGCATGATGTCCGATGATTTGCGAGTGATTCATGAATCTCTATGCCATCCTGGGGTGACGCGTCTTCGCGCATTTTGTTCGCTATTGTAATTTGCCTTTCTCGGTAGATGACGTCAGACGCTTGTGCAGTTCATGTTCAGTGTGCGCTGAAATGAAACCTCGTTTCTACAAGCTGCCGATGGGGACTTCGATTCAAGCCGGCCGTCCTTGGGAGAGATTGGGTATCGATTTTAAGGGGCCCTTACCACAGTTGGGCCAGCACCGCTATATGCTCACAGTCGAAGATGAGTATTCCCGATTCCCATTTGCGTTCCCATGCACTGACATGTCATCTACTACAGTCATCCACTGCTTGCGTCAGCTGTTTCTAGTTTGGATATCCAGCTTTCATGCATTCTGATAGGGGGGCAGTGTTCATGTCTCTGGAGGTGAGGACCCTCCTCTTGGAGTGAGGCATCGCCGCCAGCCGGACTACTCTGCATCACCCGCAAGGGAACGGACAAGTCGAACGATTTAATGGCATAGTCTGGCAGGCCATGGAAATGGCTTTGAAACCCTGAGGCCTGAACTCTAATCAGTGGGGTTCAGTGTTGCCTGAAGCCTTGCACGCCATCCGCACCCTCCTATGTACCGCAACAAATGAAACTCCACACGATCGAATGTTTTGTTATCAAAGGCGTAGCTCCAGTGGACAATCCCTGCCAGGCTGGCTTTCTGAACCCGGACCCGCTTTCTTGAAGCGGATGGTCTGTCATAGTAAATACGAACCACTGGTTGATCGGGTACATGTGCTGGAGGCGAACCTGGAATACGCTCAGGTTCGGATGGCAGACGGACGCACGGTGACTATCGTTTCGGCATTGATTCATGTTCTGATACGAGTGAGGGCCAAGGGGCAGGGCTGGATGCGCTTAACACACCTGCGTTGTCATCTCGAGTTGCGAATTCTTCGGGGCCTGATGACGTTCTGATCCGTACAGAATCGCCGAGGCCCGAGGTAGATTCCTCTAGTCCGGCTGAGCCCAACATTGTAGAGTCTGAGATCAGTTCTGTCAGTTATCATACTCGAGCTGGACGAGTGAGTCGGAAGCCGCTCCGTTTGGGGTTGTAGATGGGTTCTCTGCTAATGAACGATGTTTATCTGTGTGATATGCAGTAGTATGGCTTACATACCCACGTGCTTTGCTGAAATTCTTTATTGGAGGGAGAATGTAATGAAATAATGGTTGTGATCTGCTGCAGTTCCTCCCTGGCGGTTGAGATAAGCAATGCTTTATAAGTATAAGTGATTGGGTATGCGTGCAAGAGACTGCCTGTATTCTGCGACGATCCGAGCTGGTAAGCATAATTGTCGCTTCTTTATACGGCTTGCTTTTTTAATCGGGTTTTATATGGCTGTTTGCTAATAATTGATTAATCTCTTTGTAGATGACGTGGAAGTTTTGATTTCAATAAAGCTCACTATTTGGAAGGAGTTTTGTGGATTCATATCACCACATTGATATCCCAATGTTACGCCCTGAAAAGGAGAAATCAGGATCGGAGTCAGGCTAGTTCAACCCCGAATGCGTTGGCCAGTGCAAGAAATCGTCCTTGGAGGACAGTGACTGGTGAAGGTCTCCGTGCCAAACTTGCTGCATCAGAGAAAGACCTTGTCCAAGAGGGTTACAAAACCTTTCATTTCCGAGAGGTTTGTGTCATTGTATGGGGACTTAACTAACCAGAGACCTGTTAGGGTATTGAGGGACACCGGAGAACATCAATCTTTGATGCTCGAGGGCATTTTGCCATTGTCTGAAAAAAACTGCAACTGGAGTTAGTGTCCTCTTAGAGGGTTGGTGGCTTCGTTAAAGCTCCTCTTCATGTGATCCATTTAAAGTCTGAGTTGGTGTCAGGACCGGTCACCATAGGTTTACAAGCCACTCTTCCTGTGGAGGGAATTAATTTTATTATCGGGAATGATTGGGCCGGTGGTCGCGTTTCAGGTAATCCGATGTTGGTTGAAAAGCCCAGTATGGAAAATAACAGCATAGTTAGAGCAGGAAATTCCGGGAATATTTCCATAATGTGCAGTGACTCGTGCTATGGGTAGGAAGCGCTCAAGAGAATGAGAAGGAAGGACATGTGGATTTGGGTTCCATAGAGATATTGGAGGAAAGCTCTGGGAGACACGTTAGTAAAGGGAGTGACATCAAGGAACATAATGATAAGGTTTCATCTGGACCAAAGGATAAAATGGAGTGTCCGTCGGAGACATCTGGGAACGAGGTTGAACAAACGATGCTTGTCCGAAAGAGACTTGTTGAAGAGCAACACAGAGATTCTGAACTCCGGAGTCTGATTGGTAAAGCCATTGTCATGAAATTCTGTCTAACGTCTGAACCCAGGTGTCATGCATCTTTTGCCCGCTACGCGGCCGTTATAAGAACTCGGTCATTCAGCGCTATGATCATACCTGAGACATTAACTGTATGCTATGCTGGTGCATAACTAGATGGTACGTACTGCCACTTTGTTACGGCTTGCTTGCTTGTGCTCATCTGTTAACTCATTACTAGTTCAGATGTATGCTGATTATTGATATGATGTTCGTTGGTTCTCTTTACAAGTATTGTTAGGGATCGAATGATATTAAACTCATGATCTGAGCCAATGTTGTAACTCCGATTCTTACAACAATTAATGTCATTCGTCTCTTGTCTTGATCGACAACGATGACTCGTAAGCTGATCCTTGTTCCGATCTTCGGAGCGGATCCACAAGCCCCAGACTCGGCTGCCCAGCTGCAACATTGGCTTTGACTGCTGACGAGTTACCTGGGAGCCCAAGCTGATCTCACGGATGAGACAAAGCTCGCGGTGCTTAATTCTCACGTCTCACATTCTGTTTATCAGTACATTTCTCAGTGCATCACATACGCGACTGCCGAAGCGGAACTTCGCCGAATCTACATCAAGACTCGAAGCGCGGTCTACACCCGGTATTTGCTCTCCTCCCGATGGCAGGACCCTTCGGAATCCATTGATCACTTTGTTCAGGATCTTCGCCGTTTAGCGAAGGACTGTACAGGTGAACCCAGATCCCACGAACAGGTCTGTGATGATTTAATGAGAGATGCTTTTGTTTCCGGTGTATACTCACCGATGATACGCCAAAGATTGCTAGAGACGGCCGATTTAACTCTTGAGACTGCTCATAAAAATGCGCTCATTTACGACGAGGCGCGAAGACAATCTGAGGCATACGATCGTCACGAACGTCCGTTCGTCACTGCGAGGCTAACCAGTGAACGACCGGAGAGGGCCGCAGAAGCGGCGCGAGTGGATGCTGACCCTCCGCTGGAATCGGGGACAACGGACACTCTCGAGGCTTCGGGCCCGAGCATGACTGCCGCTGCTGCCATGACCCCATCTGCCTGGGGTACCGCAAAGTGCTATTTTTGTGGGAATCGAAATCATTTGAGGACAGTTTGCCCCACGCGTGAGACGGTGTCTTTCGTGCTCACGAAAAAGTCATTTCTCAAAGGTATGCCGATCAACACGGGGCCAGCAAACTCGCCCGACATTGTCCGTGCTTTTCGCGTGGTCCGGGGCACAATCTGCATCTCACGCGACATTGACTAGGATCCACTCGCAGCCATCTCCCTGCGCGGGCCTCGCGCGGCACGCACATCCTTGACAGGAAGTCTTTCATCGCCCGCGGCGATTTCACCTCGACACTAGCTGGTGTCGGACCAGTGCGCGTGGCTCGATCGCCACCTCTGGATGTTTCGCAAGCTACGCCACACTCGACACTAGCTAGCGTCGGACCAGCACGCGTGGCTCGATCGCCACCTCTGGATGTTTCACAAACTACGCCACGCTCGACACTAGCTGGCGTCGGACCTACGCGCGTGGCTCGATCGCCACCTCTGGATGTTTCAACAACTACAGGACCACCCGGGTTAACCAACGCTGTTATTTCAGTCATGGTTGAGGGGCAGATGGTCAACGCCTTGATCGACACGGGCTCTACTGATAGCTACGTTCACTTGCGACTCGGCCAGAAGCATGGATGGCCGATTCTCGGGACAACACACAGGATTTTCATGGCTTCCCAAGCTCTTTGGCTGCGTACCAAAGGCGAATGCCGACTGAAGCCAGTGATCAATGGCCGAATGTTTCCGGATGTGCATTTAATGGTTTTACCAACATTATGTGCAGAAGTGCTACTAGGTCACGATTTTCTCCGTCGACATGGATGCTTGGAAATGGAATTTGGAGGTGACAATACTCTCTGTGTGTGCTCTGGTCGGGATGGAAATTTAACCCCTGACGCTGTTTCCAAATTCGACTCCTGACTGCACCCTGGTTGCCGTTAAATCGCATTGATACTTGCGGGCTGACACGCAATTTATAGCGGAGGAAACTAGCCGACTTCTGAAGGAGGGTATAATCGAACCTAGTCGATCACCTTGGAGGGCTCAAGTTCTGGTAGTCCAGACAGAAAATCATCACAAACGCATGGTAATCGACTACTCGCAGGCGATTAATCGGTTTTACGCAACTGGACGCCTACCCACTCCCGGGATTGGATTCCCTGGTTCGGCAGGTGGCACAGTACTCGATCTACAGCACATTAGATCTCTGCAGTGCATATCATTAGATCCCTATCGCGGAGTCCGATCGCATCTACACCGGGTTTGAATCCGGACAGAGGTTCTACCAGTTCACTCGATTACCTGTTGGTAATCTGATTACCGATTACCTTTTGGTGTGACCTTTTGGGGTCACAAACGGGGTGGCATGCTTTCAAAGGGCCATAGATGACATAATCGCTAAGGAACACTTAACCGATGTCTTTGTTTTCCTGGACAATATAACAGTTTGTGGGTACGATCAGGCCCATCATGATGCCAATTTGCAGCATTCCCTCCAGGTTGCGCGCACGTATCGGCTAACTCTGAACGAGGCTAAATGTCGCTATTCCACCCGCACAATAGATCTCCTGGGGTACACCGTGACCCAGGGCTCTATCACTCCAGACAAGGAGCGGCTGCGACCTTTGCTCGACATGGCCCCACCGCATGATCGCGCTTTGTTGAAGCTTGCCCATTCGCACATTACTCGAAGTGGGTTCAAAATTTTTCTGAAAAGCTCCACCCGCTTGTAGATTGCAAAGTGTTCCCCATGGGTCATGCCGCCAAGGCCGCTTTCCATGGCCTGAAGTCCGACATAGCTGGCGCCGTTGTGTCGTCCATCGATGACAGTCAACCCTTTGTTTTTGGAAAGCGATGCATCCGACCACACGATAGCTGCCACACTCTCTCAAGGGGGGCGACCTGTAGCCTTCTTTTCAAGGACTCTCTCCTCCACGGAGAAACGTCATTCGTCTGTCGAGAAGGAAGCGTACGCCATCGTTGAGTCTATTAGGCATTGGAGACCCTATCTGCTTGGCAAATCTTTTGAGGTCATTACTGATCAGCAAAGCGTCGCTTTCATGTACGACACGCCATGCCCAACGCATTAAGAACGAAAAGATCACTCGCTGGCGGATAGAGCTAGCCGATTTTTGCTTCACTATTGAGTATCGCCCAGGGCGGTATAATCTCGCCGCCGACGCATTATCACGCCCTTCGGTGTGTGCGAGTCTCACCTCCTTTGAGGATCTGCGTGTTCTTCATGAAACGTTGTGCCATCCTGGAGTGACGCGTTTCGCTCATTATGTGCACAGTCACAATTTGCCCTACTATGTTGAGGACATTTGAAGACTGTGTCGCACTTGTTCCGTTTGTGCTGAACTCAAGCCTCTTTTCTACAAACCGCCTGTGGGTACACCGATTCAGGCTACTCGGCCTTGGGAGAGATTGGCAATGGATTTCAAAGGGCCTCTACCGGCTTCGTGTCTCCCTGCTAGCCCTAGCCTACCGGCCTCGGGTAGCTCTCGCTATCTCCTCACGATAGTTGACGAGTTCTCCAGATTCCCTTTTGCTTTCCCGTGCAATGATATGTCCGCTGCAACAGTTATCCGGTGTCTGCAGATTTTGTTCTCCATGTTTGGGAATCCGGCTTACGTACACACCAATCGAGGTGCTGTGTTTCTGTCCCAGGATGGGAGGACCTTTTTGCTCAAGCGCAATATAGCTTCCAGCTATACTACCCCGTACAGGCCACAGGCGAACGGTCGGTTGGAAAGATTTAATGGCATTATATGGAAGGCCATTACTCTGGGCCTTACGTCTTGCGGACTAGGACTGGACCGATAGACCTGGATGGTGCACGGGGCATTAAACTCAATCAGGACTTTATTATTCACAGCTACTAATCAAACTCCTCATGACCGTCTGTTTCGTTACTTGCACCGTTCCGGAGCTGTTCGACCTTTGCCGGGCTGGCTAGCTGAGCCCGGACCGGCTTTCCTCAAACGCGCTGTTCATCAAAGTAAATATGACCCGCTTGTCGACAAGGTTCACATTCTCCAAGCCAATCCCGAGCACGCTCGAGTGCTGCTACCTAATGGACGCGAGTCTACAGTCTCGGTGCGTCATCTTGCTCCGTGCGGGGATACTGTTTAGCCGGAACTCAGCCAGGGGGACCCGTTGATGGGGAATTCACCGTCGGCTCTGCTCCCGCACACGCCCGATTCGGTCGGCCCTGAGCCGCCGCCGCAGTCTCCCGAGATAGGCAGTTATTCTGACGTGGGGAAATTTGGACTCGCGGATGAAGCTCCCGACACTTACCAAATACGCGCCGGAAGAGAAATTTGACGCCCCGGTCGCTACGGCTGGGACTGACATGACTTGCTGCTCGATGTACTCTTTTGCAACCTGAGTTTCTCTGCTGCTATTCCGCTTGCTTTCACCCCTAGGGGTAGTGTAGATTTAATGCCAGGGAGAATGTCATAAAATTCTGTCTAACGTCTGAACCCAGGTGTCATGCATCTTTCTTTTATTACCTGACACCTTAGGTAGACTGAGGTCATGTTTCACCCGTCTGTTTGTCAGTGAGCAGGATATTTCAAAAAGTTGTGGACGGATTCGGACGAAACTTGGTGGACACGTTGGTTGTGCGACAAGGAAGAAAAGATTTGATTGTGGTAAAGATCCAAATCTGGACAATTTTTTTAAGTTTTGAACAATTATTCACCATTGAAAGATGACCAAAACAATATATAGCATATTTCAAAAAGTTGCGGACGGATTCTGACAAAACTAGACGGCACTCAGTAGAGAGCATACATCCACCTGGTTGGCCATACTCAATGGTGAAGAATCACTTTTAAAAAATTCTACTAGCTGGATCCGGATCTAGAACTTCACCAAAATCGAATTGATTTTTCCTTGTCAAACACACAACCGGTCCAACAAGTTCCGTCCAAATCCATCCATAACTTTGAGATATCCTGCCATGTATCCTGTCATGTTCGTAAATAAACACCACTTGTAGTTAGTTTATCGTCACATTTGCCAAATTCTGTTTCTCACACGTTTGTTTATAAAAAGAAAAGAAAAAAAAGAACAAAGTCCGGTGCGGAAATATTGTGTAAAAGTAAACTGATTTTCAATGCGAGTAAGCCTGGTATTGGCTAAGCGGTTAGGGTGCCAGCTTGGGATCCTAGGATCCTGGGTTTGAATCCCGGTCGATCGCTGAATTAACACCAGGAGGGTTGACTCAGCCCGTCATCCTTCTGAGGTCGGCAAATTGAGTACCAGCTTGCTGGGATGAATGATCCCAGTGTGTACCCCGGCTTAGAATAGGTACACCGTATCCCTGCACATCGTAAGAGGCGACCAAGGGTTGGCGTCAGGAAGGGCATCCGGCCATAAAAACATTGCCTCAAACAGGGAACCATGATTGTCATGGGGCCCGCAAGGCTAACCCCCGCTCTCGAGGGGAAAATGGCCTCAAAACGATCATTCATATATTCATATATCATTTTTGGCCCCGTCTTCCAATGCTGAAGAATTACTTAAAAATTAAATAATTTTCATATCCGAATCCATATTCAGATCTTCACCAAAATCTAATCGGATCGTTCTCATCAGACACCAAACCTGTCCACCAAGGTTTGTCCAAATCCCTCCACAACTTTTTTTTGAGATATCCTATGTATCGTTTTAGCCCGATCTCCCAATGGTGAAGAATCACTTTAAAATTCTAGTAGCCGGATCCGAATCTGTATCTTCACCAAAATCTAATCATTTCGTCCTTGTTGCATACGCTACATCTCTGCCAAATTCCGTCCAAATCTGTCTGAAACTTTTTGAGATATTTTGTTCACAAACAGACAGACAGGGGTGAAAACATAACGTCCATCCACCTTTGGTGGCAGGGGTAACCAGGTGGACGAGTTGGTTAGGTGACAAGAACAAGCAGATTCGATTTTGGTTCAGGTACGAATCCAGATCCGGCCCATCACTGGGATGCATAACCTGTTCAGCCTGGTGGAGGTGTGCGCTCTACCGAATGCTGTGGTAGTTACTCCCTTTGTTATGGCAATGCTCACATGAACGCAATGGGTAAAAAAAAAAAATTAATTTAGCAATTTTAAGCCCCTCAATACAAGGGGTCAAAAGTTTGAGGGGCTATGAAACCCTCTTCCTTCTCCTTTAATCGAGGAGCAAAGCGACTCAATCTGAAACAGTCAATCCAGGACAAGTAGTTGATTATTCGGCATCAAATGCCGAGATCGACATGTTCATCCATTTGCAGCATCTGCACAATGATAAATACGAGTCAACCACCATGTCCATCGACCTGACATCAAGGTGCACAGGCAACACACTCACCTTTCAGTCGTCAGGCCTGGGTTCAACTCCTGTCCTGACCCAGGTACAAACCGTCGGATTGGTGTTTCGCAGGCAGGGCACTCTACCTCATCACATCAGGTAGTCGGGTTTGGAGGTAGACAGGTGGTATCGTGTAATTATCCCGGTCTACTCATGGTTGAGTACAACTTAACATTTAAAACTAGTGCTGCTCCTCCATCAAATAATCACAAGGCACGCCGTTCCTTGAGCCGGCTGTCCCGTCTGCTAGCATTATCCGCTGGATGATAAAGATCCCACGGTGGGTTTTGATGACGAGTCATCGCCGGCAGAAAACAAATCAGAAATTTCTGCCGTAACCTGCAGGGGGCACCGCATCATCGGCACAGCCGCTGTAACGACCACAGCAATGATTCAACTAACAGTCACGTGCTACATACACCCGAGGAGAAGAAGAGGAACCACGCAGATTCACACGAGGCTCAACAGGACGGGAACCGCGGCTTCGGTTACAACATAACATTCCATGAAACCGGGAAAAATAACAATTCAGCTTCAAGATTCCCGACTCGCACGGAATGACGTAACCAGGATTTCAAAACCGCGGGAACAAAATTCTTAGGTAGAGACGCGCCGTGGAGCACGGACCTCGAGGCTCGAGCCACCCACCTGCGGGTTCTTAGGTGAGGAGGCAAATCCGATTAGAGCGAACTCGCCCGTACAGATCCCACGTGACGCCCGACAATAGCCGTGCACACAGAGATGGGGGCGTGGGGGAGTAACCGCTACACCAATGGACGGAGATTGTGCAATGTGCTGCAGTACCCTCCACGGAGGTGCGATCAACTCGATTGGGAAACTAATGAGAGGTGATGTGCTCGGAAGGGAGCGAAAAGGATGGATGAGAAAAACAACTCACAGCAATCCGAGCTACAGATAAGCTCCACCTTCTCCCACCATTAAACCCCGCCCCTTTTACAGTCAACCCAACTACCCCTATTCCCTCGATCTTCTATGGGCGAGGAGTCGATGGGAACGAAACGCTTGAGGTCGAGGATGGGAGGTTGTTGATCATATCAGCCCCCCAAAATAACCACCGCCCCGCCCTTTCATTCGGTATTGAGTTACGCCCCGGCCTCACTCACATTCTAGTTACGCCCCGCCCTTTCATTCAGCATTGAGTTACGCCACGCCCCTCAATCACATTCGAGTTACGCCCTAACAAAGCTTCGCGTTAGCCTGCACGTTCCTCATTCAAAACGTTGCAGGTGAAAGTCTTCTTCATTCGCACACGTTCAGCTCGCATTCCGGCTGAAGGAAGATCTTCACCGTGTCCCAGTTTACATTCGTCACATCCGACGCAACTCGTAATCACCATGACTTTGCGCCTCATGCATGATCGTAACGTCACTCTGGATAAACGAGGTTTATGGTGGTGGTGGAGGGTGGGGGGGCGGGGGTGTGGTGGTGGAGGGTGGGGGGGCGGGGGTGTGGTGGTGGAGGGTGGGGGGGCGGGGGTGTGGTGGTGGAGGGTGGGGGGGCGGGGGTGTGGTGGTGGGGGTGGGTGGGGGGTGTGGTGGTGGGGGTGGGTGGGGGGGTGTGGTGGTGGGGGTGGGTGGGGGGGTGTGGTGGTGGGGGTGGGTGGGGGGGTGTGGTGGTGGGGGTGGGTGGGGGGTGTGGTGGTGGGGGTGGGTGGGGGGTGTGGTGGTGGGGGTGGGTGGGGGGTGTGGTGGTGGGGGTGGGTGTGGTGGTGGGGGTGGGTGGGGGGTGTGGGGGTGGGTGGGGGGTGTGGGGGTGGGTGGGTGGGTGGGGGGTGTGGTGGTGGGGGTGGGTGGGTGGGTGGGGGGTGTGGTGGTGGGGGTGGGTGGGGGGTGTGGTGGTGGGGGTGGGTGGGGGTGTGGTGGTGGGGGTGGGTGTGGTGGGGGTGGGTGTAGGGGGTGGGTGTAGGGGGTGGGTGTAGGGTGTGGGGGGTTGCGAGGGGGGATGGGGGGAGGTGTGTGGGAGTGTCTGTTCGGAACCGTTGAAGAGGAGGTGTGAGTGTTTGGGGGAGTATTTGAAGGATTTGGGGTGTGAAGGGATTTTTCAGAATTACTACCCATGGTAGAGGTTAGTGGAGATTTCTGGAATGGAGCGACGGATGATAAAATGTGTGTGTGTGTGTGTGTGTGTGTGTGTGTGTGTGTGTGTGTGTGTGTGTGTGTGTGTGTGTGTGTGTGTGTGTGTGTGTGTGTGTGTGTCTCTGCATGGTCATAGGTGAGTGCATGTTGTGGTCAAGTGGCATTTAAAGGTAGAACGCGGCACGGTCAGGTGGCAATGTGCGGTTAGTAGGTGTGAATCCTGAACAGAAGGGTGGTGGAAATATTCTCGGCAGTTTTGGAGAAATTTATTTTTTGGAATGTAAACGAAGGATGTGGTTCGAGGGTTGTAGTCGGGGATCCAGACCACCAATAAAAAGTTAAACTGCACACCACTCTATATAATTTGCAGTCCTTATTTTGATAGCAGGATGTCTCTAGTAATATAATTAAGAGATCTGCTCAGCCAAAGCTCCTGTGAAATTCCGTTATTGGGGAAAAGATGATCGATCCCATGTGTGATTGAGCAAAAAATACGATATTGACAAAAATTACATTTTTCCACGTGGAATCATCAAAATCAAGATATGTAACATTATTTATATAAATATTAATTCATCATTGGATAGCATATATAAACAATGACCACAAAGTATCTAAATTTTGAGAAAGTTAAGAAAAATCAACAATTTTGGTTTTAAATACATTATTTAACTTCGATTTCAGATTTCCACATCGTTTGGCCTGTGTGTGTGCATTTTCAAACAGCCGAAACAGTAACAACTTGTGTCCGCATACCACGGCCGGGGAGGGCAGAGAGGAAGGGGTGAGGGAGGGAGATGCAAGAAATGTAGCAGGGGTAGAGCGACTTTCAGGCCACCTTATAGAAAGCGAAAACTAAACTTGAACAAGGAAAAGACAAAATTGTAATGGAAATATTGTTATGTTTCTGGGATAGTGATATGTAGAGTCAGGTAGATTTGTGTAAGTATCATGCTCCGGATGTCGGGTAAGAACCATCACCATGTAATAAGTTTTGTTTAGCTGAATGTCGGAGTAAGGTGTATCTTCGTCTCCATTACGAGAAAATGGGTATAGTATAGGGATATATGTTAACTAGTGTCGGGATTATGTTAATTCCCCTGTTCGTCAAACCTCAGTAATTTATCCTTTATCTCTTTTGGCACCGCACCATAGACACGAGTGAGGAAATGCCCATTAATTAAACCACACATAACAATAAAACCAACCGGGAGCCAGGCATCGGGCACTGGGGCTGACAATTCCGCCTGGCAGGCACACATCGCTCGGGCAGGCCGAGAGCCACGCCCAGGACAGTGATTGGGCGGGAGTTGACCAACAGGAAGGCCAGGGTAAGAAAGGACTCGCTGATTGGCCAGGGTGGAGCAAGATGGCTCGCCCTTCTTTCACTCTGATTGGTGAAAGAAGGGCGAGCATGAAGCGGCGCGCTGACTGGTGGAGAGCTGGGCAGGCAGTGGTGGCCTGCGGGCTGATTGGTGGAGAAGCGCTGATGATGTCACGACCCGACATTAAAATAACTCTCGGACTGACATTTTCTGTCTTGCCTTCGCTCTTGCCCTGCTCTATTGCCCTCCTCTTGCCTTCGCTCTTGTTTTGTTGCCCTCGACGACCTCTGGTGCCCTTGTTCTTCTCTCTCGTGCCTGTTCTTGTTCTGGACCTCGGGACGATTGTGCTTGGACCGGATGTATTCAGAGACGCCACCGGGAAACGTGCAGAGTTTTGCAGGCGGAAACGACGCGCGGCTTTCTGCTGCAGTGCGACGAGGCCTAGTACGAGCACTGCAGCGCGAACGGCGCAACGAGGCCTAGTTCCCACCAACGCGTGCAACGCCGGCCTGACCCATTTGCAGACCCTGACGAGACCTCACCCGTGATCAGAGGTAAGCACGCGCGCGCGCACACACACACACAAACACACACACACACACACACACACACACACACACACACACACACACACACACACACAATTTATTTTCCAGCTTTCATCCCTTTTGTCCGTGTTTGGTTCTGGTGAGGAGTGCTCCATATAGAACTTTAGTTTACCATCGAGTTTCTTGTTATCTGCATTTCTTTTAATAAACCCCTTTGTTATTTTTGTACATTTCTAAATCCGTGTTTGTTTGAGTTTATTTTCCGCAGGTTTAAGGACTGCGGCGGGACCACAGGTAAGCTCTTCAGCTTCCTTTTCTTCTCTTTCTTCCTCATGCGCATATATAGTAAAATCCGCATTTGATCATCGCCTTCGGAGTTAAAGCTCGCTATTGGCCATTCATGATCACTGTGGTGTTCACCTGGGGAATCACACGACAATATGTAAGAGACCTTCATTGATCATGTAAACACTTCAGAGTGTTGGAAACCAGAACCAGAAAAGGTGAAAGTAATTATGCAAATGCCAAACCCAAATGATGTGCAAGAGGTGCAATTCTTCAGCGGTTTTGTCAACTATGTATCTCAGCAAATTCCTTTCTGGTCTTAGTGACAGGTGTAAGCCGTTACGCAGACCAATGTCGTCTGATGGTGGTCAGGTGTGCATGAGAAAGCTGTGCTGGAGATCAAGAGGTTGATCACTGCGGAACCGGCACTCGAGCACTGTGACCCGGCTCAGGAGCTGACAACGGACTTGGTGCTCCGCTCATACAAGAGGGACATCCCATAGTGTACGCCAGCAGGACTCTGTCTGATACAGAAACCAGGTACATACAAGATAGAGGAGCTTCTTGTAATTGTCAATCGTCTTTGGTTCGGACAGGTTTCATCTCTATACTTCTGGGAGACAGGTGAACGTGCGGTCTGAACATATAGTGCTGGAGATCATTGCTATAAACTAATAGAGCCTCTCCACCGAGTACCAAAGTGGGTGCAGACCTTTTCCACTTAAATGGGGAAATGTATCCAGTGACAGTGAAATACTTCTCAAGCTTCTGGTACATAGACTTCCTAGATTACATCCACGCGTCAACCGTCATTCACAAACCTAAAGGATACAATTTGTGAGATATGCAAGGGTCACAGTTCACAGCAGAGGGGTTTTGTGAGGTTCTCAATTAACTGGCAGTTTGATCACTATACATCATCACCTCATTTTCCTCAGAGTAATAGAAAAGCAGAGAGAACACTGTACGGGTTGCAATGTCACCGCTGGGGAAGGTAAAGGTAACAGATTCAGATATCTACTTGAGCATGCTTTCCTTCCACAACACTCCAGGAAGAGGAATGATGATCAGGCCTGCACAAAGACTGATGAACAAGCCACCAAGGACTTTACTTCCAACTACTGAAAAGCTCCGAAAACCAAATGTGTGGGAGGTTTACTTAGAACACCTAAAAGCAGACAGGCACACCACTACAAGAAAGGTGCCAAAGACCTACAACCACTAAGAGTTGGAGAAAGTGAGGGTCGGGCCAACATCGGATCGACATCAGACATGGGAGAAGGCCATGTAACTGGTCAAGCTTCACAATCACGATCAAATGAAGTGGTGACCGAGGGCACTAGGTAGAGGAGAAACGGAAGACACCTTAGAAAAACAGCTGAAACGGCTCGTCAGACCAAAGCAGATGTTGAGATGATAGATGCGTCGCCACAGCTCCGGTAGATTTGAAAACATCGCAGATTGACAGTGGGCCTCCACAGGACAACAGCCAGTGTCAGCAAGATCAGGGAGAAAAGTTTGTACCTTGTGGATTACATGCAGAAGTGAAGACAAAGACCGAAGTTGAATGTGTTCATGTAAAGAGTTTAAACAACTAGTACACCCAATCACTACGGGAGCGGCAAGAAGGGTCATTCCTCTTTAGGGTATGTAGATTACAGTCGATCTATGGTCGGATCTCAAGAACATTGGGTGTGTGTTCATTTACCAAGTTTCTTGTGGAGAGATCGCCAAGTGGTTTAAGCATCTGAGCAAGCACTCCATTAAAAACCATGAAGGAACGGCTGGCTTGGCAAGCGCTAGCTAGCTGCTTGGTAAATGAGCACACCCCGGTCTTCCTCCCTTTCAGTTTCGTATCAGAGTTTCAAAAGTTCGCTACGAAAAATGCCACGGTAGCGGCAGAAAGGGCCATGTTATGAACTCAACATTTGTGGGTTATATAGAGTACAGTAGATCTTCGCTCAGTTTTTTTTTGTTTGTTTTTTAAAAATACTGAATCGAGGCTCGTGAAAGAGCTGACAACCGCGAGGGAAAGACAGTACAGGGGGACCACGAGGGAAAGACAGCACAGGGGGACCACGAGGGAAAGACAGCACAGGGGGACCATAAACCTTACTTCTGTAAGTAAACCTTACTTCACGGATGTCGGGATTCCTCCAAATTTCTTCATTTAGTGTTATGAAGAGCATTAGCGACTGTTAAAAAAGCTAAGCATACGTGTTTGTGGTTTACAATATTTGTACTTCCCATTGCTCCCACGGAAACGCCATTATAACTGTAAACTATTATTTATACACGTTAAATCACTGCAGGAAAAACGCCTTGGGGAGGTGGTAAATTATTAGTATTAATATTGTTTTGTAATAGCATTAACAATATGTGATTATCATTAATTTTGTTATTAAAAGCGTCTTTGGAAAAACGCCACGATAAATCTTCTTCTTTGGACAAACGCCACGATAAAGCTAATTTAACATTGATATACACCTCAACACGCAACGCCATTCATGGCAATGCTGGGGAAAAGCCGCTCGGGGGAGAAACCCCCCTTGGGTAGGGGGGCAAATGAATGCGCTACAACCTTCATTATGTAACCCTTGTTCATCCTGTCAAGTTTGGTTGAGATTGGATAAGTAACGACGGCATGTATTGGCATCAAAAATTCATCAGACAGACGGACAGACACAAATGGCGTATTTTAGTATGATAATGGCTATAAAAGTTATTATACTCTAGGAAAGCGATTATTGTGCTGCAAAAGATACACTCCGGAATACCGAAGATTGTTGAAGATACCAAAATCCTAATTGAACACGTTATAAGTTTGGCTGATGTTTTGGATGTTGTACTTGGAGATGTTAAATACATATTGGTCTCAACGAGAACTTTTTTTGAATAAATGATTAAAGAGATATTACACATAGAAAAATGGAGGAGGTGTGGCAATCTGGGTGAAAGACAGCATTGTATCGAGAGAAAGAGAAAGGCCTGAATTAACGTGGAGGATTTTGTGTGGATACTGGATAGACATTAACGATTGTATGAAAAACTAGGATACTTGTGGGATGCATTGCGGGAAAACCAGGTGTGAAGGAAGAGCAAGAAAGAGTAGTACGTGAATAATTCAGAAGGCCATGTGACAAGGGAAGAGTATTGATTTTATTGGCGATTTGAACTTGCCCGGGATAGATTCCTTCCAGGACCAGGGAAAGGGCAGAGCAGATGAGGATTGTCTATCTCTTGTCTAATAACCCCATACCGTGGTATATTCAACACGCATAAGAAAATACGAGTAGACAGGACATCTGACTTGGTCACTCTGAAGGACGGCACACTCGTTGATGCAGCATCGTTTGCAATTTGTAGCAGCGTGACAGTTTCTTGTCAGGAATAGAACCTAGACCGACGACAGCTTAAAAGGGAGTACACCACCATTTTCCTCCAAGCTATCCTGACAGTCACCATGGGGTGGCCATAAAATATATTAAATAATTGGTCTATTATTCATCGTGGCTCTTGACATTCGGTAGGATAGTGAAACGTGGATGGGAAGGAGTGGTAACCACCTCCATGTAAGTGTCAAATGTAAACACTGCCACGTCTGCATACGTAATATGTGAACGCACTTTGTGGTGCAGTTTAACAGACAGAGTAGGATACCAAAGGCCCCACGGATTTCGTTCCCCTTCTTACCCACTTTTCCCTAGGGGCAAACACCAAACTCTGGAGGATGCAGAGGGGTACAAACCCCATAAGTTTGTTTGGCTGTATGCATCGTGCTTCGGCCCACCGCCTTTAAGAACCAGAGTGGGGGGGGGGGGGGGGGGGGAAGCAAAGAACTGTAGAGGATTACGAATTCCTAACATATCTGTGGTGATTGAAGCAAGGTGCAAACGGGCAATTTGCAATCCTGTTTAATGTTGTGCAGCAAATATTTCCAACAAAAATTCCACAAATAAGCACATGTGTACACTCGGAAAACCTTCTTACTTTGGAAGAATCATAAGCATTTCACATCATGTTTCTTAAAAAAAAAAAAAATCTGTTGAGAACACATGCAATTTTATGATGTGAACAAGCGATTTTGATACAACAGGACGAGTATCGCATTTCACTACGTCCTTCCCCTTCCTCATCCCAGATTTCTGTGCTCGAGAGTGAAGGATCAGCAAATAAAAGGAAAAGCACAACAAAACGGCCACCCCAAACAATTTGTAAACAATGCGGACGGAAAACCTGAAGTGCACGAGTAAATGTGGATCGAGGACATTTGGAATATCGGTTTAAAACAAAAAGTAAATAATTCCTCTGACAGCACGCACACGACGAATCATCAGAATGAGCACCGGAGGCAGGTGAGCAGTGTTAGACTAAGCTTTCAGCGTACTGAGGATGCCCGGAAAAATGTGGCAAGCTCCGAGACCACAAGCTACAATTTTGTGTTCTCCAAACAAGCGAACAAATTACAAACATTAAATTATATTTTCATTATAAACATCGAGATTAATTGAAGAACAGAAAAATCAGGCTTCGTCCCAAGGCTCTTGAAATACCAAAATGTACATCCAGAAAACACCAAATCCCAAGAAATCAAACTAAAGAAGAGCAAAACTCAGAACAGAAAAGTACAAAAGAACAGAAACTCACTCAGTACAAAAGAACAGAAAAATCAGACTTTGTCCCAAGGCTCTTGAAATACCAAAATGTACATCCAGCAATTTAAATCCTTCCGTTATAGTCGTCAACTGCTAATGTCTCCCCCGACGCCGAGCGGCCGAACAGTAAACGGGAAAGTGGTGTAATGGGCACCGTTCGGTGACCGAGGATTCCCGTCGGCACGAAAGGAAACGTAGAGAACAAGCCGTCAGGTGTGCCTGGACTATATTCACCGCTCGGCTGCAAGGACAGTTCCAATGAGCACCTGTTGTTCAGAGGTTGGGCAGAGGAAGATTCAGGAGGCGTTCCCATACCCTGCAGACTCTCCAATCTGGCCCGAAGCACCTCGATCTCCTGCTTTAAGAAAGAAAGCCGCTGTTTGGCCACAACCAACCCACCACCGAGGATTGGGATTTGGGGCAGCCAGCGCAAGTAGCACTGCTCCCACAGGCGTAGCAACGGTGAAGCAAGGCACGGTGCCAGGAGGCCTGGAGGAGTAACCGCCGTCCGTAGCTCTTCTGAAGAGTAGGAATGTCTCGGTGTACGCACGTGCCTGAGTGATCCTTTGCGGAAGGGATCTCCGTCTTCGCCGAGTACACCTTTCCGAAGACTTTGCAACAGTGCCATGGGTGATGACGAGTTCTTCCTCTGGATTAAAATTAAATGGGAGAAAACAAATGTTCAAAAAGGACTTCTCAAAAGTTACTACAACTACACGAGTGGATTTGTCCAATTGTTGCTGATGATCAAAAGGTCAAAGTACAGGTAAAGTATGTAACCAAAGGAGTATTTCTTTCAGCCACTCTGATAATACTTCAAACATTCCCCTACCATAGCTCGACGATGCAATTTACATCAAGAAAATAACTACTGGGACATTTTGTGACTAACAGCAAGACTACTGCGTTTTACAACTTACCGTCAACAAAGCGCTTACAGGAAGATATCCCGTGGCACAATTGTGCCTGACGAAGCATAACAAGCCTTCGTGGGCGGACATTTCTCATCTTTATGGGTGCCAAAATCACAGCATAGGCCTTGTTCAGAGTTCTGTGAGAAATTGTTCAGAGGTTGGATGTGGAATTAATTGTTACTTGCAAAATCGAAGATTTTTCAAGTATATTGGTCGGTTGCGTTTGTGGTTTAGTTCTGTTTGTTTGTTTGTCACCAGCCTGCAGGTCACAATTTTCAACCGATCATCACGAAACTTCACCAAATGGTAGAGTTGGTCAAAAGCAAGAAGTCTATTGTTTTTGGGGTCAAAAGGTCAAAATAGGCCAAAAGGTCAACATAGGCCAAATTTCTAAAATCCTCAATTTTCATCCAACTAACTTGAAATTTGAAGAGGATTTGCATATCTGGTCACTGAATTCAACCACCAATTATTATTCTTGAGGTCAACATAGGCCAAAAGGTCAACATAGGCCAAATTTCTAAAATCCTCAATTTTCATCCAATTGACTTGAAATTTGAAGAGGACTTGCATATCTGGTCACCGAATTCAATCACCAAGTATTTTTGAGGTCAACATAGGCCAAAAGGTCAACATAGGCCAAGTTTCAAAAATCCTCAATTTTCATCCAATTGACTTGAAAATTGAACAGCATTTGCACATTGAGTCACTAAATAGGGAAACTAACTTTTTGAGGTCAACAGGTCAAAGGTCAACTCAAGGTCAACCTTCCAAAATCATAAATTTTCATCTAAAAAAAAGTCACTTTTCTTCCTATTGACCTGAGCTTTGATCAAGATTGTCAATTTTCATCTTGATAAAATGGACAATTTGCTGTATCAATGGACTTTATTTTATTGGGGGGGGGGGGGGTGGATTTTGCAAGTATCCTGCTCCGCATGACGTCTTCTTGTTTCTTAGTCAGTGCGACCCCAGTTTTTCTGGTCATTGGTGAGCCCATACATGGTGCTAAAACGCATCCTACGGTGACTTGAATGGATTATGGTGAAGGGTCTGGCCTCATTATAAAAGTGTTGGGATGAAAACCAAAAGCGAAAAAAAACCAAATCGTCCTTGATCGATCGGTTTTATGGTGTCCACATTTGAACCTCGTTACAATACCAGTTACATCATGTCTCTGTACTTTGGTACTCCCAAAACTCACGTAAACCAAGTATCTCAATTGTTGTCTCGACCTTCCTCCACTCTTACCTCATACCTTTTCATCCACACTTGCTCACATCAATACATACACAGCTTTCAGCCAGCACATCCAAATGTAATTGAATCCACATGCATGGGCAGAAGGAAATATGCAGAAGAAAATTGGCAAACAGTAAATAAAATGGACATTTTGGGAAATGTACTGACAATTTAGGAATAAAATTTCCCATTGTGTACACACAATTATTTTTCTTTTGAAAATCCTCTATCTCTTTGCTGATGACTCCACTCTCTGCCACTCCATATCTCACGTCTCAGATCGGCAGTCTGCAGCCTCCTCACTCTACAGACCTGGACAAAATCACAAACTGGTCAAACAAGTGGAACATGTCTTTCAATCCTGACAAACCTCACACTCTCACTATGTCTCTTTATCATACAATCCTCTTAAATAATTTCGTCACTCAAGCTTTTGGGTCTCACTATCTGCCATGATCTATCCTGGAAAAACCACATTTCCAAGCTGGCCTCCAAAGCCAGTAGCCGACTGGGCATCCTCCGTCGTGCAAAGTCCTTCCTTGGCACCTCTAAGCTCCTCACCACATACAAGACTTTCATCCGCAGCTCAATTGAATACTGTTCTCCCCTCTGGGCTGATGCTCCTGCCTCACACCTAACTCGGCCTCACGCTGAAGAAACCAAAGCTTTCAGGCTTATTGGAATCTCCCGCGATGAAGCCAACTCCGAGGGCCTTTCTCTCTCACCGCAGGCAGGTTGGTGGTCTTTCTGTCTTCTACCCACTCCTCTCTGGCCTAGCTCACCCTATTCTGTCTGTGCTGTGTCCCCCAAATATTTATTCACGTCGCACAAGAACTGCCAGCAACCCTCTTCTGGTAAAACTGCCAAAGTCAAGACTCTCTGCTCATCTTTACTCTTTCATTCCTCTTTTCTCCCACCTCTGGAACAAACTCCCTCACTCTCTTCAATCCCTCTCCTCCCTCAAACAACAACAACATGCATTTTAAGGCCATTTTCCCTGCTAAAGCGGGGGTTAGCCTTGCGGTCCCCATGACAATCTTCTCCATTTTGCCCTATTTTCTGCATCTCTCCTTGTTAACCCCCTTGCCCGCATTTCTTCTTCCACCATCTTTAGCCAAGTGTTTCTCGGTCTTCCCCGTCCTCTACTTCCTTCTACATTCATTTCCATCACTCTTCTCAACCAGTCACTTTCATCCTTCCTCAACACATGACCAAACCATCTCAACCTGTTCCTCTTCACAGCATCAATCACAGGCTCTATCCCCATCATCTTTCGCAATTCATCATTTGTCTTCCTCTCTCTCAACGATACTCCGCACATCCACCGAACCATTCGCATTTCCACCCTTTCCAGCCTTCGTTGCTGCTCTACATTCATGACCCATGTCTCGCTCCCATCAATCATAACATTTCTCACACACGCAGCATACACCTTTCCCTTCAGCTTCAACGACACTCCCCTCCTCATCAGCACGCCACCCAGTTCCCGAAACTTCTTCCATGCACATCTCACTCTAGCAACCGTTGCCGAGTCTGATCGACCTTCTCCATTCAGCATGTCTTCGAGGTAGGAAAATGTTTTCACACCTTCCAGCTTCACGCCGTCTCCAAGATCCAACTCAACATTTCCTCCATCTGCAGCTCCCTCTGTGCACACCTTACATTTGAATGTAGCTGCCACACTGGTTAATGACCCTCTCAGACCACTACATTTTTTATAAACCCACTCCGTGCACATTGTACATTGAATGGAGTTCACTCCGACACCCTTCCTGCACACAGCACATGGCCACTTCCCAGTTCTTTCCACCTCACCACATGCTTTACCACTTGCCATCACCTTCGTCTTTCCTATATTCACCTTCAGACCTTTTGTCTCCATACATTCCTTCCACTTGTTCATCTTTTCCTTCAGTCCATCCATACTTTCCGCAATCAACACCAGATCATCTGCATACAACAACTCCCACGGTAAACCCTCCTTTACGTTCTGAGCCAGCACCTCCATCACAGCTACAAATAGTAGTGGACTTCGTACCGACCCCTGATGCACTCCCACCTTCACCTCAAACTCACCACTGTTCCCGTCCTTCGTCCTTACAGCTGTGCGCGCTCTTTTGTACATTGCCATCACAACTCTGATCAACCATTCCTCCACTTCTAACTTCCTCAATGCCCATGTCAATACTTCGCGTGGAACCCTATCGAATGCTTTCTCCAGATCAACAAACCCAAGAAAGAACTTCTTCATCTTCTCCATGTACTTATTCTGCAACTGCCTCACAATAAAAAGCACGTCTGTCGTTCCTCTTCCTGGCATAAATCCAAACTGCATTTCGTCGATCTTCACCTTCTTCCTTATCCTCCTCTCCAACACCCTTTCCAATACCTTCATTCCATGCTCCCATAACTTTATCGCTCGGTGCGAGCCACACTCCAGAGGGTCACCTTTCCCCTTGTATAGAGGGACGAGGGTACTCAGTTCCCAATCCACTGGAATGCGACCTTCTTTCACCACCAGATTACAGATCTCTGCCATTCTCTTCACACCCCAACTTCCTGCTGCCTACAACATATCTCCCACAACTCCCGTCGGCCCTTCCGCTTTTCTACTCTTCATTGCTTTTATCGCTTCCTCAACTTCCTTCTCAGTTATCTTCTCTGCTGGTCCTAAAATTGGGTTACTCTCGATGTTGCCATCCCATTCATTCTCTGTATTCAACACCATTTTCATGTCTTTTCCATCTTCCTTTAATTCCATCTGGGTCCACAACGATTTGTCCCACTTCATCCTTCAAGCAACTCACCCCCATCACATCACACCTCTCTTTCGCTATCTGCTTTGCAATCCTGAATATCGCTCTCTGACCCTCTTCCGAATCCAAGCGTTCTCCGAACATTTTCCTACATGCCTCCTGCGCCTGTGCTACCTCTTTCTTTTCAGCCTTCTTCGCTGCCTTATAACTTTCATGCTCTGCTTTTTCTGTTCCCGTACCCTTCGCCTTCTGCCACTCCTTGAACTTCTTCCTCTTCTCGTCAATCCTCTTTCCAACTTCATCATCCCACCACCATGTTTCCGAGTGCCTCGGTGGTCCTTTTGTCCATCCACATACCTCACCAACGGCTCCCAACAGACTATCCTTCATTGACATCCAACCACGTTCAAGCTCAACCACATCATCCTCTACCCTACTCAGCCTCTCTTTTAATGCCTCCCTTACTGTCACCTCTTTCAACCTCCACATCTTCATTCTCAGTTGGTACTTCACCCTACCTCCACACCTCTCCTCCCTCCAGGTCTTTAAAACAGCTGTTCACCACCATCTCTTATATTCCCCCATCCAAAACCTTGATCTTTTCTACCCCCCATTAATACACCCCAAATCCACCTCTTTCAATCTCCGACTTCATTTCTGAAATTCCTAGTAGTGTCAATTTGTTTTATACTGTGTACCCCTTCCCTCCCCACCCCAGCCCTCTCCCATCTCCATATCTCCCAATTTCCCTGCTCTCTAATGTTGTGCTTGTGTGCTTCCCTCTCTCTCCCCATCTTGTCTCCCCCTCCCTTTATCATGTTTTATGTGTCCGTTTATGTTTTTTGTGTTTTAGGTGCTAATGTGTGTTTAATGTGCTAGCTTGTCACCTTACACGAGCCTCGATCTTTTGTATACAAATATATATTATATATATATATATATATATATATATATATGCAAAAACTCGAAGGTTGTTTTTATAGCAAGTCGTGATAATCGAAGGAATCACTTATAGTAATGCTCCTATAACTATTAATCTATAATAATTGTGTGTGTGTGTGTGTGTGTGTGTGTGTGTGTGTGTGTGTGTGTGTGTGTGTGTGTGTTGGTGTGTGTGTGTGTGTCCTCCACAACTCCAAAACCATGAAACTTGGCGGCCCCAAACTTTGCATGTATACTTATCAAACACCAAGGGAGAGCATAAATGAAACCTGGGTGTTTGGGTACGTTAACATACCCCTTTGAAGATCATTTATGCTAAAATGTACGCAAAAACTAGACACTTATCATATTGTTGTTAAACTTAATAATATTGTTGGTTCTTTTTCTTTTCCCCCCTTTTGCACTTTTGTTATTTTGTTTTCATGGTGCAAGTGGGCACCGATTTTAGTTGTCCGTGCATATTCGTAAAAATAAACAAAACAAAAAAAATACATACCCCCAAGGTACCAAACGCCTCCAATGGCAAGTGCCGTTGAGTGACTGTTGGTTTCTCTTGCACAAACTGCGGGTTTCTCAGGAGCCATTGAGCTTCAGGCCCAAACTGTATAGACCAGTCCCATACAGATGGCAGCCTGGCACTCTTGTAGTCTGTCCGGATGTATCTCTCTTCTACGATCTCCTGCTCACACGGCATACTATAGAGGCTTTGTCAAGCAAAATTACTAGTGTACGGCTATAACGCCCAACGCATAAATACTCAACTCTCTAATGCTATAAATTGTGACTGGGCTCAGGGCAGATCACATTTAATGTTTTACAAACATTTGTAGATTAAACATCTTCTAAAGAGTAAATGTGATTTTCTCTTACTCTGGCTAAGCAAATAAATTGAGACGATATTTAACCTCTCTCTTACAAAACCCAGCCTGGTGTTGGCTTAGCGGTTCGGGTGGCTGCTTGGGATCCTCGGATCCTGGGTTTGAATCCCGGTTTATCACTGAATGAACACCAGGGGGGTTGACTCAGCCTGTCATCCTTCTGAAGTCAGCAAATTGAGTACCAGTTCACTGGTAATTCCCTGTGTGTCGCAAGAGGCGACTAACAGGGTTGGTGGCAGGAAGGGCATCCGGCCATAAAACATTGCTTCAAAAAGGGAACCACGGTGCCCGAAATAGGCCAACCCCCGCTTTGCGGGGAAAAATGGCCTCTAAAGGTGGTCTCTCTCTCTCTCTCTCTTACAAAACCCCTCTTCAAATCTGTTAAGTACCCAAGGCAATTATTTAATAACCAAATCCAAAAGTAGGTGTAGGGATTTTGGTGGGGGGGGGGGGGCATACTTTGAGCTCAAAATCCATCACATTTGCTTATAAAACAAGAATTAAAAGACCTAAAATGTCATAGCCCCCATGGTTCTAGTAATTTTGCTGTACGGAGTTGAAGGTCGTCAGTCGGCCATCTTTGGTCGGATTACAAAAACAAAATATTCTGCTTATGTATACTCTCATGTTTTGTCTTTCTGCCAAGTTTGAACCAAATCGGTCCATTCATGTCGAGAAATGGTTGGGAACACGTTTAAGTAACAAAATGGCCACCAGTCGGCCATCTTGGATCTCATCTCAAAAGAAAATGACGTGCACATGTACGGCATCATTCATTAATCGGTGTGCCAAGTTTGAACAACATTGGTAAATGCATGTCCGAGAAAAGGTTGAAGACGTGTTCAATATCGGGTTTTTTTTAACATCTAAAATGCCCACCAGTATATCAGTCGGCCATCTTTGATCAGATCGCAAAATAAAGTGAGGTGCATGTGTATGCCGTCATGTGCTGTGCTTGTGCCATGTCTGAACAAACTCAGACCATGCATGTTCAAGAAATGGTTGAGGACACACTTAAGTAACAAAATGGCTGCCAGTCGGCCATCTTGGATCTGATCTCAAAACCAAATGACGTGAATATGTAAGCCATCATTCATTATCTGTGTGTCAAGTTTGAACAACATCGGTAAATGCATGTCCGAGAAAAAGTTGAGGACGTGCTCAACATCGGTTTTTTTTTTACAACTAAAATGGCCGCCAGTCGGCCAACTTTGATCGCATTGCGAAACAAAATTATGTGCATATGTATACCGCCATGTATGGTCTTTGTGCCAAGTATGAACGAAATTTATCCATACAGCTCCGTGATATGGTTGCGGATGGATGGATGGACGGACGAGACCCAATCCATAAGCCCCCGTTTTGGACTAAATCCAACTGGGGCTAATAAATACACACCCGCAAAATCACATTCTGGGCCGAGGCCACTTCAACTCAGATTATGCCAGAATTTATACATACCAACGTGCTTCCAGACACGCGTAGATTATTTAATAACATGATCCAAAAAAGGTGGTTTTTCAGTCAACCTCAGCCTCCTTCGACTTATTCATTCTCATACTCTGCTACCCCAACCCCCATCATTTCCTTCAGCCTCCCAAATTAAATGAGTATAAGTGAAAACAACAACAACAAAACAATTTTTTGAGAAAAACAAAAACTTTTGTTGTTTCACAACCTACCGACTATGGCTAAGTTAGCTGTTACATCAACCAAACAATATATTTTTGGGATCTTACAAGTCTCTCAAATAACAGGACTGCATTAACAATTTGTTTATTTCTGTTCTTCAAATTCTTACCTTTCACTGAAAGCAGGTGGGGAGCATAAAATAAGAGGAGAAAAAGAAAAAACAGAACAGGAACAAGGAAGAAAAACAAAAGGAAGCAAGTTGTTGAGGGAGGAGGTGAGCGTTAGAAGAGATTGGGAGTAGATGGATGTGACATGTATGGAAAAGGCACGAGATGAGCCATTTTTTGATACATAAAAGCAAGGTTACAAGGGGGAAAATAAGTCTTTTTAGGGAAAGCAGGTGGAAGTAAGAATCAGGGCTTACCAAGCTCTCAGTGTCCCTTTGAAACTGCGAATTAAAGAGAAATGTGCCAAAGAGTGGGATGCGTGTGCTATCAGACAGCACTGTGAGATACGTTTCGCCAAATTCAAACGTCTCTGGATACTGTTGCAGAAGCTGCCACACGCAATCAAGGAAGAGTTGGAACACAGGTGCCTGCACGTGGGTCAGGTAAAGAAAACCATCATCAGAACATCTCACACCTTTAACGATCAAATAAACTCCCAAAATCTAGACTTGCTGCTCGCCTCCACTCATTTGTTCCTATTTTTGCCCACCTGAGAAATTAACTTCCACAATCCCTTCAATCTCATTCTTCCCTCCAGGTCTTAAAGATATTTATTCACCACCATCCCGGGCCATCCTCCATCCAAAACCATGATCTTCTCTACCCCTGTTAAATCCCGTTCCACCCTACCACACCCATTTGCAAGTTTCCAGTCTGTCCTTCTTTAGAGTTTGCTTCTGTATTCATTTGTCCACCCATACCCCTCATTCTATGTGTCTATCACTTCACCATCGCAGTCCGGTTGGTGGTCTCTCTGTCTTCTACTACCTCCTGTCTGGTCTTGCACCATCTCCTCATTCCGTGCCCCCTCCTCCCCAGGTTTCCCTTCCAGGTCTTCAAGACAGCTGTTCAACACACACCATCTCATATTGTCCCCAATCCAAAACCATGATCTTCTCTACCCTCGTTAACCCCCTCCTCCCCCCCCCCACCAACCAAACCCAAATCCCTCCTCCTAATTTTCCAGTTTTTCCTTCACAGTTTCCTTCTCCATGCATGCGTGTTTCACTTCCTGGTTTTGTCTGTTATGTCCTGTCCCATTCAGTGTACTAGCTCTTCCATGAGCCTTGATGTTGTAGACAAAAAATAATAAATAAATAAAAGACATGTTATCTTCAGTGTGTGTATTCTCTCAGATGACATTATCCTTTGTTTGTGCTTGCATTCCCTCAAAGTAAAAAAAACTCATCGATTATAGCAACTAAAGTTGGATAAGCATTTGTAAACTGCTGTTTACAAACTGCTATTGCCAATTTTGAGCATTAGCACTTCATCAGAGCAAAATATGAGGCCAACACTTTAAACGTCAGTCTCACCTCATTTCCAACAGTCAATTATAAACTTTTACTTGATCAAATGCATTGTTTATGTTGTCTGCCGACATAGACCGACATTAGCCTTCAGAAACCATTATCCACGAATAAAAAATAAACTAGAAAATAGAATTCCACGTGAAGATGTGTCAATAGCTATGCCTCCGCTTGCATTAGAGTTCAACCCACTGTTACGTTTGATCTCAATTAAAGGCCACATGAAAAAATGAAGGTCATACAAGAGAGAGTATGAGGAACAGACATAAGTAGCAGAGACAAAACATCAGACGCTTTTAACTCGGGCTTGGAAAAACCATTTTCAAAGGTCAAATGACCACATAATTTTGACCTTTTAAATCCAAAATCTAATCAGTTCATCTAAGCATCATAGTATAAACTTGGACCAGCTCGATGCACAGCTGGACAGACAACCCAAAAACAATAATTCCTCTGGCATTTTTGGCTGTGGAGGGATAAAAAAAAAAAATTGGAACGTAACATGCCCTCTGATATTTGACCTCAACCCCAAAATTGAATCAATTTATCTTTGCATCATCATATATAAATTCTACTAAGTTTGGTGAAAATCCCAAGACTGGTTCAGAAATTAGCTCGGCAACAGAATTTTTACCTGACGGGACGTCTGACATTTGACCTTTGACCTCTTGACCACAAAATCTAATCAATTATTCTTTACATCATTATACATACCTGCACCTAGTTTGAATTAGATCCCTTCAGCCATTCTCAAGTTGACCTATTAGACTTTGACCTTTAACCTCTTGACCCCAAAAATCAACTAAGTTCACCTTTGCATCATCATACATACTTGTACCAACTTTGGTCAGAATCCCAACACTGGTTCACAGGTTATCGTGGTAACAGGATTTTTCCCTAACATGACCTCTGACCTTTGACCTCATGACCCCAAAATCTAACCCATTCATCTTTACCTCATTATACATAACTGCACCAAGTTTGACTAAGTTCCCTTCAGCCATTCTCAAGTTATTGCAGTAACGAAAACTTATCACGGACGGACGGATGGATGGATGGATGGACAACCCGAAAATGTAATGCCTCCGCAGACTTCATCAGAAAAACCCAGAAAAACCCCCAGATCGTACCTCACCACCATCCAGCTGCTGCAAATGATTAAGCCTGTCAAGAAAGCGATGTCCAGCCAATACCCATTCTTTTTGAATAAGGCTTTGAAAGCCGACTATTGTACGGCTCTGTGCATCCAGTAGTACTTGTACCAGTGACGCCACCACGCAGCACATGTCTCTGCAATCACTTTCTGCAAAAGAATGCACAGCAGTCTAATTATTAGAAAGCAAATTGCAAGGAATTTTTGTGGTTTGGTGAGGGAATGTTGCTCATGTATGGCAAGAGTTGTTAATTGCAATTCTGTCCCATTCAAATGGACTAGTTTCTTCAAACAATCGGAATAAAAAGGCTAAAATCACAACTTGGGTGCCAAACCAAATGACATTCTTTTGGCGTACTTGATAATTTGTCAGTACGTTTCACTGGATATCTAAAACAGGTCCTCAGACACAAAGTCATATTGCAAATGGTAATCTCAAGAATGTTCATTATGTTGCATGTTTAATCACACTGCAGTGTAGCATCTGTGACAATGAACATTGCTATTCGTTAAAGTTGTGTGGAGATCGAATTGCAAAAAACCTAAGCAGCATAAATAACTTGGGGAAAACAGCACGAGTATATAATTTTTCCTGAGAATAAGCCTGATACAACTTTTAGGGAATCAAAAATAAGGGAAGTAAAAAATAAAAAAAGACCAACAAAAGTCTAACAGCTGCGTAGCCGGCTTATAAAATATGATAAACCACAAACACAAATTATTAGCTTTTCAAACAGTCGTTAATGATGTTTATAACATTAAACAAAGAAATTTGGAGGAATCCCGACATCCGTGAGGTAGGTTTTACTTCCAGAACTGAGCGAAGATCTACTGTAATCTATATACCCCACAAGGGTTGGAGGTGTGCTCATTTACCAAGCAGCTAGCTCGTGCTTGCCAAGCCAGCCATTCCTTAAGGGTTTTGAATGGAGTGCTTGCTCGAATGCTTAAACCACTTGGCGATCTAGCCACAATAAACTTGGGATATGAACACACACCCAATGTTCTTGAGACCCAACTATATATTATCGACTGTAATCTATATACCCTAAACAGGAATGACCTTTCCTGCAGCTCTGGAAGTGAGCGGGTGTTTACGCCATAATAACATCATATACGTAATGACGTGGCATGACGGCCGGACACAAAACTGCCGCTACTTTAATATTGTTACGGACACGGCTTAAGATGTTATGATGGGCCGAGCGGAATGGCCGCCGTGTTCGCACAGTTTACCCGATTACCCCCAACTCACCCGATTCCACTCGAACGTTGGCCAAGTCGCGCTACGCTAAATCAATGAAGGAAAGGACACAACGACTGGGATAAATGAAACGACACAAGGGGTACAGTTCTCAAGACCTCCGGAGGAGGATATAATTGGTGGTGGAGAAAAGGGGTAGATTACAAGGTATGAGGTAAAGCACAGAAGAGATAGGCACTTAGACACAATCTTATCTATCCCAGACAGACCACAGACAAACGGAACAAGACTGACTTACACAGGGATTGATGGCAGGGAAGGACAGGCAGTCGATAGCACAAGGTGCACCTTGGCTCAGGGGCAGAATCAAACACGGTCTGGTCCAGAGATGCGGGGAGGTATTGCAGCGCTCGGAGGTGGCGTCCTTCTCTGTCCAAGCTGAGGGCGCATCTGACGTCACCTCCCTCTTCCTGCGCATGCTCAGCGGGGAGTGACACGCCCTCGGCTCGTTGGCTCCGCCCCAGATGGAATCGGTCCGCCGCTTCTATTGGGTGCGGGGGGTTACCGGGCTCCGCCCTTGACGAGGAGCTGACAGCGAGCCCCTACGTGGTAACCCCGTCGAGCACATGCTCGATGGCGGCTCGTTGGAAAGGCTTGGTGCCTTTTCAACACCCCCCTACCAACCAAGCCGGAGTGAGGACGCACACTCCCCGCGCCGCCGCCGCTGTTATTGTTGTTGTACCATGAGGAAGAGCTGCGGGGGGGTATTGGGAGGTCCTAAACTTCCTAACGGTGCCATACAATCACATTCTGGTGCAACGAAGAGTCAGAATTAATGGAAACGAGTCCTTAACTGACATAGACTAAGAATAACTAGCAAGATGTCCTATAGTTGTCTACGTGAGATGCGGTGGACCTGGATGCGACATTTAATGGGGGAAATAGGGGGAGGTCGGGTCTACAGAGTGTTGTTTACAGAAAATGGGACTAGGGAATGGGGGATTGGGGATAGTTGGGAAGTATTGGGGAAATAGGGGAATATTTACAAGCGGATATGGATGGAGGCCAATCTCATATCCGCAACAATATATATAAGACTAGCTGAATGCACCCGGCGTTGCCTGGGTTCTTTTTGAATGAATTTAATCTTCTGTACTGAAAAAGGAATAAAACGCAGCCGTATGAAGCAGCGGAGTTTGACTATCTGGCTGCGGCCGAATTTCGTTCATTTACTACTATAATTCAGCTTATACTCGCGGCCGTAGAAGATTGACGACTATAATTCAGCTCAGCTTTTAATTGCGAAATGGGCCCAGCCCGACCGAGGCGGCCTCGACCGGCCTCGCCACCTAGCCTATAACCTTCCCGGGGCCTGTCTCGACATTTTTGGTTTCAGAGGATTCCTCCTATCTTTCACCGTTCAGGAGATTAGTGCGTGCAGACAAACAAACAAAAACTTTCTTTTATATATATAGAAGATAATAATAATAATAATAATGGAAGATATATATATATATATACTGTCGTGTGTGTGTGTATATATATATATATATATATATATATATATATATATATATATATATATATATATATATATATATATATATATATATACTGTCGTGTGTGTGTGTATATATATATATATATATATATATATATATATATATATATATATATATATATATCTGTGAGAAATAGTAGAAACTCCACAGTACGAGCAGTACGACAGTACGACTAAGAAGAAGACCTTTGTTGGTCGAAAGCTTGTCGACAATTAAAGATCGACGATTATTTATTTAATGCAAATGAGACACCCTGCTCGTACTGTGGAGTTTCTACTATTTCTCACATATATATATATATATATATATATATATATATATATATATATATATATATATATATATATATATATATATATATATATATATATATATATATATATATATATATGTATATTAACCTCCAGTAACGTTGGTCACTACAAAGGGATTAGTGTTACGATTAGATTTACTATAATAATGTTACATTATTATTACTAAAAAAAATTTTTTTTTTTTTAAACCGAGGTGAATTCCTTACTTCCGCAGTTACACCGCTTCAATCCATCAACTTTCCATTCACGACATTGGGATTAAAGCGTTATGGTTATATTTACTATAATATTATTATTATTAATACGAAAACGATACTACTGAAACGATATCACTGTATTAAGAAACCTGGGCTTTATTTGTCCGAATTGTAAGGTCAGTCATAACGCCTAAGGCCTATACGTATAGCCATAACGCCGATGCTTTCGATATTTGATGATCATTTTAACAATCGGTTTGTTTGTTTCACACTGAATGAAAAACGTGAAGAAAGAGCATGGCGATTGTGATATATGACAGGTTCGACGATATGTTCGGCATGAACAGCATATAGATCAAAATTGTGGAGTGTGGAATCAGCCGTTGTACGCTGTAATGACATCAGACGTAATCACATCACCCTGTCATGTGAAGATTCTCAGCTCTGATTGGTATACGTTTGAGGGGCCATATATATATATATATATATATATATATATATATATATATATATATATACGGATGGACAAACACTGTTCTAGACGGCTCTGCCCGATGGGCTACGCCATAAAAAAAATAGAATGCCACTCTTCTACGTCGCGACGTCGACCGATTTGCCTCCACCCACATCATTACATCATAAAACATACTTTTGAATCCCTTCAGCTGTTCTCAAGTATCACATTTTTACCTGACACGACCTTTGTCCTTTGATGCCAAAATCTAATCAGTCCATCTTCGCATCACAATATACTTGATACCATGTTTGGTCAAAATCCAATCACTGGCTCAGATGTTAGCTCAGTAATATAACTTTTAACACAATGGGACCTCTGGACCCATAATCTAATTAGTTCATCTTTGCATCATTATACATACTTTTACTAAGCTTGACTGAGATCCCTTCAGCCATTCTTAAGTTATTGTGGAAATGAAAACCTATCAAGGATGGATGGATGGCCAAAGTTTTTCATGCCACTTCCTCAGACCTGTAGCTCATCTGGGTTCTGGCCTAATGTTTTAATCCAAATTTGATAGCATTCTGACTGGTGGGTCTGGAGAAAGATCTTTGAAGGAATTGACATAATTTTCCCAAAAAGTTGACTAAGGCGGCCATTTAAACACACCTCCGGTCATGGGGTGGCATGACTTCCGTAATTTAACATCCCTACCCTGGTCTAATGTTTGACCCAAATTTGGTAGCATTCTTACTGGTTCTGGAGAAAAAGCTTTTTGAAGGCATTTACCAAGTCTGCCATTTTGACACACTTCCAGTCATGTGACCAGAACGAGCTTTACAATCCCTGGAACCAGTCAGGAGTGGAACCTTGCTGCCACATTTCAGCCGGATCAGCCCAGCGGTTTGGCCAGAAAAGTCGAAATAGGAGATGGACGGTGCACAATGAATTCAAATTCCAGATAAGCTAAAAATTCTGAACGATAACAATTTATACTGGTTCTCTTGGACTTTGCAGGCCTGTGTAGTCTTAGTTTAATCTTCCCTATTTCTCACATATCCTGCCATTTCCTACATCTCTACAAAGAGGTATATTAAGGCTCAGGACAAAGGCTGACTTTATACCTCAACATTTTTCTAATCCAGACTAGAATTTTATTCTTCCATTGCTCGTTTCTTCTCATCAACTTGGTCTGCTTTTTCTGTTTTGTACTTTGTGACAAACGAATGATCGTTTTAAGGCCATTTTCCCCGCTAGAGCGGGGGTTAGCCTTGCAGGCCCCATGACAATCATGGTTCCCCGTTTGAGGCAATGTTTTTATGGCCGGATGCCCTTCCTGACACTATGTGGAGTTATTGCTTCTTCTTCTTCTCTCTTTTTAAATAGTTGAGACTCTTCCATGAGTTGTTTGCAAGTATTAGCCTCACCTGAGAGGTAAAGGCTATTGTAATCAGTCTGTGTGGAGTGTGTCTGCACCCAGAGCAACTTTAATATAGCATCCTTGGGCAACCCACTTAATAAAGTGCCCAGTCATGTGACAAGTTTCAAATTGTTTGTTTCTTTTTTGTCTAGTGAAGGTTCTTAAAGATGGGAATTTCTGGCTTATTTAAATTCAGAGAGAACAGTAGATGATGCAATTGATTATTTTGGTTTTAACTGAATAGAGAAATGAAAGGAAACGACCATAGAATATAGAACCAGATCTGGTAAAGATGCTGTTACTGATGATTGACTGAACTGCTTCTTCAATGAGAAGAAAAAAATGCTTGAAAAACAAGTTAGAATTGTATGATGAGAAACAAAGAGCAAGATCTAGAGAATGTTTGCTTGGTCCACTGCAAATATACGGACTAGCGGGCCTGCAAACAATTACTCTTCACAAAAAGGGGGAAACATTCGCTACAATGGGGAAATGGCAAACACGTAGAAAACCATCAACCTCGGTTTGCTTGTGTGCTTCAATTGTCAAGATAAGAATATTGTTATAAAATCTCTTCAGAATTCTGCCACAGCCTTCCATTTGGAACCTTCAACACACACTACATCAGCTGTTACTTTGCGGTTTGCACTCAGGAAGATAACAACGTTCCAGTTTCTAACCCTTTGGACATTCCACAGCAGAAGTGAACTTTGTGCACACCATTGCAAGTCTAAAGCAGTTATCTTGCTTCGCATTCCCATATGCATCCCAAGCTCACAATGTGCAGAACTCAGGTTCAAATCCCATATATCATGCGCATTTTAGCCATTGTGTACCAATGTCTGTTAAAATGGCTTTAATAATGCATGACTACCATTGACAACAACACAAGTATTTTGTTGAACGAGTCAGACTGTCCAGCTGTCCTTGTTGGATAGCGTTATTCTTCCATCTGGCATGATAGCTGGCATGAATGCCAGCCCATACCATCAGGCTGCCTGCATATAAACGATCATGCTTGCTTCTCACTTCGTCTGGAGATTTTAACATGTCTACCATTGAAGTTTAAGAGAATCTAAACTCGTAAGTGAAAGGTAACTTCAAATGTTTCACTTATTCCTGATTATGATTATATTCTCAAAACATGTTGATATGTACATGACTAATTTTTGTTCCAACTGTAAATCCATACTTTATTGGATAGATTAAAAGTTGCTGATTAATTTTCTCCGTGAGTGGTAAGTACAGTATACTTACTCACTTTAAACTATGCTAGTGAATGGAACCGTCTCTGCAAACAAATTTTAATTATGTCCCAACCAAAAGTACTTTCTGCCATTTGAGGAGTAGGTAGATGATCAACCATTATGGGAGTGAAAGGCTGGAAGCGGCGTTTCTGCCTTTAAGCCTCATCAGCAAACAAATTCGGTTTTAAATGCAAGGCTTTCAACTCCGGCTTGTAAATAATTGCCACAAGAGAACATGGACAACCTGCTGTGTCTATCTAGGCCATAACCTTTTTACCTTTTGAGCTTTTATCATCAAATTTTCAACAAACCTTTATTATTAGAATTACTAGTTAATAATTGGGTCAAATGTCAAAGGGAAAAGTCACTTAAGTACAAATAGCCCTTATTAGCCGGACCGCCACACAGCACAAGGTGAGGTTTTGCAATAGTTTACCATTTGAGCTTTTGTCATCAAATTTTCAACAAACCTTGTTTGGTTTGTTTTTTCCAATGATAAATTTGGGTTATTCCAATGATAAATATACTTTTGGGTGAATTCAACAAATTATCAGTGATAATGGTCAAATGTGTTTATTATTGTAATGTAATAGCCTTTAAAAATGCACAGGTAAGAAACTGCTTTAGAACATCATCATTTTATAGCATCAGTCAATACTTTGTGTCAGCCCTTTGCCTTCCTGACGCCAGACAGTCACAGAACCTCTCCTGTGTTTAACAGTCGGATGCAAACTGTGTATCCTAACATTCTCCAGATATTTGGCTTACAAACTGGCATAGCTTACTGTTACGTGCTCCTCCCCGACCCCCTGGTCACGGTGTACCTCCGAGCCCCGAGAGGAGCCACGGCAGAAAAATATGTTATTCTGTGTCAGAAATCAATAGTGAAACCACACCAATGATTATCAACAAACAAATATTGAATGAAAAAATCACACAAGAATAACGGTACAACAAATAGCAATCAAAAGTACACTCAATACATCTTATGATGGTACCATCAACTAGCATAGGATAACTCACGGTGTTCCAAGTGAGGGGAAAAACCTTCCCCAATGTCTCTATATTCCCCTCCTCAAGACGAGGTTGACTCGCTCCAGCGATCGCTAGAACAATGTCCAATCGAGACCAGAATCCCGTGCGGATGGCAAGGGCAGTCGCACCGCCGAAGCAGCTCTCAGGCATAGGCGGTCGAAGCGACGCAAAAAGTCACATGGTCCAAAACCAAAAGCAAACTCGCGGTGGAATGGGAAATCCCAAAGGCGCCCTCCAGATAGGAACGTTCCCGGTTCAGTCGGCGAACTGCCACTTAAACTTCAAACTCAGCGTTGCGCACACACACATCCCCGACAGACGACAGTATAGTGAAAAAGCTGACGCGTAGCCAAGACCTTTTATTGAACAAAGCGCGAGTGTCAAAATGGCCGACGGCTCTTACTTGAGTCGACACGACCCGGCGATGATTCTTCAGAATCGCAACGCCCAAACCTGACCACGCAGGTTTATCAATCCCCCAGCGATAACACCTATCGCAGGAACTCCTTTCAAGGAAACTCAAAGTTCACTCGCGACTTTCGTTCGACAACGCTCGCTACGGAGCTGGAAGCTACTCGCTTCTTATCCGACTTCACTCGCCATGCCCTCGCTTTCTTCTTCCTCTTCGTCTTCCGGTTCCCGATCCGGTTTCCTGTTTCATTTAAAGTTAACCCCTTTACATTTTGATAATACTAATGGCCATTTCACTTAAACAATGATAATAATAATACATAAAACCAGAAGTGTTTCCAGTGGATGAAAACCACAACAGCGGAAGTGACGAATCAGTAACACTTACATCCAAAAAGTTGAAACTTCGATTAATCAGACTAGACCCCCCCCCCCCCCTCCCCTTCCCACGCCTCCTGCCCCCAAGCCCTCTCCCTCCCACACTTCTCCCTGCTCTCAAATGTTGTGGTTGTGTGCTTCCCCTTCTCTCCCCATCTTGTCTTCCACTCCCTCTTTTTGTATATTTTGTTTGTCTGGTTGATTTGTTTGTGAAATAAATGTTAGCTCTTTCACGAGCCTCGATTCAGTATACAAAAAAAAAAAAAAAAGAAAAAAAAAAAGTACCTGATTCTATTGTTCAGTCGCCCAATATTGGTGTTGCCTTGAAATTTTCAGCCTTTTATCTTATTCTGTGGTCTCAGCAGTGGTTTATTTGCTCCAACTCTGCAAAGACGACCTGCTGCAATCAGCCTTCTACGCAACTTCAATTGCTTTTCCTGCCTTGGGGAGGTTATTGTGGGATTTCGGTTATTTTTCAGCCAGTTTCTTCCATGGGCTGCAAAGTGTATCTCACACAATTGTCGGAGATTTTCAACTTTTGTTTCTAATGTTGAGGGCTCCAGTCACAGACGATATAGTCTTCATCGTGGCCAGGCCTTAATTAAAAGAGCTGCATTGATAGAAAAGTGAAGAAAGAGAGAATAGTCCAAGACTTTTTGAGGAAGTAAAAAATCTGCTTTTTGAAAAGGGGAAGGTCGTAAGTGTTTGGAATTAATGGGAAGGTAAAGAGTTTCAGAGTTTGGCAGTGGAGTGGAAGAAATACATACAACAGTGCACCCTTGAGTTGCCAATGGCCACACTATAATCATGTGATGTAGCGGTTTGTCGAGTATTCTGTGGTCTCACTAATGGCTGAGGTACACAAGCAGCAAGTTATTCGGTCTTCGGCAGAAACCGAAGTAACATCTGTAGAAAAGAGAAAGAGCCAACTTTGCGGCGTTGTTCGAGCGGGTCGAGTTTTGAGGTCAGATTGGGAGAGTTGATGAGTCAGAATACTTTGGATTCAATTCTGTCCAGCAAGTATGTGGAGCTAGAACCTCCCGAGATGTGAGAGCAGTACTCAATACAAGGATGAATCAATCCTTCATATAGTTGAAGCAACGGTTCAAAGGAGAAGAATCTTCGACATCTGAACAGGACTCCTAGTTTCTTCGAGGCAGACTTAACTATTTGTGTAATGTGTGGATTCTAGGATAAATTTGATGTTAGGGTAATACCAAGTAGGTTTAGTGTATCACATGGTGCAATTGTGGAGCTTTAAAAGGAGATTGGAGAGTTGAGAGGACTTTTAGAGAGAGATGGGAAGACATTGAGTTTTAGAAGCATTAAACTTAACCTGATTACATTTGCCCCACTAGGAAATCTTGTCCAAATCCAAAATTAAAGAGGTGGCTGTGATCAAATGAGATGTAGATCGATTGAGGGAAGATGGGGCAGATGGGAAAAACCTGGAGGAATGTAATGTAGAGTCATCAGCATACGAGTGCATTTGGTTATTTGTAGAAGAAAGAAGGTCATTGTTGAAAAGAAGGAGAAGTGTTGGAGACAGGACAGAACGCTGAGGGACACTGCTGTTGATAGGGAAGGAGGGAGATGTTGAACCATCAGCAATTACGGAGATAGAGCGGTCGGAGAGAAAGCTCCACATGAGAGAGCAGAGTGAAGGTGGAAAGCCAAAAGAGGGAAGCTTGGGTATCAGACTCTGTCGAAGGCTTTTGGGATATCAAGGCCTACAACAAAGGATTGCCCAAATCGTCTCAGAGAAGAGGCCCAGACATTCGTAATGTAAGAGCAGTGGTTAGCAGTGGTAATGTAAGAGAGGATATCACCGGTAGATCTTGCCTTGCCAAAGCCATATTGATGGTCAGATAGAAGACACTGAGATTCAAGATGCTTGAGGAAATGGTTATTTTGAATACATTCAGAGACTTTGGAAATAGTAGAAGTCAGAGAAATAAGATGGTAGTTGGAAGGGTTTAAACGATCACCCTTCAATAAAATAGGCTGTACTAAGGCATGTTTCGAGGAAAAGTTTGGGTTTTTTTTTTTTTTACCAAAAACGAAACAAACGAGCAAGCACGGGAGCAAATTCTGAGGCACTCCTTCAAGACACGAGTAGGAATGCCATCTTGTCCGTACGCCTTGCTTGTGTCCAGAGAAAGGAGTACGGTACTTTTTTTGTCTGCATGAAAAGAGATTATAGGGAGGGGCATAGGATTGATAAGGGGTGCATCAGAGGGAGATGGAATGTTAGAGTCATCCAGTGTGGAATTAAAGGAGAAAAGTAAAGGAAAAAGAGTGGCTTTATCAGATGGAGAGACAGCAATAGTATCGGAACGGAAAATCGAAGGAAGGGAAAGGTACTGCTGTTTTCTGCATAGTATGCCCTTCTCGCATTTGGCTAACCCCGCTCTAGCAGGGAAAATGGCCTAAAAATGCCTGTTGTGTGTGTGTGTGTGTGCCCTTCTCGCATAGTTTGGATCTTCACATGCTGTTCTGTTGAAAGTTGCTTCCGTGGTGCCATTCTGAACCCACTCAGACTTTTAAGAAAAGAATGAATGAATGATCGTTTTAAGGCCATTTTTCCCCGCTAGAGCAGGAAACTTTGAAGAAAGGGAACAAGCTAATTAAAACTTATTTCACATATTGACTAATTTGCAACTTTTATCGTGGTTTCTTCACATTTATATAACTGGTATTGATTACTTCAACAATTTATTATTATTTACTGTACAAAAATCCACAAAATGTTTCCTGCATATTTTATTTGTGATAAATGGATATTATGAATAAATAATCTTTTTGTATGCAGCCTATGGCTGTTAGTTGCATCATAGCTGGAAGTGCAGTTGTGCCGCTGATGCAGTGACCCCTGCTTCCAGTAAGCTGGTAATCATTTTGCTGACCTCGGAAGGATGACAGGGCTGAGTCAACCCACCTGGTGTTATCTAACGGCACGATAGGGGCTCAAACTCAAGACCCTAATATCTTAAGCCAGCCACCTCAACCACAAAGCCAACACCGGGCTTTTATAAACAAATGATAATATCCATACACAAATGAAAGTTGGCAGATTGCGTCTGATGAAGGTGAACGTTGTAACTACAGCACGTACAATGCTGAATGATACATCATTTAAGACCTCTTGGTTTGGTTTGCAAAACCCAGGTTTGCAAATACCAAAATTCATGCAATTCACGCTGAGAGGTGAATCCCTAACACCGGCACCCATTATGTGTGAAGCGTAAGGTGTCCGTTTTCTAATCAAACTGTCGGCTGCTTGGCAAGGGTGATACTTGGTGATTTGTGTTGCCTTCCCACAGTAGTTAGTCATGCAGGAATTCATAATTTGAGCAGGATGCCGTTGATAAGATTCTCTTGGCGAAGGACACCATGGGATCTTTAACATCCACCAATTAATGATGGCAGACACCTGGCTTAACGTCCATTTCATGGATGGCACACACACACACTGATGAATCACTCTGCCTGTGAAATACCGGGATGAAATTATATAGATGGTCGGGATTCAAACCCAGGCTAGACAGCTTAGAGACGTATGGCAGAGCACTGGTACGGTTCACCAGGTTATTGACATGGATTTGTCCATCCGTTGGAGGAAGACCCTCTCGTCAGCAGGCCGTTGTTGCTGCTATGGTTGGCAGCGAGTGCCACGGAAGCAGTGATGGAAAGAGAGTGGCAATTATATGTGTGGGAAAATTGCATGCTTGGTACGGGTCGCCCAGACAGCAGAGCACTGGTTCGGTTTTCCAGAGGCCCTGGGTTAGATTCCTTGGTCTGGGCGTGTAATTTTCGCACAAGTCAATTAATTAGTTACATTCTGCTAAACTAGAAAAAGCATTCTGAACATTCTGGAAAAGAGCTTTGGCCTTATTTTGTTGTGGCAGAAGGAAGGTCTGTGCACATCACAGGCTGCAGTCATCATGTTTTGCTTTGTTTATTCGATTTCCATCCAAAAGCTGCTTTCTTTCCCATTATGACTGTTGTCATTCCTCCGATGCTGGGCATTTTTGTTCAATTCAAAACAAATAAACAACCTTCTATCATTGTGAGTTCTGACCCAATTTTGATTACAACATGCTCCATGTCCTTCTTTAAACAAAGCCCTCTCTCAATGACTGCTCACTGCATCGACAACACACAAACTTTTAAATGTTTTTGGCAGAACAATGTGTTTATTTATCTTTGCTTATTAGTTTGTGAAAGCAATGAGAAATGCTCGATTTGGCTCACCTCGAATCACAACATGGCCGTTGTTCGTCATCTCTTCGGCTAGTTCAGCAGATATTCTCAAACACTTCCTAGAGAGACAGCACACAGGGCCAGTCAATGCTACAGTCATGCACTTTGGCACAGCTTGTTGAATGTGCATCGTATCCAACAACCAAGGTCTTTACAGTGTTATCAACAATAACATGCACTTGGTGATATATACCTATGTTTATTATTGCTACAGATGCAGGATTTTACGCACCCCACGATGGATACAGGAAAAAAATATCCCCCACCTCCCTTTTGAGTTCCGAAACAAACACAGGGCTCTTTCGTGTCTTGATAGGTAATGATTTATATAGGCTCAAGTCAACTGTTCCTCCTTTGATCATGTGCTTGTCAAACCTCATATCTCTGGCTATTATGAGGGAGCAACCTCAATGTCACAAAATGTGATCTTTCACACAGGCCCACTGGCAGGGACTGCAATGAACTGGGCTACCATCTCCACAACATCTGATATAGATTCCACCTGGGAATACATCCAAAAAATATATACTCTCTCTCATGAACTGGTTTATCCCATGCTATATGCGGCTATCCTATCCATCATCTAGGCCCTGGTACACTGGATCTTGTGGTGACGCAGTTAAGGTCAAGCAGCTTGCTTTCTGAACGTGGATGGCAGACATGATTGAAATGGCAGACTGATGTCAGCTTTTCCTTTTGCCGATCTCTGACCAACACTTTGGATTACATCCCAATCAAATAACTTTGGATAAAATCCAGGCGTAACCACCCCACTCTTTTGTTCCATTTTTTTCTCCCCAATTGTGGAACTGCTTTCCAGAGGAACTCTTCTCTCAAAGACTTCAAGCAGGTAGTGCACACTCTCATCCCATGTTATCCCCTCTTCCGACCCAAAATATTTTCTCCCCCAATTAACTCGACCTAACCAAATCCTCTTACTGGCTGATTACTGCATTTCTCCCTCCCAACCCACCGTCTTCTTTCTTTCCTCCCCTCCTCCCTTTCCTCTTTATATTTCCTGTTTAACAATTTCCTTGCTTATTGTGTCTAACTGTGGCCCCTCCGCCCCAATATCAGTACATTGCCTTTTTGCCCACATCTCATCTCACTCTTACAAATAATGGGCCTAAATGTTGTATTATTTCCCTGTATCACAGGATGGGAGAGGGAGAAGAAAGTGAATACTGGAGAGGAAAGGGGGAGGTGGGGTGGAGAGGAAGAAGACAGCTAGAAAGGGTGAGGGGTGATGTGAGATATGAGATAGAGTGAGAGAGATTGAGATATCAGCTGGTGCATTCACAAGATGTAGAAGGAGTAAAGGGAGTCACCACTCAGTGCATTTGCATGTAGGATCACCCACCAGACGCACTCCAGCCAACCTGTGTTCTCCAACGACGAAAGCCACTTGTTATCACTGAGCCAAAAAACTTCTGTTGTATCTGGGGGATATAGCCCAGCGAGAGAAGGTAGAGTTCATTGAAAACTTGCACTCATTGGGCAAAACACAAGGCAATTGAAAAGCTCAAAATGTTTCTTGTTAATATTCCTAAATAGAAGATGCATTTTCAAAGAAACTCATTCATCATGTTATTAACAATACATCGTCATCATAAAGTGGTTGGAAATGAGGAACTGCGTTTTGTTTACAATTCAAGTGCGTGCGCTAAAGCAGAGAGTAAAGAATTTTGAACACGTGTGGAAGTGTTCAATACGTGGTACGGAGTTTGTAAAGTCTCAAATCACCCTGCATGCAGATATGCTTCAGCTTGAGAAATGCTGCCTGGATCTCTGGAGGTTCTGGAAGTTCTTTTGAAAGGTCAGCAACGTATGGTGGCCCAAGATGTGGCATAGGCAGGCTTGATAGCATTCTGCAGAGCAAGTACACGCAAGGATTTTCTAGCACAAAGGAAGAAAAGAAACAAACTACATTCTGCCAAAAAAAACCAAACACACATTCGGTGCAAAGCTCTGACAGAAACAAATGTTCAATAAGTACATGTCCGTTTCATTGTGACCTAATCACACAATGCTGCATTGTGGCGAATGTTTTCACAAAGGGATTCAACGTGAAAGTAACAATATTGTTACGGATCTCAGAGACGGCACTCCCCTTAGCAAGGGGGGGGGGGGGTTAATCCCCTTGGCCTGTTAAGCTGGCCGTCTCTGGTCCTGGTACTTATAACGCTCTTCTGCGGGGTGAAATTGTTCAGGGTTATTGGTCAAGGTGTTCTCCCGAATACCTTTACCAATCCCTCCGCAAAACAGGGAGACAAGTACCGCTCGAACCACAGACAAGATGGCATATGGCGATGGGACTGGGATGCTCCGTCTTCTCACGCGTCTCTCTCTTGCAACTCTTGAACCCTCTCACTCAACTCGTACCTTCTCATCCGACTGCCGGATCACGTCTCTCTCTGCCTTCTTCTTCAAAAGGCTTCGCGCTCATGCTTATATTACCTGTGTTGGAATCAATCCGCGCTTCCCAGAGCCATGCCCGCGATGGTCTTTCGTCAGCCCTGGTTGGCTGGTGGGGGCTCGCTGGCCCTTCCTCGGGTGGTGCGTCGGCGTGCCACGCTCGTGATCTGGCGGCTCCGCCCCCTTCTTCCTCGGCTTGACCGCATGGCTAATGGCGGCTTGGGGCAATCAAACGAACCAAGACAAGGGGCAGCGAACGCTGCCCGACTGTTACTTTGCGGAGACGTGGGTGAGGCGATTGGGGAAATTGAAAGGGGCCTATCTTATTTGATTAATGCAACGCAGATTCAACTATTGGGAACAGGTCCTTAACTGAAACACATAATAATGAAATAACTACGGAGAGGTCCTATGGTTCGCCACGTGTTGTACATGGACTAACTAGGGTGCGATTTTTAACAAACCAATTGATGGGGATATTTACAGGGGAACATTTATAAGGGAAACATTTACTAAAATTTATTAGTGAAGGTTCTAAAAACCATAACAATATCAATCCTGGTTAAGTCCAACTCTGGCAGCAATTGCACCGCCGTCGCATTGACATTACGAGCACTCAAATCTGAGCCTTGGGGATGGCATTCCACGCCTAAATCAGTTTCTGTTACAGCCCGTCGACTGTCAGTGGCTGTCTTAGCAAGGTCCGGACACCACGATCAATGACATCCCAGAGATGTTCAATTGGATTTAAATTTGGTGAGAAGGCAGGCCAGGGAGTTGTGACATCAACGTTGACATTGAGAAGAACGTTCCTTGTTTGAATGTTGGTCCTGTGAGCGGAGCGTTATCGTGCATAAATATGAATACTGGACCATGTTGTTGAAGGGTGGGCAACACATGTTGCTGGAAGATCTCAGTAATGTATTGATCTGCTGTCGGAATGTTATAGATACGGATCAGATGAAGTTGGTGTGAACGGTTTCAGCAATACCACCTCACATCACGACACTTCCACATCCAAAATCTGTGGCTTCTTGGACACAGACTGGGGCATATTACACATTGCGTCTTCTGTAGATCTGTGCACGGCCATCATGCCCTTCAAGGAGAAACCTGGATTTGGCAGTGAACACAACACTTGGCCATTGCCTCGATGTCCATTGGACTTGACCTTTGCTCCAACATCCTCTTTTGCTATTCTGCTGTATATGAGGGGAATCCTCCTTTTCTCCAACAAAGGGTTAACACCAGAAAGGACAACCTGTCCTTTCTCCACACGGTGGTAAGCATACCTCAATGCCCTGTTGATTCACCCATTAGTTTACTTACTTTAGAGCAATCGTCATTTTATGTGTGCAAAAAACCAATGGAATATTTGAACCACCAGCACCCAATACGTTACATAAATCGCCTTTGCGTTGATGCATGTCCGTCCTGAACCCATTTATTTTCTTTTCTTTACCCCCTTATTGCCAATTTTACCAACTGCTGAATCAAATTTTCTCCTGTTTCTAAATTTGATCTGTCTCTGTCTCTCTGTCTCTCTGTCTCTCTCCCTCTCCCTCTCTGCGTCTCTATGTCTGTCTCTCCCCCTCCCTCTCCCATGCATACTATTTATTTTCAAAACAATCAGTATTTCAAAACAATCAAACACAATCAGTGTGTGTGTGTGTATGTATGTATGTATGTATGTATGTATGTATATATGTATATATATATATATATATATGTGTATATATATGTGTATATATATATATATATATATATATATATATATATATATATATATATATATATATATATATTGTTGCGGATATGAGGATTGTATTTTTTTTATTGTGTTGTATTGTGGTAAATTGCTGTGTAACTGTTTGATTCTGGCCCCTCCTGCCTCCAGTGTTGTGTAAAGGTCAAAGGGCGTCCCGGTAGTTAATTCCATAAAAGCACACATTGAAGGACACGATAAAACCCTTGTTCAGTAGTTTATATCCTTATTATGTGTTTTAGGGTAAGGCCTTGTCTTCCATTAGAATGACACTCCATTGCACCAAGTGAAAAAGATAGATTCCCTTCATCGTTCATTCCCATTCCCAAAACCTCCATTTCCCCTTTCGTCAATTGCCATTCGCATTGCCAACTACAATTGCCGCCATTGAACATGTGCTTGGGTTGGGGAAGAAAGGCGTGCCCGCCCGTCGTCATCAAGGGCGGAGCCAGAGGGTCACGCGACCAACCAGGGCCGAGGTAAGCACACCGATGGGCGTGTCCTGAAGGCCGGCGGCTTAATCGCCGGAGGCGCTATAAAAGCGCGCGCGCAAGAGTGACCAGGGCTGAGCTGCGTGGTGAGGTGCAAAGAAAAGAGCTGGGTCGTCAGAGGAGAGCTGAGTAAAAGGGTCCAAGAGAGAGCTGGGTTGTGAGGTCCAAGAGAGAGAAGGGAGATCATCCAGCAGCGATTCTTGTCCAAAGAGAAAATATCATCCAGCAGCGATTCTTGTTCAAAGGAGATCATCCAGGGAAGCACAAAGCCTGCTATTCGTCGCCTTGCTCGCCAGCAGCAGCGTCCACAGCAGCAACAACACTCGACAGCCGCTTGGGGCCTGGACGGCAGTTTGGAGCAGGGCCGCGAAGGAACGGCGGCTGCCCAACGAGCCGATCGTGCTGCAGGACCAGTTGGACCTCCCTATCCCGCCAGCCATCCACCTGCCATCCCTATCATTCCCCGTGTGAGTCCGTTTCTGTTTGTTCTGTCCTGGGTAGTTAATTAAGTCTGTATAAGCTAGTATTTTCACTGTGTCTCTAAAAGCTTCTGTATATTATTTTATTATCTTCCCTTCTCCTTGGTTATTTTGAGCCTGTACATAGTAAATAAATTTAGTAGTATTTTCAACCTTTGCTTCGTCTTCTTATTCCTTTTCTTCACATCCGTCGTCTTTGTCTTTTCCCTCATTGAATAGCTGTGGCGTGATACGGCCAACGTTCGAGTGAATCGGGGAAACTGTTAGGTCGCGGCGCCTCCGCTCGGCAAACATAACATCCTTAACCCCGGACCGTAACAATATATATAAATATATATATATATATATATATATATATATATATATATATATATATATATATATATATATATACATATATATATATACATACACAGACTTGGCATTTAATATGGAATATTTTTTTTTTCTTGACGGGTTTACTTTCTGAACTCAGTATATCAATCTGGTGAGTTTCTTTTACCCTTCGGTGATGACTTTCTTGAAAGAACCATGTCACTGATTGTCTTTCGCAGCAAGAAGTCAATAACAGGATTATATCACAGGTGGCATGACAAAATGAAAGGACAGGTACATTTGACGATTGGCTTCACAATTGGGTATATAAGGGTTGTTGCGTTCTGTATTACTGGAAAACAACTGCTGCACGTCTACAAAAGTTATTGCCGCTTCCTCTGGAGGTGGTCCGTCAACTTGACAATGCTGTTTGTCATGGAGTGGTGGCTTTACGAAATTCTAGCATGAAACAGCGTGCTATTGCTCAGCAATATGGCATCACTCAAGGTAAGGTGTCAAAGATCCTGAAACGAAATGCTCAGAGGGGTGTCCCTACTCCAATACCGAGGCCAGGACGTCCACGCAGAACCACAAGGAGAGATGATCACCAGCTGCACCGGTTAGTCTGCAATGGCCGTACCAAGTCAGCTAATCGGCTTAGGGCTGAGTGGCAGCAACTGACAAATGTGCCTGGATCCAGAAGGCTAGTCAACCAACGACTTGTTCAAGCAGGCTATCATGCCAGGCGTCCCCTGAGAAAGCCACGCCTGACCAGACAACACAGCCAGCGCCGATTGCAGTGGGCCAGAGAACACCGTCAATGGCAGCCAGGACACTGGAATCACGTGACCTTCAGTGACGAGTCTAGATTTCTGGTCTATCGTCAAGATGGCCGTGTCCGAGTGCGCAGACAAGTGCATGAAGCCCACAACGAAGATTGTATAGTGCCAAGAGTCCAAGCTGGAGGTGGTGGGGTGACCGTTTGGGCTGCTTTTCATGCAGGGGGCAAAACTGACCTGGTTGTTCTGAATGGAAACCTGAACGAGGTCAAGAACAGGGTCATTCTGGAAGAAACATTGCTTCCATTTGCTCGTGCAGCCTTTCGAGGAAACTTTGTCTTCCAAGATGACAATGCACGGCCTCATCGTGCTCGCATGATCCAACACTTTCTTGCTGAGAGCATGTGGAGTGGCCTGCCATGTCCCCGGATATGAATCCGATAGAGAACTTGTGGGCAGAATTAACGTGTCAAATCGACCACTTGGACCAGCAGCTGACCTCTGTGCGTGAATTGCAGCAGGCTATTGTAACTGCATGGCAAGAGATTCCTGTCCAAACCTTGGCAAATCTCGTGAACAGCATGCCTCAACGTGTGCGTGCTCTCCTGAATGCTCGTGGGGGCTACACGAAGTACTGAACTGTAATTTTACTGTCCGTAATCCCAGTCGTAATTTAACTTTTGTTGAAAAAAAAATTGGCTAATGTGCACAATAAAGAGATACTTCTGGAAAATGTACAGAAGTTTAACACAGTACTGTCCGTGAATTGAGTTCGATATCAGTTTACATCACTTTCAAGGATCAATTTATTTGCTTCGAAATGTCAAATGTGGTTTTTGTTTCTTTTAAAGGTCACATTAACAAAATCTAGAATAATTTCAACATAATTCCAATGAACTTTTGGTTCTAAGTCATCTTGAAAAGTAAGTTCACCCCCACAAAAAAATATTCCATATTAAATGCCAAGTCTGTGTGTGTATATATATATATATATATATATATATATATATATATATATATATATATATATATATATATATATATATATATACAGACTTGGCATTTAATATGGAATTTTTTTAAAATGTGTGTATATGTATATGGAATACATATGGAATATATGTATATAGTATATGTAATATGGAACAGGTGTGTATATGTGTATATATATATATACACACACACACACACACACACACACACACACACACACACACACACACACACACACACACACACACACACACACACACACACACACACACACACACGTTATAGAACCCATTAGTTCTATCAAAGGTAAATTTCCAGCAACAATCAATAATAATCATTAAAAAAAAAACTTTTTCATTGCTCTGTTCCTTCAAGGTTTTGTGTTTGGCAAAATAACGTTTCTAAAAAAAATTTAAAATACAAACCTTTGTTCCTGCCCAATCTGCTCCGTATCACTTCGCAATTTTGCCATTTTGATGAGTGAAGCACCACTGGTATGGCTCCAGATCCATATCTATCACAAAGGACACAGCACAGACGTCACAGAATGTGCTCCAGTGCGATGGGAAGAGCCCACTCGGCATTTACTGGTTTACCAACACCGTGCATGCCGTATCGACATTGAAAAGCAGGGCATGCCATCTTCAATTACGTTTTCCCTTCCCCCCAAACTATCATTTGTAGCTTGCAGGTCGATTTCCTTTTCATTTGCATTTGCATCCCGACCCTTTGTGGCGTCCTGATCTGTGGCCTCAGATGGAGATACGTCTCCTGTAAACCAATATGTACGTGTTGTGTGTGTTTCATTTGTGTTGATCATATTTAGTATTTCTAAAACTACGAGTATTATTGGTTCACGAGTTATCAAGTGACCACTATATTCATCATGTGTGTGCGTCTGTGTGTGTGTGTGTGTGTGTGTGTGTGTGTGTGTGTGTGTGTGTGTGTGTGTGTGTGTGTGTGTGTGTCTGCAGCATAACTACCCGATGATATCATCTGATCTTTAATGAAACTTGAGTGGCAGGTTGATATCATGATCTCGTTGTGTCATGCCCAGAGTGGGCATATTGCGCCCATTGTGGGCAGAGCCACGCCCGAAAAAGATGTCTTTTTAGGGGGTAATCGAGTTCAAGCTACATCTTCTCCGAGGGGTTTGGTGGAATCTGACAGGGGTTTCGATATTTGGTTAGGCCAATATCATGTGTCTCGCCCGACGGAGCTTGATTGTTTGTTTTTTTTGTTTTTTGTTTTTCATTTTTCACCGAATTTTCGGTATTGTGTAGATAACTAACCTCATAACTGATTACACATTCTTTTCTATCTCATTTCAAGGTCAGTAACCTTCGTTTTCACATTTCCTGGCCTGGCCTGTCCGGGCCTGTTTCGGTTATAGTCCGTCCTTTGTCATTGAATACCACTCGCTCGTGAACTATTGTCGTCTCCTGACTTGTCATTTACAAAACTACAACTAATAATGAATGTAAATTAATCGTTCCCACTATTAAATTGCTTAAAGTTGCGTGAGATTGTCATCCGTTCTGTTATAGTTTGTGTCAACTTAGCCAAGCCGTTGGATTTTGGATGCGAACACCATCTTTGTGACAACAGCTTTTAATTCGGCCAAGCAGATCAGTGGGTCAATTTTGGGTGGAGACCTGTGTGTACGGGGAGGTGAAAGAGCGACCATCTTGCATGCCTCCTCATACACAGGACAGTTTAAAGGATTTTTTTATGACCTTTTACAATAATTATTTTTGGCAGAATATTAATTTTTGCAAAAATTCCCCACCACAGAAATCTGTCAATCGCATTACATTTTATATTACAGTGGAGACAGCATGTTTTAGCACCCACAACATAAGGACCTTGGATGGCAAATTACAGCAAAAATGAGCAATGATGACGTCATCGGTCACGTGGTTCGGCCGCCATCTTTGTTTTAACAGAAAAGCCTTAAAAACCACTGAAAATACATCCTGGCGAGGGTTTGCAATCTCTGATTGCTCTTTTTCTTGTTTTCTATGCAGTTCACAAGCATCCCAGGCATTTCTATGTACAGTGCATTCAGAAAGTATTCAGACCCCTTCACTTTTTTCACATTTTGTTATGTTGCAGCCTTATGCTGAAATCGTTTAAATTCATTTTTTCCCTCATCAATCTACACTCAATACCCCATAATGACAAAGAGAAAACAGGATTTTAGAAAGTTTTGCAAATTTATTAAAAAGAAAAAACTGAAATATCACATTGACATAAGTATTCATACCCTTCATTATGACACTTGAAATTTAGCTCAGGTGCCTCCCATTTCTCTTGATCATCTTTGAGATGTTTCCACACCTTGATTGGAGTCCACCTGTGGTAAATTCAATTGATTGGACATGATTTGGAAAGGCACACACCTGTCTATATAAGGTCTCACAGCTGACAATGCATATCAGAACAAAAACCAAGCCATGAGGTCGAAGGAATGCCTGCAGAGCTCAGAGACAAGATTGTGTCGAGGCAAGATCTGGGGAAGCCTACAAAAAAAATCTCTGCTGCATTGAACGTTCCCAGGAGCACAGTGGCCTCCATAATTCTTAAATGGAAAAAGTTTGGAACAACCAGGACTCTTCCTAGAGCTGGACGCCCGGCCAAACTGAGCAATCGGGGGAGAAGGGCCTTGGTAAGAGAGGTGACCAAGAACCCGATGGTCACTCCTGCTGAGCTCCAGAGATCCTGTGTGGAGATGGGAGAAACTTCCCTAAGGACAACCATCACTGCAAGACTCTACCGATCTGGGCTTTATGGCAGAGTGGCCAGACAGAAGCCTCTCCTCAGTGAAAGACACATGAAAGCCCGCTTGGAGTTTGCAAAAAAGCACCGAAAGGACTCCGTCTGTGAGAAACAAGATTCTGTGGTCTGATGAAACCAAGATTGAACTGTTTGGCTTCCGTCTGGCCACTCTGCCATAAAGCCCAGATCGGTGGAGTGTAGCAGTGATGGTTGTCCTTCTGGAAGTTTCTCCCATCTCCACACAGGATCTCTGGAGCTCAGCCAGAGTGACCATCGGGTTATTGGTCACCTCTCTTACCAAGGTCCTTCTCCCCCGATTGCTCAGTTTGGCCGGGCGGCCAGCTCTTGGAAGAGTCCTGGTTGTTCCAAACTTCTTCCATTTAAGAATTATGGAGGCCACTGTGCTCTTGTGAACCTTCAATGCAGCAGAGATTTTTTTTTTTTAGGCTTCCCCAGATTTGTGCCTCGACGGAATCCTGTCTCTGAGCTCTGCAGGCAGTTCCTTCGACCTCATGGCTTGGTTTTTGTTCTGATATGCATTGTCAGCTGTGAGACCTTATATAGACAGGTGTGTGTCTTTCCAAATCATGTCCAATCAATTGAATTTACCACAGGTGGACTCCAATCAAGGTGTAGAAACATCTCAAAGATGATCAAGAGAAATGGGAGGCACCTGAGCTAAATTTCAAGTGTCATAATGAAGGGTATGAATACTTATGTCAATGTGATATTTCAGTTTTTTCTTTTTAATAAATTTGCAAAACTTTCTAAAATCCTGTTTTCTCTTTGTCATTATGGGGTATTGAGTGTAGATTGATGAGGGAAAAAATGAATTTAAACGATTTCAGCATAAGGCTGCAACATAACAAAATGTGAGAAAAAGTGAAGGGGTCTGAATACTTTGTGAATGCACTGTCGTTACATGTTCTTCCCAGTTGTGGATGAGTTTCCTGATATCAATGGAATGGAAGTTTTTTGAAAACAGAAAATTGTTTTGACCATGTCTCGTATATTCCATTTAGGATAAAGCCATTAAAGACAAATCAACAAAGCATATTGTATTTGCAGCTGGGATCCCAGCATCATGAGGTTACATGCTCAGATGGGAAAGCCCACAAAGGTGGACATCTAAACCACATACCTCAGCATTATAAATTAGTTTACAATGCTTTGATACCCCCTTCGCCTTTCCCTTTTCCTCACTCCAGCTCTAGAAAAAGTTTCCTCAGGTGCAAACTGCAAAAGTAAGAATAAGTGCATGGTGTGGTATAAATGCACAGAGTACCTGGCATTATACAATCACCAAAATACCCGACTATTATTAATTTTAAACAATCATAATTTTTCAAATTGTACAATATCTTGACCTAAAATCATAACAGCATGAATATCTAAAATAGAAAGGTGACAGAATGAGATTTACTTACAGGGCCACGTTCATCCTGGAAGTGAACAGCAGCCTCCTTCACATCGCTATCACGAAGCAATGATGACACAACAAAAAACTCTGGCAAACTGGGAAGGCGGAAAACAAACAGGAACAACCATTAATATTGAGACAATCCAAAAAACAAGAGGGTGTGTGTGTGTGTGTGTATGTATATATATATATATACACACCTTGTGCGAATATTACCTGAGTGTACAAAAATCACCTGTGTGGTTCTTTTTATTCTCTTTTATGGAAATGTCCTTAATACGTCTCTTTTATGTCTGTATTCAAGTTTTGTAGCACCAAGCGTCTTTTTACCTTTATTATTGTTAATATTTTTATTTGTATTATTATTTTGCAATACGGTACTGTAATGTTAATATTATTATTATTATTATGCTGTTATCATTATTCTTGCTATTACTTTTGCCATTTGAAGTGGCCTCAGACAAAATGCCACGATAACGTGGAACGACGCTCAAGCTGATACCACCAAGCTGCTCAAGCAGCGACGTAATAAAACATGAGAATGAATGCATGAATGAATGAATGATCGTTTTAAGGCCATTTTTCCCCGCTAGAGCGGGGGTTAGCCTTGTGGGCCCCATGACAATCATGGTTCCCTGTTTGAGGCAATGTTTTTATGGCTGGATGCCCTACCTGACGCCAACCCTTGGTCACGCTCTTCGATGCACAGGGATACGGTGTACCTATTCTAAACCGGGGTACACACCGTGATCATTCATCCCAGCAAGCTGGTACTCAATTAGCCGACCTCGGAAGGATGACAGGCTGAGTCAACCCCCCTGGCGTTAATTCAGCGATCGACCGGGATTCGAACCCAGGATCCTAGGATCCCAAGCCGGCACCCTAACCGCTAAGCCAACACCAGGCTAACATGAGTGACATGAGTAACATGAGTAACATGAGTAACATGAGTAACATGAGTAATAAAACACGAGAATGCCTCCGGATTTTTTGCAGTCGAGTCTAAAGCAACGTAAGCGAAGCGAGTGTCCTCTTACTCGTGATACAATTGAGGGTTCTGAAGCGTCACTCATAATACCCTCTCTCACCACATCGGGAGCGGCACTACACAGTACACATTTACGAAGTTCATTTGCATCGCTCCACCTTCGGAGCTCCAGGTGAGGGGAGCAAATCAAGTCGCTCCAACCTTTGCTGTATAACCAGTACTCCCCTTAGCAAGTTTAGTTGGTTAAGGTTGCATAAGGGTAAGCACGACCGAATATATCGATGAAGAAGATGTATCATATAATTCGACACAATTGGCCACACGGGCCACCCGAGACCAGGTTATGGTGGCCTAACAGAGTTTTTGTTGGCATTTGGCACCCGGACCACAATGAAAAATTTCCAAATCGCTGGATTGGCCGAGACTGACAAACCACCTGGCCCCCACGGTCACTAGACATAACCCCACTTGATTTTTGTCGTTGGTGGTTTGTCAAAGGTGTTGTCTACAATGCCAAGGTGGAAAACCTGCAGGATCTCCATTCTCGGATCACAGCTGCACGTGCGCTGGTGGACGCAAACATGCTAACTGAACATGGCAAGAACTCACGTATGTTGATGTCCTGTGCACGACAAACTGAGCTCACATTGAATTGTAATGAGGTTCTGTGTTTTATGAACGAAAGGGTATCGTTTGTTGTACTAAACATATTAACAACCAAAGTTGTCCGGGTCCTTATGGAACACACTGTATTTTTCGGCAGTTATGCGCAAACCGTACCCACCCAGAAGTTGGTTAGTCTGCTCGTTTATTTATGTATAACTAAACTCATAGTAATACGTTTGTTGTGTACAAATTTAAACCATGTAAATACAATAAAGGATGTGTGGCACTATGACATACAACAGTGATTGTTGCACCTGTGGGGCCGCGTGCACCTCACACCTTGCTGCTCCAACAAATCCTCGCGCCTGCTCTTCTAAATACTGTATCTGTCCCGGCGCGAATTCTGTTTTATCTTCCTCCGTCTCTCCCTCTTGCACTACCTCCGTTTCCATTTTCATTTATTTTGTCTTAACTTCCTCTCCCCTTGATTCCGCTTTTCTCTGTCACTCTTTCAATTTATCCATGGGCCCTTACTCTTAATATTTTTCCTCTTATGTTACTCCTTGGTCTTAAGTTATACAAGGGGAAAGGTGACCCTCTGGAGTGTGGCTCGTACCGAGCGATAAAGTTATTGGAGCATGGAATGAAGGTATTGGAAAGGGTGTTGGAGAGGAGGATAAGGAAGAAGGTGAAGATCGACGACATGCAGTTTGGATTTATGCCAGGAAGAGGAACGACAGACGCGCTCTTTATTGTGAGGCAGTTGCAGGAGAAGTACATGGAGACGAGGAAGAAGTTGTTTCTTGGGTTTGTTGATCTGGAGAAAGCATTCGATAGGGTTCCACATGAAGTATTGACATGGGCATTGAGGAAGTTAGGAGTGGAGGAATGGTTGATCAGAGTAGTGATGGCAATGTACAAAAGAGCGCGCACAGCTGTAAGAACGAAGGACGGGAACAGTGGTGAGTTTGAGGTGAAGGTGGGAGTGCATCAGGGGTCGGTACTAAGTCCACTACTATTTGTAGCTGTGATGGAGGTGCTGGCTCAGAACGTAAAGGAGGGTTTACCGTGGGAGTTGTTGTATGCAGATGATCTGGTGTTGATTGCGGAAAGTATGGATGGACTGAAGGAAAAGATGAACAAGTGGAAGGAATGTATGGAGACAAAAGGTCTGAAGGTGAATATAGGAAAGATGAAGGTGATGGCAAGTGGTAAAGCATGTGGTGAAGTGGAAAGAACTGGGAAGTGGCCATGTGCTGTGTGCAGGAAGGGTGTCGGAGTGAACTCCATTCAATGTACAATGTGCGCTGAGTGGGTTCATCAAAAATGTAGTGGTCTGAGAGGGTCATTAACCAGTGTGGCAGCTACATTCAAATGTAAGGTGTGCACAGAGGGAGCTGCAGATGGAGGAAATGTTGAGTTGGATCTTGGAGACGGCGTGAAGCTGGAAGGTGTGAAAACATTTTGCTACCTCGGAGACATGCTGAATGGAGAAGGTGGATCAGACTCGGCAACGGTTGCAGGAGTGAGATGTGCATGGAAGAAGTTTCGGGAACTGAGTGGCGTGCTGATGAGGAGGGGAGCGTCGTTGAAGCTGAAGGGAAAGGTGTATGCTGCATGTGTGAGAAGTGTTATGATTCATGGGAGCGAGACATGGGTAATGAACGTAGAGCAGCAACCAAGGCTGGAAAGGGTGGAAATGCGAATGGTTCGGTGGATGTGTGGAGTATCGTTGAGAGAGAGGAAGACAAATGATGAATTGCGAAAGATGATGGGAATAGAGCCTGTGATTGATGCTGTGAAGAGGAACAGGTTGAGATGGTTTGGTCATGTGTTGAGGAAGGATGAAAGTGACTGGTTGAGAAGTGATGGAAATGAATGTAGAAGGAAGTAGAGGACGGGCAAGACCGAGAAAGTCTTGGCTAAAGATGGTGGAAGAAGAAATGCGGGCAAGGGGGTTAACAAGGAGAGATGCAGAAAATAGGGCAAAATGGAGAAGATTGTCATGGGGACTGCAAGGCTAACCCCCACTCTAGCAGGGGAAATGGCCTGAAAATGCATGTTGTTGTTGTTGTTGTTACTCCCTGGGCAGCCCTTACTTATCTTACTGTGGCACTAATCCACTTTCATATCATAGCTTGACCGGCCGTAATTTACTGCCGAGTATCGCGCACCTCCGTTAAATTTGCCCCCATCCCTTGTTGCTCAACGTGGCTTGCCTCAATTTTTCCCATTAGCTCAACCTGGTCAGCCAACATTGTCCCGCCAGGTCAGCCTGATCTGTCCAGTCAGTCTTTCTATCAGACGCCATGCTTTGTAATATGGCCTCACGGCCACAAATTGTTGGGAAAAGTCTAACTGTGGCCTGCTTTCGCTTCTGGGGGGGTTCTAAGCTACCAGTTAGGAGAGGTGACTCCACCGTTCCCTCTAGTGGACCTTTCACTTCCATTTCCACTGAGGTCACAGTGGCGTCTGTCCAATGTTCCACCTCCTGGCTCAAGCACCACAACTGCTTGCAATGCTTAATTAAATTTAATTAAACTGTGCACCGAATTTTGGAAAGAAAATAAATATAATCGCTTTAAGGAAACAGTTTCCTGTTCCTCAGGTCTGATTCATAATCAGCTGACACCAATGTTACGACAATCGAGATGTGGGCCAGGGTTCAGATCTCACTCCTGACTATCAACGTTACAGCTGAACGTGCCGAAACGCTCCGAGCCAGATTAATGGCCTATTTGTGCTTGTACCGAGCTCAACTGGAACGCGTGGTGGCCGATCAGGTGGCACGCCGGTTAAATCCCCTCGTCGGGGTCCTAATTCAAGATGGAAGTCAAGCGGAGGTCCTTAACCAGTAATGAGGTGAATTTTATAATGGGTGTTCAACGCTCAAAGCCAGAATATCCTCCAAAAGGATTCAAAACCAAATCGGCTATTTCCAATCAGTGATCGATAGCAGTCCAAAATGAGACCCGCACTTTCATGCCAAAACCTGCACTCACAGCATGGCGTTCCACCAAAAAACACATCCAACACAGATTAAAATAGAATAAAACATAACTAGACGACGCTCTTCGACGTCACGACGTCGACCGATATGCCTCCGCCCACATTACTACATAATTATACATACTTGTACCAAGTTTGATTTAAATCCATTCAGCTGTTCTCAAGTTATCACATGTTTACCTGACATGACCTCTCACCTTTGACTTATTGACCCCAAAATTTAATCAGTTAATGTTTACATCATTATACATACCTGTAACAAGTTTTAATTTAAATCCATTCAGCTGTTCACAAGTTATCACCTTTTTACCTGACATGACCTCTCACCTTTGGCCATTGACCTCGGGACCCCAAAATTTAATCGGTTAATCTTTACATCATTATACATATCAGTACAAAGTTTGAATTAAATCACTTCAGCTGTTCTCAAGTTATAGACATATTACAGACTTTGACCTTTGACCTCATGACACCAAAATCTAATCAGTTCATCTTTACCTCAATATACACAAGTGAATATAAAAATTTATGCTAAATTAAAAGGGCAATGTCGGGATGACAAACTACAGTCTAAAAAAGGTCCTAAACAAGATAGGGATGATGTTGGTTTAGAGAGTAGCTAACAGTATTGCCATCACATAACAATCCCTACATCACTGCCTCCAGACTATTGTCGAGGGCTAGGCCGAGCTAAAAGTATTAAAAGCTCCTATATTTCATTTCTGCATACAAGTATAAGAAGCTCCTATATAATTTCAGGGACTTCTTGCAGCTTCAGTTGTCTTACCTACTTTTCTTTTTTATCAACTTAGAGTAACAAATCACAAATTGAGATAATTATAGAATGCTGTTATTAGAGATGTTCATGCAGTTTGTTAGAAGTTGATGATCATGTACTGATATTACATTGTACCGGTTGCTAATTTGTAGATTCTCAGTATGTGGCTACACTATAGGAGTAATCAAGTACTGTTGTAACCAGTGGAGTTTGTAGAAGCTTGAGGCAATAACTTATGAAGTGTAAATGAGGCAGCGATGTAGGGATTGCTTTGTGATGGCCTGCACTTAGAAACGGCCAAAATAGTTACTGTGGATTTGCTTTCGAGAGAACTTAAAAGTGATCATGCTGCAGCCTGATGTACATAGCCATCTCCGTGACATTTTCATACAAATTTTCGTCAACATGCATTGGGGAGTACTTTACCAAATCTATACTCTCGCTGTTGTACACATACACTGGGGTATTCAGCAAATGTGCGAGAGTAAGAATTTCGTTTTCTGTACCCCAAGTACCTGCACTGTCCATACGAGATGCTCTTATGTAGGCTTCAACACTGGACACACCAGTGGAAAGTATGAATGGCTCAATATCAGACATGTGTGTAACAATTGCAGAACGCACAGCTCCGTGTTGTTGTTGCGAGCCAGTGATGATATGTGCAAAGTGCAAAATAAACAGTTACCGTCGCCTTTGATTTTTTGAAATCTGTAATGGTTTGGACATGTAAGAATCACATCTGGACCACCACAACTCATACCGTTGGACCTGATGAAAACGAGCGAGCATATTGCATGCTGAGCACTGCCATTCCTCAGTGATGGAATAGTACCTATGATCAGGCCATTCCTATATGTCGGCTGTCTGGGGGTTACTGTTATTAACAGGTTTCGTTTTCTTGTCTGACTTTCCATCATTGACATTCTGCTGTGAATTGGTGCGTTTGTTTTTCCCAGGTGGGTTAGCACTTGAACTGCGAACCTCTTTAGTTGAGATGACCACATCATAATGACTACCCGTGTGTCTCAGGTAGATGGACTTAGCTGCAACGTCGACAGCCAACCTTCTGTCTACATTGTGGGGTCCATATCGGTTCCAGTTCTGTGGTACCACTGAGTAGGAAAACAAACACGATTTGGTCTAATGTGCAAAGGTAAGCAGCTCGAGATCCGTGCCCCAGGCATACCTGTCCATCTTTCTTTGCTGGATGTACTCATCCATGCTTGAACAAGTGCTCAGTCCCGAATAGCTTTTGATATGTCCCAGCATACAGGGGGCAATATCCCTCATGCGCTGGACTATTTTAGCACGGACTGCCTCGTGGTGGTCTTCAGAACCTGTCACGACATATGACAGTGAGCGGAACATGCAATTCCCATCTGGCATTATACCTTTGATCTTACGCATATCTGGACGAGTGAGAGGAAAGTCATGACCACCAGCACTCACTCCATTTGGTTTCTCAAACGGAAGACATAAAGCTGCACAAGCATCGTACTGCCACTCTGCATCGACCGAGTGGAATTGAAATGGCCAAACACTCTTCTCAGGCTCAGTGTTTCCTTGTGGTTTCTCATTCCGCAACTTAGATTTACATTTGTCAATTCCAGTCTTAGCAGAGTTAGAAGTCTTTCGCTCTGCAACAGAAGTACATTGCTTTTTTGCAGCTGGCTCCACATTTTGGCACACACCAATAAGCTTGCGCTTTTTGGTAGCAGATGCAGCAGGAATGTCATACAAGGGAAGGTCTTTTCTGTAGAGTCCCCTCAATCGGTTTATCTCCTTGACACATTTTGTATTGATCCGAATAGATGCTGGGTCAAATGAAACGAGGTACAACCCCACCAGCGTTTTCACTCTAGGCAGTGCAACATAGGCCATTCCGTCAGCAAATACCTTATCGGAAAGGTTTACAATTGCACAATCCAAAGACAGCCCATGACATTTGTGTATAGTCACGGCATAAGCCACAATAAGCGGGAACTGGGTGCGATACACATAGTAGTTTTTCATCACTATGAATTTTCCCTTCACTTTCTCAATGTCGCAAGGACTGCTCAGGTGGTCCATTTGGTGGTGGTCCTCTGATGCACCATTTGAAAGTTCTTGTCTGACTTGAGGACAACTTTAGTGTAATGATTATTAGGGCAGTTATCATCACAAGTGTGTACATTTTTTCGTACCTCACACATGGGGTTTTCAAAGTCAGACTTGAACTCTAATATTGTGGAAACTTCTGACTTGGTAAGCGGTTTGCACTTGCTAGAGCACTTCCAAATACGATCGCCTTCTTCCTTTGTGCCATCGGCAGACTCATATGCTGGCCTACACAAGAGCCATTCTGATCAATATTGTTATCAACAGTATTACCTTCCACATTAAACAGGTAGGCTGCTTCATAAAATAATGGCTCATTATGAGCACAGTGCAAACCCTCACCAAAGTCTCCCCTTTCTTTTATCTCAAGGCTACATATTGACCTGATAGCCTGAAGCAAGACCCCAGCATTCTGCTTACGCATCTGAAGTACCTTGTTTACCAATCTCTTAGCTGCTAGAGATGACACAGCTTTCTTACAAGAGTAACTAGTCATTGTTTTGGATATATTTGGGTGCTTCTTTTTGAAAGCTTTGACTAAAGCTTCAGCATTGCAAAGTAGTTTCTTGCTCACCTCAAGAACATCCTGATGCTTTGCATAAGGCTTAGGTTCAGCTAGTTCATACCTCCGCCTCATGTCTGCACAACGCTGGGCTCTGATCTTCGTGTGACATATCCGAGCACACTTTAGAATAGACTTGGCCTTCTTTAGATAGTGTGCACGACGAGCAGCTAGTTCTTTATGTCTGTGAGTACTGCAATACAGATGACGAACAGCTTTTATTATATTGCTGTGAGCAATGTAGAGTCTTTTTAAAGCAGCTTTGAGCTTGTCTCTGTAAGCACTATTGTACTCACAACAAGCAGCTTTGAGCTCGTCTCTGTAAGCACTATTGTACTCACTACAAGCAGCTTTGAGCTCGTTTCTGTAAGCACTATTGTACTCACTACAAGCAGCTTTGAGCTCGTCTCTGTAAGCACTATTGTACTCACCACAAGCCGCTTTGAGCTCGTCTCTGAGCACTATTGTATTTAATGAAAGCAGAGGCTTTGCACTGAGCCCACTCATTGACTGATTTGACCGAGCCCATTTTACAGAGCCCACTGCATAGCTAGCTTTAGAGGCAGCCTTTTTCTCCTCACCTTCAGAGGTACTTGTCACGTGCCCGTGATAAAATCATCTGCTTGTTATTTGCATAATATTTTCTATTTTGAGTTATTTTCTTTTGCTGAGCAGAATGCATATTGGAGGTAGCTACTGTAGCGGTTCTTTCACTTTGAGAAACCGGATAACATCCGGTCGCTCCTCAAATGTAACTGGTGTGGTTTGAAGGTTTCCCTCCAACCAATAGGGTGGGGACAGAGGGGAGGGGCGGAGCCTCTCGGGAGGAATTTATACACGGCCGGACGTGAAAGACACTCGTGGTTTTTACTGTTTTGCTTACTTGAAGTGTCAATAAAACAAATTACACACTCGAACTGCAAGTGTCCTTGATAAACTACCATGAGAGTACGAAAAGATACTCCAACTTCTTTCGTTTTGTATCAATGGGTGGGGCCGACATTTTATATCCGCGTCATCCCGACGTTAGTACGTACAGTCAAGAGTGCCAGCGCACCCTCTGATAATAGTGTTGCGAATATGGAATTTGGCCTCCATATCCGCTTGTAAATATTCCCCTATTTCCCCAATACTCCCCAACTATCCCCAATCCCCCATTCCCTAGTCCCATTGTCTGTAAACAACAATCAGTAGAGCCGACCTTCCCCTTTTTCCCCCATTAAATGTCGTGCCCAGGTCCACCGCATCTCACGTAGACAACTTTCGGACATCTTGCTAGTTATTCTTAGTCTATGTCAGTTAAGGACTCCTTTCCATTAATTCGGACTCTTCGTTGCACCAGAATGTGATTATATGGCACCAGTAGTGAGTTTAGGACCTTTCCCATACCTCCTTCCATCTTCTTCCCCAAACAACAACTACAACTACAACTACAACAACAATTACAACAACAACGACGCTGCGCGGGGGGAGTGTGCGTCATCACACCGGCTCGGTTAGCCGCCATTGACAATGCGCGCCGGACCATGCGCTCCACGGGGTTACCACGAAGGGGCTCCTTGTCAGTCCCCCGTCGAGGGCGGAGCCGGTAACCCCCCCCGCACGCACCCAATGAGAGGCGACGTGCCGATTCCATCTGGGGCGGAGCTAACGAGCCGAGGGCGTGTCACTCCCCGCCGGAGATACGAAGCGACTCACCGGATGTGAGGTCAGATGCGCCCCCAGCCTGGAGAGAGAAGTTGCCACGTACGAGCGCTGAATACCTCCACGCATCTCTGGACCGGACCGAGTCGATTCTGACCTTTGAGCCCAGGTGCACCTGGAGCCATCGATCCTGCCTTTCCTAGCCATCAAACCCCGTGTGAGTCAGCCTTTTGTCCCGTTTATCTGTCGTCTGTTGGGAATAATATAAGAGTGTGTCTAAGTGCTTATCTTACTATGCTGTCCCTCTTGTAGTTGTAATCTAACCTTCCGTAACAATATAACCTCCTCCGGAGGTCTTGAGAACCGTATCCCTGGTGTCGCGTCATTTTAATCCCAGCCGTGTGTCTTTTCCTTCATTGATCTAGCGTAGCGCGATTAGTCAACGTTCGGGTATAATCGGGTAACTTGTGCAGACGTGGTCATACCAAAACCGCTCGGTAAATAACATCTAAGCCACGTCTGTAACAATAGTTTTATAAAATTAACTTCAATGAAGAACTTTATCAAAATAAGATAAAAGTACTTGTCTGTAGCATCCAAAACCTGGTTCTGAGAAATCAGAAGACCTCGGTAATAGTCGAGTAGATTCTCGCCAGACAAATACAGTCACTATAAATCATCAGAAAGGCGTTAGTCAAACACACTGTACACGTGACACGCTTTCTTATCTGCGCATGCGCATAGCAAGGTTCAGGGTTGAGCGAGTGGGGAAACTCGGATCTTTATATTTAAATATCAATTCATTGACCACTGCAGTCGATGCAGTATGCCAAAACAAAGATGAAACTGTTCTCTACGAAGGCCTCAGTAATGCAATGACATAGCGAATCTGCCGCCGAGAACCCGTGACTGGAGGGTTCGTGATCATGTGTCCCGTGTGCGTGTATTACTGGTACCTCACTATTATTTTATTTTCATAAATGTAACAATGAAAAACAAGGCATTTCCCGAGACATGATATTTCTGCTGATATTATTTGATGCCACATAACATTATCACGCATCACGCCGACACCGAGGCAAATGTGTCTAGCGGCTCTGCCCCCATCAAGCTGATTGACAGTCATAGCCACGCCTAGCCCAGTCCCATTCTTTAACATATGAATGTAATTTTCTGTAATTTTCGTGGAATCCTTTCAAGCTATGAGAATTATCATACCAAAGGATGTTGCAGGAAGTAAAACTCTGTCGAATGGCAGCAGAATCATTGCCATTGATAGAGGCAGCTCGGAAATATGCCGTCTGAAGAAGATTCATATTATTATTATTATTATTATTTTATTTTATTTTTTATTATTAACAAGAAGATGAATTCCCCGGTTTGACCGATCTCGTTTTTTTTGCTTTATTTTGCTTTTGCCTTGATCTGGAGAACTGAAAAGTGATCACTATCTCAACAATCAGCTGAACAGACCAGGTAGGCTCTCATATGTAGCCTAAGCAAGTTTTCAAAGAAGATACTCCAACTTTCGTTTTGTATGTAGCAGATGGGAGCGACATTTTTTTCCGCACCATCCCTACATAGAGAGTACTAGCATACTCTCTGATACCTGCACCAACTATTACGACGATCCCTTCAGCCATTCTCAAGTTATCGTGGTAACGAAAACCTATCACGGACGGACAGACGGACAACCTGGAAACATAATGCCTCCGGCGACTTCGTCGGCGGAGGCGTAAAAATGGCATGAAGGGATGGCGATTTTAGACACACATGGGGGAGGGAAGACAGCAGCCTTCTGTACATATGAAGACACGTATCTTGTATCACAAATGAATTGCCTCCTCACATCAAGGACAGGACGACCCGAAAACCTCATGCCTTCATCCCTTGTTAATAAAACAACCACCCTCTGTTATATTTCTGAACAGCCATCTATGGTGCAAGGACAGATCGGGCCTCGTACAGTAATTCCACCTTTGTCTGCTTGCGCGGTCCCATTGCCCATTGGGTGTAAATGCACCTATTGATGTCAGGATGGATTAACTAATATATGGAAAGATGATTGGAATAGATAGGAAAAATCGATTGTGCTTCAAAAAAGAGGTCGCAATTATTTTAATTTTTTTTACCTCTTGGAGATTTTGAAAGCTTCATTGACCCGTGTCACTCTCCAGCCTATGGATTTTGCTCGTGTCATCTCAAACTCCCAGTCTTCTGGCGACTCAAATAAAGTCGTTGCAGAATTGTTGGAAAAAGGTCCAAGTCTCCTAGGTGATTCTGCATTAAGAGAAACAAATGCAAATAAGAGATGTTAGTATAAATTTGTTGATGTCAATCCTTTTTAAAATACAGCACACATCTTAACTTCAGATTATGTATTTAATTGAGACTTTTCAAGTACCATAAGAGAAAAATCAGTGGTCAGTGTTGTGCATAATTTAAACAAAGTTATTGCACAGTATTTTAAAATGGTTTTCCAAGATGTCATGAGCCACAGCCCAGCCCTGTGGTTGAACAATGCCACGGGCACAACATTGTCTGTGAAGGGATCTTCCCTTCACACATCACCCCCAGGAGTGTGAAGGGATTATCTTTATCAAAAACTCTCTCCCTCACTCTCCCTGCACTGCCCTCTCTCTCCACCTCACTCCCAGAAGTACCTCTGGCTATGGCTTCCCCTTCGCTCCCACCATTTGTTCATATGTGCATTGTACCGTCCACCAAACAGTGATGCCTCCATCTACATCTCGCTGTCTGATAATATGGACCAACTTCTATTGACTCATCCCAACTCTCTCTTCCTCATATGTGGTGATTTCAATTGTCACCATGCCAGTTGGCTGGGTGTGGGTACCTCTCTCACCAGCCATGGCTCCTCAGCAAAGGACTTCTGCGAATCATTGGGACTGACACAATCTGTCAATTTCCCAACCCAGATCTAAGTCAACGGGGCATCTTCTCTTCTAGACTTGGTTATGACTAACTTCCCTGCAAATGTCTGCTGCTCTTCTTCTGCTCCAATTAGCTCATCCGATCATGTGCTTGTTAAAGTGGACATCACTCTGACCATTCACAGAGAGCCTCCTCAGCGTCGACGAGTCTTGCATTTCACTCAGGCCAACTGGCACAGTCTTCAAGCAGCTATCAATCATCTGGACTGGTCTCCCATCTCTACCGCCTCTGACATCAACTCATCCTGGGAATTCTTCCAAAGTAAATTGCTCTCTCTCATGCACAGATTTATCCCATCTCGTTTTCAGTTGTCATACCCTTCCTCCCGTCCATGGTACACGGAATCTTGTGGTGAGGCAGTTGCCCAGAAACAACTTGCCTTTGCCTCCTGGAAAGCAAATCCAATGGAAGGAAATCTCATTCCCTTTCACAAAGCCCGAAACAAGTATGTGTACACCCTCAGGAGAGCCAGGAAACAATATCTCTCCACTCTCAAGACCGAACTCTCTTATCTGTCTCCCTCTTCCAAATCCTGGTGGCGTCTGCTCAAATCTGTTTCTGGTGTTTGTTCCCCCTCCATCCCCTCCCTTACTTCAAACGGCTACACAGCTGACTCGGCACGTGAAAAAGCTGAATGCCTCAACTCTGTGTTTGCCGCTAAATCTTGTGTCCCAAACCCATCCCGCTCTGTACCCTCCGTACCCAGTCGTACCCTGCTGCTCCTGGACTCTGTGTCCTTTCCTCCTGACAAGGTGGATAAGTTTCTGTCAATCCTCGACTCCGATTCTGCAACTGGACCAGACAGCATCAGCCCACGGGTCCTAAAATCCTGCTTTTCCACTCTTTCACTCCCTCTCTCTGTTCTCTTCACGCTCTCTTTTGCTCAAGGTCATCTGCCATCAGCTTGGAAATCAGCCAACATCACCGCTTTACACAAAAAAGGTGCAAAAACAGATCCTTGCAACTACAGACCAATCAGCCTTCTCCCAATCATCAGCAAAGTCATGGAATCCATCAAATCTTTCCTCTTCTCCAATGGCTTGATCTCTGATCATCAATTTGGCTTCAGACCAGGTCACTCTACTCTGGACATGCTGCTTCTGCTGTCTCAACAATGGATGGAGGTTTCTCAATGCCAAACAGGAAATTAAAGCTGTCTCCCTTGACATATCACGTGCCTTCGATACGGTCTGGCACCCAGCAATGCTCACCACACTCTCCTCCTATAATATCCATGGAAATCTACACACATGGCTTGTCTACACGCATGTAGACACGCATGAATTCCTCTCTAGTCGTAGTCAACGTGTGGCCGTGAATGGGTTTCTCTCATCTCCCCTTCCTGTTCAGGCTGGAGTTCCCCAAGGCAGTGTTCTGGGCCCTGTGCTTTTTCTGGTCTAAATCAATGAACTCTCTGACTCTTGAAAATCCTCTATATCTCTTTTCTGATGACTCGACACTCCTCATCCCTCAGATCGGCAGTCTGCAGACTCCTCACTCCCTACAGACCTGGACAAAATCACAGACTGGTCAAACAAGTGGAACATGTCTTTCAATCCTGACAAATCTCACACTCTTACAATGTCTCTCCGAAAAGACCGACTGGACAACCCTCCCATCTACTTTCTGAACAATCCTCTCCAAGAAGTTCTGTCACTGAAGCTTTTGGGTCTCACTATCTGCCATGATCTTTCCTGGGAAAACCACATTTCCAATCTGGCCTCCAAAGCCAGTCGCCGACTGGGCATCCTCCATGGCGCTAAGTCCTTCCTTGGCACACCTGAGCTCCTCGCCACATACAAGGCTTTCATCCGCAGCTCAATGGAATACTGTTCTCCCCTGTGGGCTGGTGCTCCTGCCTCACACCTAGCTCGGCTTCACGATGTTGAAACCAAAGCTTTCAGAATCATTGGAATCTCCCGCGATGAAGCTAACTCTGAGGGCCTTTCACTTACTCACCGCAGGCAGGTTGGTGGTCTTTCTGTCTTCTACCGACTCCTCTCCGGCCTTGCTCCCCCAGCTCTCTCTGGGCTCTGTCCCCCAAATATTCCTACAGGTCGCACAAGGTCTGCCAGTAACCCTCTTATGGTTAAACTGCCAAAATCAAGACTCTCTGCTCACCTTCACTCTTTCATTCCTCTTTTCTCCCACCTCTGGAACAAACTCCCTCACTCTCTTCAATCCCACTCCTCCCTCCAGGTCTTTAAAACAGCTGTTCACCACCATCTCTTATCTTCCCCCATCCAAAACCTAGATCTTTTCTACCCCTGCTAATTCCATCCCAGATCCACTTTTTAGGAATACCAACTTCTTTCCTGGAAGTCCTTGCAGTGTGCTTGTGTTTTATACTTCAACCCCTTTCCACACCTCCTCCCCCCAAGCCCTCTCCCTCCCACAGATCTCCCGATGTCCCTGCTCTCAAATGCTGTGTTTGTGCGCTTCCCTTTCTCTCCCCATCATGTCTACCGCTCCCCTTATTATACGTTTTATGTGTCTGATTTTTTGTGTGATAAATGTCAGTTCTTTCACGAGCCTCGATCCTGTATACAAAGAAAAGAAAAAAAAAATGGAGAAAAAAAAATAGGGATGGAGATAACTAGAAGAAAGACAACATCACAAGCTTCAAACTCGACTTGTGCTCTGTACAAGTGACTAACGGCACATGACCTTTGACCTGTTCAATCTCAAATTCAGCCAGTTCATCTTTGTATTATAGTCCATAAGTGTGTCAATTATTATGGTTGAAAGCTCTTCAGTGGTTCATAAGTTATTGCAGTAACACAGATTTTCAATTGAAGAGAACTTGACATTGGGCTTTCAACCTTCTGTTCATCTTTGATTTAATCAAACCAAAACTTTGAATAACCAAAACAACCAAAAATGTAATCAGTTCATCTTTGTATTATAGTCTAGTTATGCCCAATATGGTTAAAAACCCTTCAGTGGTTTACAAGTTATCGAGGTAACGAAAATCTTCCACTTTTAGCTAAAGGTCACATGACCTTTGACCCAAAATCCTATCAGTTCATCTTTGTATTATAGTGCATAGTTATGCCCAGTATGGTTAAAAACCCTTCAATAAACAAGTTATCGCGGTTACAAAAACTGATCACGGACGAACGCACGGACGGACAACACAAGAACATAACACCTCTGGCACCTGTGACCACTGAAGACATCAATGCATGTCAAATGACCTCCCTCTCCCACCCTTGTAGGCTGGAGTGCCCAATGGTAGTGTGTTGGACCCAGTCTTGGTTCTCATCTACATGAACGACCTCTCCAATGCCCTGGAACAACTGCTCTTCATTTTTGCAAATTAATCAACATCGTATTGGACCGTACCCTCATCACAATGGCATACAGACGGCAGCTATGTCACCCTCTGCTGATCTGACAAATGGAACACGTCCTTCAATCCTGGCAAATCTCACAGTAACTCTGGAAGGCTTGTAAGACTAACCTACCTATCCAAGTATCTATTTCCATGGTCAGCCATTGGAAAAGGTTCAGTCTCTAACTCCCTGGTCTCACCCTAAGCCATGACCTGGGCTGACCACATAATAAAGCTAGACTCCATAGCCAGACACAGACTGGGCATCCTCCTGTCGTTCCAAGTAAAGTAAATTCCTTGAAAAATCACAACTATTCAGCCTACAAGGCCTTTGTGCATATCTCAATGCATTATTGCTCTCCATTATGGGCTGGTACCCCAGCTTCACATCTGTTTCAATAAGATTCTGCAGAATTCTAAGCTCTCAACATTATTGGCATGTTGTATGATGAGGCAGTAGCACCACCTGACATTGTCCCATCTCCCTACCTGCAATCTTTTCTAAACCTTTGAACCCTACCTAACCAAACCCAACTATCTTATTTGCAGGTATTCGTGTTTTCTCTTCTCCTCTCACTCACTCTCTTAAACACTCTCTCGCCTTTCCTTGCTTATTTTCTCTTACTGTGGCCCCACTGTCAGATTGTTGTCTTTTTCCCCCGACGTTGTTTCACTCTTCTATAAGCCTCAATCTAATAAATGAATAAATAAATGAAATAAAAAGGGGGTAGCAAGCTGTAGCTCGGACACAAACCTGATATATTTTGGTCACTATGTTGAACTGTGGACATGGAACTTTCACCACGCTTCACTCCACTTTCTCTCGTCCTCCCCTTTACACGATAGACTTCAGTAGAACTTGCTTGAAGGAACTCAAAAGCAAAAAGCAGTCGCAGGGATGACGGGTGGCAGTGATAGACAATGGCATTGATGAGCTGAAACAAGCAATGCTTATCATCACACAAAGACAAACTACATCTCAAAAACAAATTGAGTGCATATCTACAATACAGCATGTATCTCACAATAGCACCACATTAAACAATTCTGACAATTTGTATTCTGATAAAATTAAAGACAGGATTAAAGTATAAAAGCATTTCAAAATGCAACGCCCATCTGCACCCGCATTTTACTCGAACTATATTTGATGAAAATAATAGCGAAAAAAAATACATCTTTACCCGTCCCCTACGCAGCAGGAGACAGAGTTTTGCAATTGTATTAATTTTTAATTAATCTTCTTCATAAAGGTTTGTTGAAAACGATAGCAAAAGCTCAAATGATTAAAAAGCTATGATATGGACAGATAAACTGAAGCAATGGTGCAAAATAAATGAAGAAACACGGAAGCAATTAATAAAAACCCAGGCTGTCGGGTGTAGTGTGGCAGCGGATGGGCTGATAAGGCCTATTTCTACTCACTGTGACCATGCCCTTTGATATTAACCCCAATTATTAATTGCTCTTCTTCATATTCTCATAAGGGTTTGTTAAAAATTTGAAGATAAAAACAAAAAATGCTAAAAAAAAAACAAAGCATAAAACGCACGCACGCACGCACACACACACACACACACACACACACACACACACACACACACACACACACACACACACACACACACACACACACACACACACACACACACACACACACACACCCGTCTTCCTCTGCGTGGGCGGGTGGGCGAACAATGGAGATGAGAAAACATTCCAAAAATGCAAAGCCCGTCCGCATCTGCTTTATACTCAAACTACACTTGAAAAAAAAAAAACCAGATAAACCAGAACGGCACTGGGTAGAGCGCAAACCTCCGCCAGGCTGAACAGTTTACATTTTGTATCCCACTGATAGGTCCTTATCTGGATTCGGACCTAAACCAAAATGGCTTGTTCTTTCTCATCACCTAACCAACACAAACATTTAGTTTTGTCATAATCCGTCCACAACTTTTTGAGACATCGTTCTATATTGTTTTTGGCCTAATTTTTCAATGGTGACCAATCACTTAAAATAAATGTTTTAACTCTCGGATCCGGATCTTCACCAAAATCTAATAATTTCGTCCTTGTCACACATCGAACCTTTTCACCAAATTTTACCCAAATCCATCCACAACTTTTTGAGATATCCTGTACAGACAAACAAACAGACAGACAGACAGGGGTGAAAACATAACTATCATCCACCTTCAGTGGCGGAGGTAAAATATATATTTAAAATGTAAAATTTATTAATTAGTCAAAATGTCGGCTCGACCGACTTGCAAGTCCAGCTTTTGCATTTATGAACTTTTACCAATTTAATTTGACTGGATGAATCACAACATCCTGCATCGATTTATTTATTAATTAGTGTTCTCCATATTCTAGTCTCACAATAAAGGTTTGTTGAAAATATGACGTCTGACAAAAGCACGAATGGTAAAAAAAAAAAAAAGTCATGGCCTGGAAAGACACGCTGACGCATACACCCCACACACACAGAAGTGATTGCAAAACCCCAAATATCGGTGCAGGCGGACGGGATAATTAAAAGCATAATTTTGAAAGAAAATGTAAACAAAACAATATGGTTTACTCATGCAAGAATTCAAAATAAGAAAATGCATATTCACTGAGAAAATAAGGCCTTGCAATACCTTGCGCGATTCATTTTGGTCTGTATTTTCCAAGTAGAACTTGATGATCCGGAAGTTTTTAGAATGGATAATTAACACTTCCGGTGAAAACTTAATTCCGCTGCTTGGGAGCAACTGCTTCTTTTTCCCATCATGTACTGCAAAAGGATTACAAAAACTCAGCTTATGAGTTCAGCATGCATTCAAAATCAAGCAAAAAATGTCCCAAAATGGGATCCATGAAAATCCAAATACAGTATATGAAAATCTAGGAGTATCTGGATTGGTGCATATGTGCTGCCATTGTGGATTGGAGTATCACGACCTAACTATAAACTGTAAAAAATGTACTGTAGCATCTCAGTGTTGGAGATGAACTTCCCGGAAATAAGTACAAAAACGGTTTATAAAAATATTTGAGAAAAATTTATCTCAACGAGACTCCGCTGTAAATTGACCTTGTAGGATACAACTGCATCACGTCACTGAATTCAGTCCTTTGAGAAACACATTTAAACCGGTTAGAAACTTGTACATAAATATTCATGTTGGATGGTTCACTTTGTGAAAGTGACCCAAGTTACAGTCACGTGAAAAAGTAAGTACACCCCATGTAAAGTTTTGACTTTTTCAACATATTTCAACATACAGCTATTTGATCTTCATTTTACAGCAATATTTTAACAATATTGATAGATAAAGGTGATATAACATAACAAATATCATGAAACATTTACATTTTGTAGTCCATTGTATAATTTAAATAAACATAAATGCAAATTTCGCATGTGGAAAAAGTAAGTACACCCTTGGCTCTAATAGGTGGTATTGCCCCCTTTGGCAGAAACAACCTTGAGTAGGCGTTTCTTATAACTGTCTACCAGTCTCTGACATCGACTGGGAGAAATTTTTGCCCATTCCTCCATGCAGATTTCTTTCAGCTGTGCGATGTTTGAGGGGTTTCTGGCATGCACAGCTCGTTTCAAATCCCCCCACAACATCTCGATGGGATTGAGATCCGGGCTTTGACTTGGCCATTCCAGAACCCTCCATTTCTTTCTTTTCAGCCATTCCTTGGTGGATTTACTGGTATGTTTAGGGTCATTGTCATGTTGCAAGGTCCACCTTCAGTTGAGCTTCAACTTTCCGACAGATGGCCTCACATTATCCTCAAGCACCCTCTGGTACAATGAAGAATTAATAGTGGATTCTATGATGGTGAGCTGCCCAGGCCCTGATGCAGCAAAGCTGCCCCAAACCATAATATTTCCACCACCATGCTTTACAGTTGGTGTCAGGTTCTTGTGGTCAAATGCTTTCTTTGGTTTCCGCCAAACATGTCTTCTGGTACTGTGGCCAAATAGCTCCACCTTTGACTCATCTGTCCAGAGCACATTGTTCCAGAAGAGCTGGTCTTTGCCTTGGTGTTCATTGGCAAACTTTAGTCTTGCCCTGATGTTCTTTCTGGACAGCAAAGGTTTCCTCCTGGCACACCTCCCATGTAGATCAAATTTGTGCAGCCTCTTTCTGATGGTAGACTCATGCACTTTGACATCAACAGTGGCAAGAGCTACCTGTAGGTCCCATGATGACATTCTGGGGTTCTTCGAGACTTCTTTCAGCATCTTACGGTCTGCTCTCGGGCTGAACTTGCTGGGGCGGCCTGGCCTGAACAAGTTGGCAGTTGTTTGGAATCTTCTCCACTGGTAGATGATCTTCCAGACAGTCAAATGACTGATTTCAAATTGTTTGGAGATCTTCTTAAATCCCTTCCCAGTCTCGTAGGCATCTATCACCTTCTTTCTAAAGGCCTCGGAGAGCTCTTTTGATCTCGGCATGGTGACGCCACACACTTCAACAACAAAGAGCAAACCAAACGAAATGTCTGAGGTTTAAATAAGACAGGTTCCTCCAAGATCCTCTCTAACGATGTTCTAATCATTTGCACCTGAGCTGGTGCACCTGATTCTAATTTTAGGTATTTGAAGTAGTGATAAATGTAGGGGTGTACTTACTTTTTCCACATGCGAAATTTGCATTTATGTTTATTTAAATTATACAATGGACGACAAAATGTAAATGTTTCATGATATTTGTTATATTTTATAACCTTTATCTATCAATATTGTTGAAATGAAGATGAAATAGCTGTATGTTGAAATATGTTGAAAAAGTCAAAACTTTACATGGGGTGTACTTACTTTTTCACGTGACTGTATATGCAAATCAAGTTATTTTTGATAATCATTCTTACAAAAAGCCCCACTGTGATCAACGACTCAAATACCAAACCATCAAAAAGTGAGTTGATTATTTTATTTTATAGAGGCCTCTGTTTTGTTAAGCGATGGGAAAATTATAGCAGCAAAACAGTGGTGTAATGGTTCGTGCTTCCGCTCTGAGTGTGGGTGGTCGCTGGCTCGAACCCTGGCTAAGTCATACCGAAGACTTTAAAAATAGGACCGCAGGTCCTGAAGCTCACTTGGATTCTGGATCAGGAGCAACAGTCACTCAAACCCCCCACAGACCAACTTGCACCTGATTTTTTTATGCCGTGAACAAACTTTGGTACATCACAGGTGATGAAGGTTGCAGTCAAGTTTCATTGAAATTGCATGTGTAGCTTCAGAGAAGAGAGCAAACACCTATTTGGGAGGTCAAATCCGTCTCTCCTTCCTTCCCCCCCCCCCCCCCCCCTTTCCCCACCCCACCGTAGACCCCTTTAATGAGTGCAGCTTTTGATGTGGCAAATATACCTTCGCTAGCCATCAGATATGAAGCCTGTGGCCAGGTTTCGTCAAAATAGTGTGTAGTTTCAGAGAAGAGAGCAAATACCTATTTTGGAGGGCAAATGCCCCCCCTCCCCCCGCCTCTCCTCTCCCCGTAGACCCCATTAATGAGCGCAGATTTTGATGCGGTCAATACAAATTCGTTAGGCATCAGATATGAAGCTTGTGTCCAAGTTTCATCGAAATAGTGTTTGGTTCAAGCAATAACGACTGAAGTGTTTACGGACTCACTCGCTGACCCACGGACACTGCTCGGTCACATAAGATCATCGGACTAAAGTCCAGTTGAGCTAAAAATGGGACGTGCTGCTTCTTGTTGGACATTCAGCATTTAAAAATTAAAGAGTAAGAGAAACCATTGTATAGGCCTGATGGGCGTAATGGCCTCCTGCATTGAAATTTCTCGGTAGGGAACTCATTTATTTAAATCGCCCACCTCCATGGGATTATAAATTTTATCACATTTTTCTGCATCCTTGTTCATATTCTTGGTGAAAAGGAGTCCTCCCGAGATGCCAACTCCTTACAAATTCGTTAAATAAATATGCAAACACCTTTCCTGAAGCATAGCATGCAGCTATCATTTCAACCAATGTTGCCTTATATGAGGAAGAAGAAAATGTGAACACAGTTCAATCTACCTGTGTGTACTTGGTCCACACATGTCAGGGAAACATCGTGCTCTCCCAATAAACGGTTCTTGTATAGAGACTCCTGTACAAACAACAGAAAAATGTGAGGGGAAACAACAAGACAATATTCTCCACTTTGACACAAACTGTAGCTTTATTTATTTTCTTTAGTGTAATGTGTATCATATTGGGGCCAAATGGATAGTTCAGAGGTATTGTACTCACTCACCTTAGAGGTGTCTCGTCTAGGTTTAATTCACGACCCGACTATAAACTGTCATCCTGACATTTCACAATCAAGGGGTCACACCCATGCGATGGGTGGATATCTTCGATATCAATTTTAAATTTGGTCCGATGGATGCATCAATAGTGTGCCCGCTTTCCCCCAAATAATGAAAAGCTGATAGATGCTCTTCTTATACATAACACGTGTAGCTCAGACCCCCCCCCCCCCCCCTACCTATTTTCATCCCGAACCACAGTTGTCCATTATTATCGACTCGAAAGCAACAATCAGAATAACCAAGGATTTAACACTCTATAAAGACATACTTGTTGCTCATCGAGTGACAAGTTGGGAAGGAATGATATTTTTAACGTTGTGCAGATCAGGATGCCTCGTAGCCTCTGCCCGTTTTCCTCCGAACTGTTGCACTTGAACACATCACATGCTTCTGCAATAACGACCTCACCTGTGTGCAACCACAGGAAACAGGAGAGCAAGATTGCATTATAAACTGATGCTGTACGGAATCAAACACTGCAAGGCCTATCGTAATCAAAACCCAAGGCGAAGTAATCACAGCATTTCCAAAGTGTAATCTCGACTTCAAACATCTTGGTATCCAAAAGCTATTTACATTTCATTAAACACATGAAGGTCGGCGGCTCAGGCCCTTGACAAGTTATCACAAAGACTAAAAACGGTATGTGCTGATGCCTTGCTTGAGTGCAGCATTTAAAAGGTTACCAGGACATTACCGGTAGGGTGATTGCATCACCCCCACTTACCCCTCCTGACAGTGACACGCGCACGCGCACACAATTCTGACAGCAATTCAACAAAAAAAGCCTCAGCCTCCCTCTCCCCCTCCCAACTTGAAAGCATCCATCTCCTCCACGAACTCAAGCCTTCAATACCCCGCCCCCACCGAAGGTCCTCAACTCCCCTCCACTCCCCACTTCCAAAGCTGTCCCATCTTTACTCCCACTCATAAAAGCAAATGGGCATTCCCACATCAAAACTGTGGAATATGTACCTCTTTCTGCTCCCTTGTCATGCTATCACCGACTTCACAAAACCCATCATGATTTTAAGATAAAATAGTCGAAAATAATAGCAAACCTGCATAACCTCCACAGTAAAAATGCTGTTGGAGAGGACGGGTTCTAAAGGGTAATTCTCAAGGCTAATTCTAAAGGGTGATTCTAAAGGGTTCCTAAATTGGCAGCCATAGTTTAGAAATTGTGGATGCAGCCAGGTGAACTGTCAAACCAATGGGTAGAACTCGCATGTATGCACGGACGCACAGCTCCTTTTATAGTATAGAAGAGCACAGACAATTCCCATAGGTTGGCATCGATGGAGAGGAGGAAACTCCTCCTCAGGAAATGTTCCACCAAGTGCAGTGAGAAAAGTAGCACGATTTTTGTGACATCACTGGTCCCCACAATATTCCAGAAAGTCACGGTCCTTCCCCCAAGCTCAGCCGTTGTGTTCGTCTCATATGTTTGTGTCGAGTAAAAATGGATACTCGTCAACTCTGGACCAATCAGAGACGGCTGTGGCTAAAAGCTTGCTGGGTAAAAGCATCATGTGACCTAGCTGAATTAGGCCATGGGAGATATGCTTGTTTGTGTAGAGTTGGCTGAGAGCCATTTCACAGTTGCACACACTGTTGTCGAATGTTTGAATGAGAGAGGGTTCGATTCCGGAGGAGTGGAGGACAGGGTTAATTGTGCTGATATGGAAGGGAAAGGGGGATGTTCAAGCTCCGGGGAAGTACAGGGGCTGGGCAGAACTGCTTCTCTGTGCTGAGCTGTCAAAAACACGTTTTATCTGTGGTTTGACCTTGTCCAAAAATGTGAAGCCAAGGGTCCATTACATCAGCTTTTGTTCTTATTTTATGATCCAATTTCCACTTTTGCATTACTTTTGTAGTAAAACAATTTGTATATATATTTGATGCATTTTGAGTACGATTCAGAGATCTGCTTGACCGAGGACAAACTTTTCTCTCCGTACATACGTAATAAATAATCATTTGTCTTTCAAGTGTTGTCTGTCATATTTTGATACAGGTTGACAGACTCCCACATTTGTCTGTATGTCCATGTGTGTATGGCAGCTTCTCTACGAGCCTTAGATCATCTATCTTCTATCTATATATATAAAAGAAAGTTTTTGTTTGTTTTTGTCTGCACGCGCTAATCTCCTGAATGGTGAAAGATGGTAGGAAACCTCTGAAACAAAAAATGTCGGGATGGGCCCCAGGAAGGTTATAGGCTAGGTGGTGAGGCCGGTTGAGCCGCTTCGGCCGGGCTGGGCCCATTTCACAATTAAAAGCCGAGCTGAATTATAGTAGTCAATCTTCTACGGCCACGAGTAAAAGCTGAATTATAGTAGTAAATTCATTCAAACAGAACTAAAAATGTCGGGACAGGCCCCAGGAAGGTTAGAGGCTAGGTGGCGAGGCCGGTTGAGGCCGCTTCGGCCGGGCTGGGCCCATTTCGCAATTAAAAGCTGAGCTGAATTATAGTAGTCAATCTTCTTCGGCCGCGAGTAAAAACTGAATAGTAGAAAATTCATTCAAAAAGAACCAAAAATGTCGGGACGGGCCCCGGGAAGGTTATAGGCTAGGTGGCGAGGCCAGTCGAGGCTGCCTAGGCCAGGCTGGGCCCATTTCGCAATTAAAAGCTGAGCTGAATTCTAGTAGTCAATCTTCTACGGCCGCAAGTAAAAGCTGAATTATAGTAGTAAATTCATTCAAAAAGAGCCCGGGCAACGCCGGGTGCTTTCGGCTCGTGCAAAATAAAATAAAACAAACTTCAAACAGTTATGATACATAAACAAGAGGATCATTACCCTGCACTCGCGAAGCGAAAAGCAGTGTTAGGCATTCGGTTGCGTATGTACATGTGGCGTACATATTTGCATTTTTAAAATTCATTTTCTCGGCAACCGTTGGTCCGATCGACACAAAATTTTACCATATGAGCACCTCCAGGTGAACTGTCGAACTTTCGAACCTTCCGCCTGTAGAATTTTATATTCATAATCATGAAGTCATAGGTCACGTGTTATGGACGCCATATTGGAAAAACGTTACACCTGTATATCTCCAAAACCGCTCAATGGAAAAAATTGAAACATGGCTCATTGTCAAGTACTCTCCAAGGGGAATAAAATATTTTAACGATGATGTCATCGGTCCCTTCATTACGACGTCATAATTCAACAAGTAGAATGCTCGATCAGGTCAGTACGAATTTTTTTCTCTGCAATTGTTGGTCCGATTGACACAAAACTTTCACCATAGGAATGCCTCCTCCTGTGGAATTTTTACTGATAATTATGACATCATAGGTCATGTGGTACAGGCACCATCTTAGAAAAACCGAAAAACGTTGCACCTCTATATCTCCGAAACCGCTCCATGGTCAAAATTGAAACATGGCTCATTGTAAAGAACTCCGCATGGGAAATAAGTGTTGCTAACGATGATGTCATTGGTGCCTTAATTATGGCGTCGTAATTATACAGGGACAACGTTTAGTTTGAAATTTCTTGAGCGTGATCTGCCCAACAATTATATTAGAGAATATAAATTTATGATGTAATCGCTCACGTGGTCTGGCAGCAATATGGGATCAAATTAAAAAAAAAAAAACTTCAAAAACAGAAGAGTTTACTCGCACCAAGTTGACTGCACAGGGTAAGTATTCTATGAATACCATCTAGTTGTTTTTAATGGTTTATTTTTCTTCACAGCCTTACTTACTTTTCTCAATGTCTGTCAAAGTGAAACACTATCTATGAGTATTTGTAATAACAATTTGATTCTCTTTTTATTGTTATTTTTTAAATTGAGTACTGTGAAATATAAATAACTGTAGAGAAATTCACAATCTTCATTTCAGCATGCTCTTTGGGACATAACTTTCTTAACTAACCCTAACATTTTCTTAACTAGCAAGTTGCCAATGTCCGCACAGAATTCCAAACGAGGTATGGATCGAGATGGCAAAATGCAAATGGCGTCTTATTATGTCACCGAGCCGGCAAGCTGGGAGCAACAATTCACATTTATTGCCACATATGATGCAATTTAAATGCTCTAATGGCGACGAGGTGCACCATTTGAAACTGTTTGTTCGATATATGTAGCTTTTTGATGCCGAGGGTGCATAATAAATATTTGTGTTGGTGTTAAAGCCAGGGACCAATTTCAAATTAAAAGGGAGGATGAACATGCATGCCTATTTTATATAGCCTATTATGTTTATATTTTACTTTTTTGCAACACTGCGGGGGACTTTAACATGCATGTCGGAGTAGCAGAGTTCGGTGAAGAGGAATGTGTTGGTAAATTTGGTTGGGGGATGAGGAATAGAGGGTCAAGAGCTGGTGGCGAGGAATGGGATGACCATAGCTGGCTCATTCTTTCAAAAGCAGGAAAGCCACAAGATGGAGGTCGTGGAGGAGGAGAGGAGGTTGTCGTCTGGTCTGGCTGGTCACACAAGAAGCTGGCCATTTTGTGTTCTCTGGTAGGAGGACGTTTTGTGTGGCAAACACCAAGAGGCGGGTGACTGTTCAACTCACCAAGGAGCTGGAGGCCGCGGTGGGCTTCCCCAGACAGTCGAGGAACCAACCTAAAGGAGGCCGTCTTGGCTACTCGCCCCACGGCCCTGGGCACCTTCGACACGCGGGCCTTGCATCAGCAGTCGCCATCTTGTGCGTTTTCTGTGCGGGCACCACCAAGCTTCACCATCGCCATCACCGTTACAAAAGAACTTGTTGAGACCAGAGCTGAGTGCCGACCGACTAGACAAAGCATTTTATTTCATTTTACTTTTCCCTGTGTGTTTGTATTTGTGTCTGATGGAGGATCCTCAATGTAGGAGTTGCAATTCGTTTTACCTCAACATTCATTTTATCACCTTGCATTATTTTCATTAAACCATTATTTGTTGCATTTCAGTGTCATGTAGTTTTGTTGGTTTAGTTAGGGAATTTTAGCAAATTGTATTGACCATCTGTGAAAAAATTGCTTACCAAAAAATTTTTTCACTAACGTATTCATCTAGGTGTCTACTAACACCTATCAATTAGTGCAAACCCAAATCCTTGTGGAAAATTCTGGGGAGCCAATCAAAGTTCGGGTGCTCAGAGGGCCTGTGCGAAAAAATCGGAAAATTAACTTTTGCCAATATTGACTTGTGGGATGTAACTAGGGGTTTTTTGGGGTGCTGAATTGATTCCAACCATTATTTTTGAGGAAAAATGAATCCCTGGCCATTTCAACTGCCATCAACCTGATCTGCGGAGACTTGGCAAGAGTCCCACTTGACCAGAAGCAGTACCCTTCAGTGGAGAGCATGACCAATACACAGAACCAGCTTGCTCTGATTCCCAACAGCCTACAGAAGCTACTGAAACCAATCGTGAAATCAGATGAAAAGGTAGCAGTCTGGGGCCAGAACCTACTGAAAGCCTACCGCCCTCGATCAGGAGTGATGCCCTCTCAACTCGGACTCACGATACAACTTGACCACATGTTTGGATCCAAGTGGTTGATTGACCGGTCATCACTTAGGATACTCTGAGTCATATGCTGAGCTCCATCGCTACAAGTATTGTTACTTGAACGTGAAAAACGGACTTGGGAGCATTGATCAGGATATCATGGTCACAGAAAAAGATGAAGCAGCAGCCGTAGAGATTGAGGAAGCAGAAGTCGATGCTGTCCTATCTCCAGAACAGGCAGAAGAGCAAGAGGAGAATAGTGATGAGATGGATGAGGGTTTTGCCGTCTTCGTTCCAGAAGAAAGCACAGTTCAGCAATGTGTTGGTGATAATATAGATCTGAACATTGTGTCACTAAACAGGAACACAGCATTCCATGCTATGGGCGTCATGTTAGTGACATCTCCGGCCCCTGCAAAGAGACAAGAAGAGCTTCTTGCAACTATTCCAAGAAGGCAGATAACTGTTGAGGAGAAGGCAGCAACCCTCAAAGCAGCAGAGGTGAAGATTCTATCCTTTGTTCCAAAAAAGAAAGTAGGATTGGCAGACGTTAAGTTTGTTCCTGTTGCAGATCTTCATGTAGACCCTCCAGCCTTGCAGCCAGGGGACATCGCTTGGATGGCAGGATGGGCTATCAAGAATCTCAACCCCACATTCGAACATGCCAACTGGAATGGTTTCATGAAGTCATTATACAGACCTGAATGCAAGGAGAAGTCCCTCATTGAGTTTCTTCCAATCATCGAGGGTGACCCTAACGAGTACAGCACTATCTACACCACGCTAATGGAATGCCTACGGCGCTGTCCGTCTCCTGCCCTCATAACATTCGACCTGCCTATATGGTTGAAAGCAACGCAGATAGTCCTCCAGTCTGAATTGCCCATCATCACAAGACTAGGTGGGTTTCACCTCCTGAAAAGCTTCCTAGGGTTCATCGGGATGGTCATGGCTGACTCTGGGTTGCAAGAGGTCATACAGCTAGTTTATCCAGGCAGCACCACAGCAGAACACATCCTCTCAGGCGGGGCTTATGCCAAGGCCATTCGGTTTCACCTTCTTGCATCTGCAGGAATTGCCAAGTTCGTGCTGAGAGGTGTCTTCAGTGCTCATGCTCTTGTTCCATCTTTTCAAACTCATGTTCCATGGGAAATCCTCCAAAGACTTGGAAGACTTGAGATTCGACATCTTCAGCAAGCGAGCTGCTACTGGGAGCATAAAACCTGAGAAACTCCCCCCGACAACAGGAGCTGCAGCACAGCACTCTCTCCGAGCTTACCTCCAGACTAGAGACTGGCTGATGCTGCAAAGTCCATCGTTGGATGCCCGGGACTATGGATGGCAACTCACTGAGCAAGGATATGCACCAGTCCCTTCTACAGTCCCCATTGCACCAGACTACCTCCTGACGTTTGCCAGCTGCAACTGTGCGGGGGACTGCAGCTCACTCAGGTGCTGCTGTAAAAAGCAAGGAGTCAAGTGTATTTCTGCTTGCGGCATCTGTCATGGTAACTCTTGCCTGAACATAAACCAGCTGGATGACAAGAGGAGTGAGGAAGATACTGGGGAGTTTGATGAATAAGGTTGTAAAAGCTGACGAAGCAACATTTCCATTGAGCACAGTTCTGTTAAAAATGTCAATAAAACATTTTATATGATCATGGAGTGTTTTTTTCTCAAAAATAATGGTTGGAATCAATTCAGCACCCCAAAAAACCCCTAGTTCGACATCCCACAAGTCAATATTGGCAAAAGTTAATTTTCCGATTTTTTCGCGCAGGCCCTCTGAGCACCCGAACTTTGATTGGCTCCCCAGAATTTTCCACAAGGATTTGGGTTTGCACTAATTGATAGGTGTTAGTAGACACCTAGATGAATACGTTAGTGAAGAAATGTTTTGGTAAACAAATTTTTCACAGATTGTCAATACAATTTGCTAAAATTCCCTAACTAGTTGTGGGGTGCGGATTAACCCCCATGTGGCTTCGTTTAGGTAAGGACCTCACCGTCTTCGATCCCACGCATGCCATAAAAGGAACCGCCATTAACTCGGTTGGACGCCTCGGGAGTAAAAACTGTTCGGCTATCTATCACCGGTGAAAGTGGTTGGATGTCAATGAAAGATAGTCTGTTGGGAGCCGTTGGTGAGGTATGTGGATGGACAAAAGGACCACAGAGGCACTCGGAAACATGGTGGTGGGATGATGAAGTTGGAAAGAAGATTGACGAGAAGAGGAAGAAGTTCAAGGAGTGGCAGAGGGAGAAGGGTGTGGGGGCAGAAAAGGCAGAGCATGAAAGTTATAAGGCAGCCAAGAAGGCTGCAAAGAAAGAGGTAGCAAAGGCGCAGGAGGCATGTAGGAAAATGTTCGGAGAACGCTTGGATTTGGAAGAGGGTCAGAGAGCGGTATTCAGGATTGCAAAGCAGATAGCGAAAGAGAGGTGTGATGTGATGGGGGTGAGATGCTTGAAGGATGAAGTGGGACAAATCGTTCTGGACCCAGATGGAATTAAAGGAAGATGGAAGAGATATATGGAAATACTGTTGAATGCAGAGAATGAATGGGATGGCAACATAGAGAGTAACCCAGTTTTAGGACCGGCAGAGAAGATAACCGAGAAGGAAGTTGAGGAAGCGATAAAAGCAATGAGGAGTAGAAAAGCGGGAGGGCCGACGGGAGTTGTGGGAGATATGTTGAAGGCAGCGGGAAATTGGGGTGTGAAGAGAATGACAGAGATCTCCAATCTGGTGGTGAAAGAAGGCTGCATTCCAGTGGATTTGGAACCGAGTACCCTCATCCCTCCATACAAATGGAAAGGTGACCCTCTGGACTGTGGCTCGTATCGAGCGATAAAGTTATTGGAGCATGGAATGAAGGTATTGGAAAGGGTGTTGGAGAGGAGGATAAGGAAGAAAGTGAAGATTGACGAAATGCAGTTTGGATTTATGCCAGGAAGAGGAACGACAGACACGCTTTTTATTGTGAGGCAGTTGCAGGAGAAGTACATGGAGAAGAGGAAGAAGTTTTTTCTTGGGTTTGTTGATCTGGAGAAAGCATTCGATCAGGTTCCACGTGAAGTAGTGACATGGGCATTGAGGAAGTTAGGAGTGGAGGAATGGTTGATCAGAGTAGTGATGGCAATGTACAAAAGAGCGTGTACAGCTGTAAGGACGAAGGACGGGAACAGTGGTGAGTTTGAGGTGACGGTGGGAGTGCATCAGGGGTCGGTACTAAGTCCACTACTATTTGTAGCTGTGATGGAGGTGCTGGCTCAGAACGTAAAGGAGGGTTTACCATGGGAGTTGTTGTATGCAGATGATCTGGTGTTTATTGCGGAAAGTATGGATGGACTGAAGGAAAAGATGAACAAGTGGAAGGAATGTATGGAGACAAAAGGTCTGAAGGTGAATATCGGAAAGACGAAGGTGATGGCAAGTGGTAAAGCATGTGGTGAGGTGGAAAGAACTGGGAAGTGGCCGTGTGCTGTGTGCAGGAAGGGTGTTGGAATGAATTCCATTCAATGTACAATGTGCGCCGAGTGGGTTCATCAAAAATGTAGTGGTTTGAGAGAGTCATCAACCAATGTGGCAGCTACATTCAAGTGTAAGGTGTGCACAGAGGGAGCTGCAGATGGAGGAAATGCTGAGTTGGATCTTGGAGACGGCGTGAAACTGGAAGGTGTGAAAACATTTTGTTACCCAGGAGACATGCTGAATGGAGAAGGTGGATCAGACTCGGCAACGGTTGCTGGAGTGAGATGTGCATGGAAGAAGTTTTGGGAACTGAGTGGCGTGCTGACGAGGAGGGGGGTGTCGTTGAAGCTGAAGGGAAAGGTGTATGCTGCATGTGTGAGAAGTGTTATGATTTATGGGAGCGAGACATGGGTAATGAACGTAGAGCAGCAAGGATGGCTGGAAAGGGTGGAAATGCGAATGGTTCGGTGGATGTGTGGAGTATCATTGAGAGAGAGGACGACAAATGATGAATTGCGAAAGATGATGGGAATAGAGCCTGTGATGGATGCTGTGAAGAGCAACAGTTTGAGATTGTTTGGTCATGTGTTGAGGAAGGATGAAAGTGACTGGTTGAGAAGAGTGATGGAAATGAATGTAGAAGGAAGTAGAGGACGGGGAAGACCGAGAAAGACTTGGCTAAAGATGGTCGAAGAAGAAATGCGGGCAAAGGGGTTAACAAGGGGAGATGCAGAAAATAGGGCAAAATGGAGAAGATTGTCATGGGGACCACAAGGCTAACCCCCATTCTTGTAGGGAAAATGGCCTTAAAATGCCTGTTGTTGGTTGTTGTATCTGTTCTGCTTCCATGATCTCTTGTTGTTGTATCTCTACCGGTGGTCTCAATCGCCGGCGACACGACAATATGATCAATAAATTGGCTTGTGACAGGACAGGGATGAGGATAGCAACGACATGAAAGGGGGGCGGGAGGTGGTGATTACGGATGGAGGCAGGAGGCTAGTGACAGAGAGAAGCGCAGTTTTGAAGGTGTGGGGAGGACAGCTGTTGAACTGGTAAGGAAGCAACGGCGAGCTGGAGCTACTGAGTTATGCGGAGGGAGAAAGTGGAGATGGTGGAGATCATGGAAGCAGAAGTGCAAACAACATTTAAGAGCATGAAGAAGGGAAGGGCGCCAGGCATTGAGGTGTGTACAGAGATGATAATTGCAACGGGAGAAGTCAGAGTCAGTTGTATGAAGAGACTGTTGAATATTTGTATGAGAGAGGGTTCGATTCCAGAGGAGTGGGGACAGGGTTAATTGTGCTGATATGGAAGGGAAAGGGGGATGTTCAAGCTCCGGGGAAGTACAGGGGCATTACACTCCTTAGTCATGTCATGAAGGTGCTGGAGAGGGTTCTGGATAGGACAAAGAAGAGTGTGGAGAAGGAGATCAGAGAAGAGCAGCAGAGGTTTAGAAAGGGTAGGGGAATGTTTGATGGGATGTTCACACTGAGACAGATGGTGGAGAATAGGTTGGAGGTGCAAAGTGAAATGGGATTGGGATTTGTGGATCTGGAGAAAGCCGATGACACTGTCCCAAGAGAGATGATGATTGTGACACTGAGATGGATGGGAATGCCAGAAGCAGAAGTTAGGGTGGTGGAAAGGATGTATAAGAGAACCACGGGAAGAGTTTTGGTTGGTCCTGGGATGTCGGAGTTCAATATGAACATCGGTTTGAGGCAGGGAAGCACTCTCAGTGCACTCCTGTTTATCATAGTAATGGAGCTGGTAAGCAGGAAGGTGAACATGAAAGATATTCTGGGGAAGATATTGTATGCGGACAATCTAGCTGTTGTGGTGGAGAGTGAGTGGGAGATGCAGGAAGTATTGGGGGAGTGGAAGGTGGCATTTGAGAAACATGGGCTGAAAATGAGCATGGAGAAGATGCAGGTGACGTGGGTCAGGCAGCAGAGAAAATAAATGAATATCAGGTTAGAGGGGAAGATCAGACAAGGAAATAGGTTTGAATATCTGGGTGGAATGGTAAGTGGATGGTAAATTAGAGGTAGAGGTGTGGAGGATGATTCAGGTGGGTGTGAATGTGTGAGTGAAGGAGGGTGGAGGGAGTAATGGCAGACATAAATATTTCAATGAGAGTGAAAGGAAAGGTTCATATGTCTTGTGTAACGCCAGCCAACCTTTATGGTCTGGAGACGGTGGCACTGACAGAAAGACAACAGATGCTGGAGGTGTGTGAGACCAACCGAGTCAGGAGGATTGTGGGAGCGGAGAGGGTGGATAGGAGAATATATGAACTGAGGGGAGGAGATTGGTGGTAAGATGAGCTTGACCAGGAGATTGGTGAAATGCTGGTCGAGACGGGCTGGACATTTGGTGTGGATAAGGGAAGAGAGATTGGAAAAGACAGTGGATAGGTTGAAGGTACAAGGTAGAAGGAAAAGAGGTAGACCACAGCTGAGATGGGAGGATTGTGTGAAGAGGGATTTCAGTAAGGAAGAGGTGTTTGGAGAGTGGAGAGAGTTTGCTGAGGACAGAGGGGAGGAGTATCGTGCTCAAGGCAGGGCAGGAGCTTGGTGCCATCAGACCTCATCCCTTATAAAGAGGAGAGGAGGAGAACAACAACAACAGATCATAAATAAAGACTATAAAAATACATTCTGATAGTCGATTCTTTTCTTTTTTTTCAACATTCAACTTGATAAATTACTCTCGATAAGATTAAATTTTGTTACAAAAAGAGTGCTTTAATTTTTTTTAAATTAAATTGAGGAATATTAGTTCCCCGTTTCCTCTACCACAAGGCCTGAAACACAAAGTGCAACATGTGACAAAACTAAAGCAATACAACATATTTCACAAGATGAAAAAAGAGAAGCGGTTTATGATAATCATTTCGAAACGTCTGCTTCCACATGGCCACAATCATCCCACGGCAGTACAGTTTGTTTGCAAATCTTTTTTACTGTGAATTTAACTTCATCAACCAGTTAATGATGTTGCAATGACCGGTTTCCATCAGCAGCGGGTGTGGGGGGAAGGGTAGGGGGAGGGGGTCAGGGAGAGTTGGGTGGGGGATTTCAAGGCCTTCATACAAACCCCAGCTCCCCCGAATAATCTGAAATTAACAATAAGGTTCTGCCTATCATACTGTACTGTATATAATTTGAGAAGTGTGTGTTTGACTTTTTGCACTCCTGAATCACTGGACGGAATGAGTTGAAAAGTGGTGGTTCGCACCGGAAAGGTTTTCAGCACTAAAAAAAAAGAGGTAAAATTCCAAGTTGGACTAAAATACACCAAATTTGTGGTCTGGAGACGCAGAGGTTTAGAGGCTAACTCCCTTTGAAAAATGAGAACCTCAAACCGATTCAAGCACATCTTCATCCTACGAGTTCATTGCTAGTTTTTTTTTTAATACACCTTCCTCCGCAGCTACACGTTATACTTGCATCTTAAGAAACACACAACAAAACAGGTGGTATGCAAGAATGAGCAAAGACGTGAGTGGATAATCGAGGGAAAATGCTCGTCACTAGTGTGTTCGCATATGGATTGTGCGTGTTGTATGCAGACATGGATGGAACGGATCTCGTACAAAGCAAACGGTGCAAATCCACTTCAGGATAAAATGGCACCGGATCACGGTGGAACTGGATATTTCAAGATCAGATCACCGAGGTGCGACTGCACAAAAATATTCTCATAAGAAGAGAGTGAAGAAGAGAGTGAAGAAGAGAGTGAACTGGTCAGACTGACATTCCCGTGACAACCTTCCTGCTCTTTTTTGCCATATATATGGACGTAGTAGTCTACTTGCCAATCCTATAGAGCCCTCTTGTGAACCCGGAAATGTTGAGTACCCCAACGTTTTAAGTTAGAAATGTACAGTATGGGTCCCCAGCACTTAGAAACTGCCGGATGCTAACTTGCATATGTTGGGCAATTAGCAAAATTAGCATTAATAGCATTAACCCTATCAAACATAGGCCTGGGACACTGAAATTTCTGTTTTGCTCTATTGCTCCGTTTGAATGCTTCGTGTGAGCAAACTATTTGAAGGATCTGTATGAAATTTGGACATAATACACTGAGACAGATATGCTTTCCGTGAGTGTTCTTATAAAAATTTCCTGCGATCAAAATTTCATGTGAAAAAAGGGATGTAAAAGCCGTGGATTTTTTTTCACCCAACATTTTTTTGTGCGGTTAGTGCCCCTACTCTCATGTTGAGCTACAGTTTCAATGTTAGTGTTTATTTGAACAGATCGTAACCTGGCACATTCAACGCACTAAGCCCCATCTCGCTAGCTGCTATAGTTTTTGAGATATTGAGTATTTAGATTAATTTTTAGTCCAGCTATGGGTGGATTGTTTCATCACCCTTACCCTAATAGCTCACAGGTTCTGGCGAGCAGAAAGAGAGGGTGATTGGATGCTGCAACAACACTGCCTTGAAGATATGCTGCCCTATTTCTTTGCTGCCGGTCATCACCACTACGCAAGATGGACCACATGGCATCTGCACGACATGCAGTACCTTCCTGCTACTGCCAAGGATGACCTTTACGCTGGAAGCCATGTGTGCCGCCACTCTGATGGTGCAGCTGCAGTGAGTGGAGACATGTTTGGGGAGCAGACATGCATCAAGCAAGGGAAGGGAGTAGGAGGCATGAAGGGCATCTCCACCAACCCTGAGCAGGTCGCCGTGTGGATCCAATCTTTCGGCATCTGCTCCTATCTCTCCAAGTCATTGGATGAGATTTACGACGATGCTGAAGCACCGGATAAGACAATGAAGCCCAACAGACACAAAGAAGAGGGTAAAGGACGGCGGGAATTGGACGCGGAGGACCGGGCTAAAATCCTGAGAGTGCTACAGGAAAACTCCCATCCACTCACCATAGAGACCGTGACCCTCCACCATATCATAAATGGCCAGGTGGCAGATGAAAAGGTGAATGTGCAAGATGCATTGAAGATCGGACAGGACATGAGCACACTGTTCTCTTCATCACTTCCCGAGAGATTTCATGCGCCCATCTCAAATAAGGTGGTGACAATGACATTCACCAAAAAAAGAGTGAAGGTCAATGCGAAGATCATATGTGACCTTGAGGCGTTGTTTGCTCGGCTGCTGGTGGTGGGAAGCAAGAGAAGAATGGAGCTCTTTGCCCTCTTTGACTACGAGCTCGGCCCGGTCCCTGCATCCATCCTCGATGAGTATGGATGCCTCAGGAAGGGTAACAAGTCTGTGATCGTCCAGCGTCTTGGAATCCTTGCCCCCAATCCCCACCCACCACATGTTGTACTCGTTGATGCATCGCAGCTCATCTACCACGTGGTGTGGCCATCGTCAGGCACTGTGGCTGACCTCGCAGCCAGCATGGGGCGCCGGCTTAATCGCTACATCACCAAAACATTTGTCATATTTGACCGGTATGAGCAAGTCTCTGCCAAAGACCACGAGAGGCAGAGAAGAGCTGGGGAGAGCTCAACAGAGTACCGACTCTCACTGACAACCCCTCTACCTAGCCGCGACAAAGTGATGAAGAACAAGACAAACAAACGGAGACTGGGTGAGCTCCTGTGCACACACAGCATAGGAGATCACATCAAGATGGTCAGCAAAGCAGACAGTATTGTCACTCATGACGAGGCTGACGTCTCCCTCATCTCATACATGTTGGATGCAGCCAGTCGCGGAGCTGAAACTGTCCACATTCTCAGCGACGACTGATGTTTTCGTACTCATGGTCTATTGGTGCTGGAAGGTGGGTATCACATGTAACCTGCAGATGGAGAGATGGGATGGCACTATTCTCAACATCAATTCGACAGTAGAGAATCTCGGTGAGCAGTGTCGCTCCATCCTGGCTATGCATGCTCTCTCCGGATGTGACACCACCTCCTATCCCGCGGGGAGAGGGAAGGTGTCCGCACTCAAGGCCATGAGAGTAGTACCTGGTGACCTGCTTCACTTCATCGGAGAGGAGGGAGCTACTGATTTACAGATTACAGAGGCAGTGAGTGGTTTTTTCCTGGCTCTGTACAACGAGAGGGAGTCGGCATCTCTGAACGTCGCCAGATATGACATCTACCGAAAGCGCAAAACCCCCCCAGCACTGAAGACACTGCCTCCTACAGAGCGCAATGCTCTCCTCCATGGACGGCGTGCCCATCTACAGGTGCTGCTTTGGAAAGCAGCAGACTGCCCTGACCCACCAGCTGTGGACATAACAGAGTTTGGATGGAATAAGAAGGAAGGCGAGAAGGGAGAGGAAGTCATCATGCCCATCCTGGATGCAAGCCCCGTTGCTCCTCCTGCCGTGTTTGAAATGATCAGCTGTAGCTGCAAAGCTGGGTTAAAGCCCTGTTTAACAGCAAAGTGCAGCTGCGTAACTGCAGGCCTGGCAAGGCTCTGATAGTACATGTTGCAACACACTCACACACTCACAGCAAGAAGAGCAATATGACAAGAATGTAGAGTCAGGAGAAGAAGATGAAGACGATGAGGATGAGTTTTATGATGAGGATATGCTTTATAACAGTGCAGAGTAGTAGAAGTGCAAGACGCTCTTTCTTGATGGAAGTTTTATGTTGTGTAACTAGTGCACATATTTTTCAGCTCTGATAATTTTGGGTATACTTGTGTTTTAATTTTAGGATATTATTTACCCATAGTCATATTATTCTAGTTTGGTATGGTACTTGCCTTTGTTACCTCTAATACCTGTGAATAAAAGTGGAGCAATGGAGCGAAACAGAAATTTCAGTGTCCCAGGCCTATGTTTGATAGGGTTAATGCTATTAATGCTAATTGCCCAAATATGCAAGTTAGCATCCGGCAGTTTCTAAGTGCTGGGGACCCATACTGTACATTTCTAACTTAAAACTTTGGGGTACTCAACATTTCCGGGTTCACATTTTGCTGGCAAGTAGACTATAGCACGAGGGTGACCTGAACACCTGAACAGTTAGAGCAGGCTGGGAAGGAAGTGGCCAAGTGAGATTCGACAAAGGATTCCTTCAGGCCAAAACAAAAAAAAAATACCAACGAGTCCCATTTTAAACTTTTTTGTTTCCTCCATTGTAACATGTAGCACACACATTCCTTTCATTCATTCATCGATTGCAAAACTGAGCTCAAATTCCATCTTGCAGGTAACACATACCATGCAACAGTAAACTTAAACATTTGCTTGTAAATGTCATGAATGAAAGTATTGTTCATGTGACAGCAGTCCTATTTATAAAAACTGTAAAACCAAGATTTAAAAATTCGTGATAATGACCAATGAAATATATACGTATATATATATATATATATATATATATATATATTTCTTTTTTTTCTTTTTTTTTAAGAACGCATGGGGGGGGGGGGGGATGGGGAGGTGGGGTGGAGGGGGTGGGAGATTTGAGAAACTGTACAGTATCGAGAAATGCATTTCAGGATTTTTACCTGCATGCTCCACCTGGATGGAGGTTAAGTTTTCACCCCTGTATCTTCTGTCTGTCTGTGAGTAAGATATCTCAAAAAGTTGTGGACGGATTCGGACGAAATTTGGCAGAGAAGGTAGTGTATGTGACATAGTGTATGTGACAAGGACTAAATGATTAGATTTTGGTGAAGATCCAGATCCGGATCTGGCTGGAATTTTTTAAAGTGAATCTTCACCATTGAGAGATAGGGTGAAAAACTACACAAAACTAGGGGGGGGGGGGGGGGGGACGAGTTTGTTCGGTGACAAGAACAAGCCGATTAGATTTTGGTTCAGGTCCGAATCCAGATCCGGCCTATCAGTGGGATACAAAACATAAACTGTTTAGCCCGGCGGAGGTGTGCTGTCTACCGAGTGTTGTTCTAGTTCAGAATGTGTTGGTCAGCTTTGGGTAGGCAGCTCGTGCCTGAACACATGATAAAAGTAGTCATGGGAATGCATTAAATAACATCAAGAACTATGGTAAAGATCAACTTGGGAAGCTCTGATGAAATATTTGAAGTCAAGGGCGGATTACACCAGGGATCTGTTTGAAGTCATCTACTGCTTGTAATAGTTATGGAATAATGGATGAATAACGAAAGGTTGAGATTCCCATTGGAGTTATTGTATGCTGCCGGATTAATATTGAATGCTGAAAGTGAAAAAGAAACAAAGGAGACTTCTCAAAAATGGAAACGTGCAATATAGAAGAAACATTAATAAAATGAAGGTTGTTGTGTAACGAGGCGAAGAATAAAGGAAGGAAAGCAGAAGCGAAGACAATGGCCTTGTTCAATGTGCAGAAACGGAGTTAGCAGGAATTCAATTTTGTGAACAAAAGCTGGTATTTTCATATGTAAAACATGTGGATCAATCATTCACGAAAAATATGAGAACAAAAAGAAATGCTCCAGAGCTTGAAATTCAATTTAGAAAAGGTCAAAACTTTGTTACCATGGAGACATGACAGAGGCACCAGGAGGAGCAGAATGAGCCGTTACATCAAGAATAAGGTCAGCCTGTCATAGGTGGAGACAACTTGGTGGTATCACAGAGAACAGAAACATTCCATTATCTGTAATGTACAGATCTAAGTTCTAAAAACAAAAGAAATGAGAATGATAAATGGAAACAGAAACAACAACAGAAATGAGAATGATGCAATGGAAACAGAAACAACAACAGAAATGAGAATGATAAATGGAAACAGAAACAACAACAGAAATGAGAATGATGCAATGGAAACAGAAACAACAACAGAAATGAGAATGATGCAATGGAAACAGAAACAACAACAGAAATGAGAATGATAAATGGAAACAGAAACAACAACAGAAATGAGAATGATAAATGGAAACAGAAACAACAGAAATGAGAATGATAAATGGAAACAGAAACAACAACAGAAATGAGAATGATAAATGGAAACAGAAACAACAACAGAAATGAGAATGATGCAATGGAAACAGAAACAACAACAGAAATGAGAATGATGCAATGGAAACAGAAACAACAGAAATGAGAATGATAAATGGAAACAGAAACAACAACAGAAATGAGAATGATAAATGGAAACAGAAACAACAACAGAAATGAGAATGATGCAATGGAAACAGAAACAACAACAGAAATGAGAATGATGCAATGGAAACAGAAACAACAACAGAAATGAGAATGATAAATGGAAACAGAAACAACAACAGAAATGAGAATGATAAATGGAAACAGAAACAACAACAGAAATGAGAATGATAAATGGAAACAGAAACAACAGAAATGAGAATGATGCAATGGAAACAGAAACAACAACAGAAATGAGAATGATAAATGGAAACAGAAACAACAACAGAAATGAGAATGATGCAATGGAAACAGAAACAACAGAAATGAGAATGATAAATGGAAACAGAAACAACAACAGAAATGAGAATGATAAATGGAAACAGAAACAACAACAGAAATGAGAATGATGCAATGGAAACAGAAACAACAACAGAAATGAGAATGATGCAATGGAAACAGAAACAACAACAGAAATGAGAATGATAAATGGAAACAGAAACAACAACAGAAATGAGAATGATAAATGGAAACAGAAACAACAACAGAAATGAGAATGATGCAATGGAAACAGAAACAACAACAGAAATGAGAATGATGCAATGGAAACAGAAACAACAGAAATGAGAATGATAAATGGAAACAGAAACAACAACAGAAATGAGAATGATAAATGGAAACAGAAACAACAACAGAAATGAGAATGATGCAATGGAAACAGAAACAACAACAGAAATGAGAATGATGCAATGGAAACAGAAACAACAACAGAAATGAGAATGATGCAATGGAAACAGAAACAACAGAAATGAGAATGATAAATGGAAACAGAAACAACAACAGAAATGAGAATGATAAATGGAAACAGAAACAACAACAGAAATGAGAATGATGCAATGGAAACAGAAACAACAGAAATGAGAATGATGCAATGGAAACAGAAACAACAACAGAAATGAGAATGATGCAATGGAAACAGAAACAACAGAAATGAGAATGATAAATGGAAACAGAAACAACAACAGAAATGAGAATGATGCAATGGAAACAGAAACAACAACAGAAATGAGAATGATGCAATGGAAACAGAAACAACAGAAATGAGAATGATAAATGGAAACAGAAACAACAGAAATGAGAATGATAAATGGAAACAGAAACAACAACAGAAATGAGAATGATGCAATGGAAACAGAAACAACAACAGAAATGAGAATGATGCAATGGAAACAGAAACAACAGAAATGAGAATGATAAATGGAAACAGAAACAACAGAAATGAGAATGATAAATGGAAACAGAAACAACAACAGAAATGAGAATGATGCAATGGAAACAGAAACAACAACAGAAATGAGAATGATAAATGGAAACAGAAACAACAACAGAAATGAGAATGATAAATGGAAACAGAAACAACAACAGAAATGAGAATGATAAATGGAAACAGAAACAACAACAGAAATGAGAATGATAAATGGAAACAGAAACAACAACAGAAATGAGAATGATAAATGGAAACAGAAACAACAACAGAAATGAGAATGATAAATGGAAACAGAAACAACAACAGAAATGAGAATGATAAATGGAAACAGAAACAACAACAGAAATGAGAATGATAAATGGAAACAGAAACAACAACAGAAATGAGAATGATAAATGGAAACAGAAACAACAACAGAAATGAGAATGATGCAATGGAAACAGAAACAACAACAGAAATGAGAATGATAAATGGAAACAGAAACAACAACAGAAATGAGAATGATGCAATGGAAACAGAAACAACAACAGAAATGAGAATGATAAATGGAAACAGAAACAACAACAGAAATGAGAATGATGCAATGGAAACAGAAACAACAGAAATGAGAATGATAAATGGAAACAGAAACAACAACAGAAATGAGAATGATAAATGGAAACAGAAACAACAACAGAAATGAGAATGATGCAATGGAAACAGAAACAACAACAGAAATGAGAATGATGCAATGGAAACAGAAACAACAGAAATGAGAATGATAAATGGAAACAGAAACAACAACAGAAATGAGAATGATAAATGGAAACAGAAACAACAACAGAAATGAGAATGATGCAATGGAAACAGAAACAACAACAGAAATGAGAATGATGCAATGGAAACAGAAACAACAACAGAAATGAGAATGATAAATGGAAACAGAAACAACAGAAATGAGAATGATAAATGGAAACAGAAACAACAACAGAAATGAGAATGATAAATGGAAACAGAAACAACAACAGAAATGAGAATGATAAATGGAAACAGAAACAACAACAGAAATGAGAATGATGCAATGGAAACAGAAACAACAGAAATGAGAATGATGCAATGGAAACAGAAACAACAGAAATGAGAATGATAAATGGAAACAGAAACAACAACAGAAATGAGAATGATAAATGGAAACAGAAACAACAGAAATGAGAATGATAAATGGAAACAGAAAACAACAGAAATGAGAATGATGCAATGGAAACAGAAACAACAACAGAAATGAGAATGATGCAATGGAAACAGAAACAACAGAAATGAGAATGATAAATGGAAACAGAAACAACAACAGAAATGAGAATGATGCAATGGAAACAGAAACAACAGAAATGAGAATGATAAATGGAAACAGAAACAACAACAGAAATGAGAATGATAAATGGAAACAGAAACAACAACAGAAATGAGAATGATGCAATGGAAACAGAAACAACAGAAATGAGAATGATAAATGGAAACAGAAACAACAACAGAAATGAGAATGATAAATGGAAACAGAAACAACAACAGAAATGAGAATGATAAATGGAAACAGAAACAACAACAGAAATGAGAATGATAAATGGAAACAGAAACAACAACAGAAATGAGAATGATGCAATGGAAACAGAAACAACAACAGAAATGAGAATGATGCAATGGAAACAGAAACAACAACAGAAATGAGAATGATAAATGGAAACAGAAACAACAACAGAAATGAGAATGATGCAATGGAAACAGAAACAACAGAAATGAGAATGATAAATGGAAACAGAAACAACAACAGAAATGAGAATGATGCAATGGAAACAGAAACAACAACAGAAATGAGAATGATGCAATGGAAACAGAAACAACAACAGAAATGAGAATGATGCAATGGAAACAGAAACAACAACAGAAATGAGAATGATGCAATGGAAACAGAAACAACAGAAATGAGAATGATAAATGGAAACAGAAACAACAACAGAAATGAGAATGATGCAATGGAAACAGAAACAACAGAAATGAGAATGATAAATGGAAACAGAAACAACAACAGAAATGAGAATGATGCAATGGAAACAGAAACAACAACAGAAATGAGAATGATGCAATGGAAACAGAAACAACAGAAATGAGAATGATAAATGGAAACAGAAACAACAGAAATGAGAATGATAAATGGAAACAGAAACAACAACAGAAATGAGAATGATGCAATGGAAACAGAAACAACAACAGAAATGAGAATGATGCAATGGAAACAGAAACAACAGAAATGAGAATGATAAATGGAAACAGAAACAACAGAAATGAGAATGATAAATGGAAACAGAAACAACAACAGAAATGAGAATGATGCAATGGAAACAGAAACAACAACAGAAATGAGAATGATGCAATGGAAACAGAAACAACAGAAATGAGAATGATGCAATGGAAACAGAAACAACAACAGAAATGAGAATGATGCAATGGAAACAGAAACAACAGAAATGAGAATGATAAATGGAAACAGAAACAACAACAGAAATGAGAATGATGCAATGGAAACAGAAACAACAGAAATGAGAATGATGCAATGGAAACAGAAACAACAGAAATGAGAATGATGCAATGGAAACAGAAACAACAGAAATGAGAATGATAAATGGAAACAGAAACAACAACAGAAATGAGAATGATGCAATGGAAACAGAAACAACAGAAATGAGAATGATAAATGGAAACAGAAACAACAACAGAAATGAGAATGATAAATGGAAACAGAAACAACAACAGAAATGAGAATGATGCAATGGAAACAGAAACAACAGAAATGAGAATGATAAATGGAAACAGAAACAACAGAAATGAGAATGATAAATGGAAACAGAAACAACAGAAATGAGAATGATAAATGGAAACAGAAACAACAACAGAAATGAGAATGATGCAATGGAAACAGAAACAACAACAGAAATGAGAATGATGCAATGGAAACAGAAACAACAGAAATGAGAATGATAAATGGAAACAGAAACAACAACAGAAATGAGAATGATGCAATGGAAACAGAAACAACAGAAATGAGAATGATAAATGGAAACAGAAACAACAACAGAAATGAGAATGATGCAATGGAAACAGAAACAACAGAAATGAGAATGATAAATGGAAACAGAAAACAACAGAAATGAGAATGATGCAATGGAAACAGAAACAACAACAGAAATGAGAATGATAAATGGAAACAGAAACAACAGAAATGAGAATGATAAATGGAAACAGAAAACAACAGAAATGAGAATGATGCAATGGAAACAGAAACAACAACAGAAATGAGAATGATAAATGGAAACAGAAACAACAGAAATGAGAATGATACAATGGAAACAGAAACAACAACAGAAATGAGAATGATAAATGGAAACAGAAACAACAACAGAAATGGATGGATGGATCGTCTCTGAAAGAAAGAATGCCGAGGTCATAAATCAGGAAGAGATTAAGAATCAAAACAAATCAAGATTAACAGGAAGAGAGGAGTTGGTTGATGTTGTCATGTGCATGAAGATCAGCAGATGAAGCTGTGAAGAAATCAATAAATCTCGTGGTAGAAGAAAGAAAGTGGAGAGGACGGTCTAAAATGAAATAGATTGAAAATGTCAAGAAAGTTCTGGATTGTTTGGGTTTGTACGAAACGGAGGCAATGGATCGATGCAGGAGGAGGAATGTGATTTGACACACCCTAAAAAAGGGGAAAATTGTCGGAAAACATTTGTTTGTGGTGGTGGTGGTGGTCAGTTTTAGCCAACCTGCTCATCTTCCACTACTTTTCCAAAACAAGTATTTATTCCTAATATAAAGTTATTGTTTTTTTTCTTTTATTAATTTTTTTCAAAGAGCTACTAACATACGATGGGGGAAAAAAACACCTTGAGATGATCATTTTGTTTTACCTGGCAGCAGGATCGGCTCTACTTGCTTCAACGACTCGGTCTGCAAAAGAAAGAAAGAAACAGCGAGTGGGCAAAGTGAAGTAGAGCGGTTGCCTTTTTCGATGGCGGAGGAAGTTGGGTTTGGTATGAGGAAAAACACACAAGTAATCTTCATCGAGTTCATCTTTAACCGTAGCTGTAGAGCGTTAGATAAGGAGTGATGTGGAGCATCAACGTTAGCGCTCGGCTCTTGAGAACTGAGTGTTGCACCTCGACTCTCAAGTCCCTTCGCTGCACTGTCTTGGTTGCGCGAGTCTTCGTAGTAATGTATGCCTAGAACATGTGAAGACACTGCGGGATATTTAAATGTAAATGCTAGCAGATGGGACACCCAGCTTAACATTCCTCCAAAGGAGGACCCTGTAATTGATGAAACACCTCTGCTTGAAAAGGAGGCATTGGGGTGAAAGTTTATATCGTTGTTTTGTTGATGCAAAGTCGAGGCTCATGCAGGAGCTAGAACATACAACGGATCAGGACATAACTGAGCATGAGGAACAGTATAAAGAGGGGGAAGAACACAACCAGCGGGGTTGGCGGACAAAATAGAGAGACTTGGAGAAATGAGGGATGTGCGGAAGAACGACGGGAGGAGGAGGATGCAGAATCACACTCGGGAAGGAAAAACTGGAAACTTGGAAATAGATGGGGGTGGGGAGGGTTAACGGGGGAAGAAAAATGTCATGGGGATGACATGGGGGATGATCTGAGATGGTGGTGAACAGTCGTATTGAAGACCGATCAAAAGTGACATTCACTTTCTTTTCCATCATTTGTGTTTATTCAGGGATTATTAACACCTTCCTTGAAAAACTTGAAACGCGACTCAAACGTTATTACTTCCGTCACCGAAGGTGGAAGGAGGTTACATTTTCACCCCTGTTTGTCTACGCGTTTGTCTGTCTGTCTGTCTATGAGCAGGACATCTCAAAAAGTAATTGATGGATTCACACAAAACTAGGTGGACGAGTTGGTTAGGTGACAAGAACAAAGCAATTCGATTTTGGTTAAGGTCCGGATCCAGATCCGGCCTATCGTGGGATACAAAACATAACCTGTTCAGCCTGGTGGAGGTATGCGCTCCACCGAGTGCCCTTCTCGTTATATCCTGTTCCGTTATCACGTTGTTGCCCGTTTTTTAATATCCCTTCGAAAATTATTGCGTGTTTGAATAAAATTCCTTACGAACAGTGTGGCGTTGGAAAAGTGTGGTTAGTGAAGTTTTGCTTCATGCATACAGGTCCTGCTGGCACGTCCGATCGACAATGACGTCACGCAAGAGCACATCGACCACCTATTCACCATCGACTTTGAGGATCCAGCCAACCACAAGCCAGGTGGTGGAGTGTTTGTGGTGGAAGGGTGAACCTCCTCAATCATAGACGTTCAAGGATTTCGGGAGGAATACGTTCATGATAGCTCAACGAGAGGTTGCTTTGCTTTGGTTGCTTTGGTTTGAGAGGTTGCTTTGGGAGTTTGCTTTGGTTGCTTTGGTTGCTTTGGTTGCTTTGGTTTGAGAGGTTGCTTTGCTTTGGTTGCTTTGGTTGCTTTGGTTTGAGAGGTTGCTTTGGTTTGGGAGGTTGCTTTGCTTTGGTTGCTTTGGTTTGAGAGGTTGCTTTGGGAGGTTGCTTTGGGAGGTTGCTTTGGTTTGAGAGGTTGCTTTGGTTTGAGAGGTTGCTTTGGTTTGAGAGGTTGCTTTGGGAGGTTGCTTTGGTTTGAGAGGTTGCTTTGGGAGGTTGCTTTGGGAGGTTGCTTTGGTTTGGGAGGTTGCTTTGCTTTGGTTGCTTTGGGAGGTTGCTTTGGGAGGTTGCTTTGGGAGGTTGCTTTGGTTTGAGAGGTTGCTTTGGTTTGGGAGGTTGCTTTGCTTTGGTTGCTTTGGTTTGAGAGGTTGCTTTGGGAGGTTGCTTTGGGAGGTTGCTTTGGTTTGAGAGGTTGCTTTGGTTTGAGAGGTTGCTTTGGGAGGTTGCTTTGGTTTGAGAGGTTGCTTTGGGAGGTTGCTTTGGGAGGTTGCTTTGGTTTGGGAGGTTGCTTTGCTTTGGTTGCTTTGGGAGGTTGCTTTAGGAGGTTGCTTTGGGAGGTTGCTTTGGGAGGTTGCTTTGCTTTGGTTGCTTTGGTTTGGGAGGTTGCTTTGCTTTGGTTGCTTTGGTTTGAGAGGTTGCTTTGGGAGGTTGCTTTGCTTTGGTTGCTTTGGTTTGGGAGGTTGCTTTGCTTTGGTTGCTTTGGTTTGAGAGGTTGCTTTGAGAGGTTGCTTTGGGAGGTTGCTTTGGGAGGTTGCTTTGCTTTGGTTGCTTTGGTTTGGGAGGTTGCTTTGCTTTGGTTGCTTTGGTTTGAGAGGTTGCTTTGGGAGGTTGCTTTGGTTTGAGAGGTTGCTTTGGGAGGTTGCTTTGCTTTGGTTGCTTTGGTTTGAGAGGTTGCTTTGGGAGGTTGCTTTGGTTTGAGAGGTTGCTTTGGGAGGTTGCTTTGCTTTGGTTGCTTTGGTTTGAGAGGTTGCTTTGGGAGGTTGCTTTGGTTTGAGAGGTTGCTTTGGGAGGTTGCTTTGGGATGTTGCTTTGGTTTGGGAGGTTGCTTTGCTTTGGTTGCTTTGGGAGGTTGCTTTGGGAGGTTGCTTTGCTTTGGTTGCTTTGGTTTGGGAGGTTGCTTTGCTTTGGTTGCTTTGGTTTGAGAGGTTGCTTTGGGAGGTTGCTTTGCTTTGGTTGCTTTGGTTTGGGAGGTTGCTTTGCTTTGGTTGCTTTGGTTTGAGAGGTTGCTTTGGGAGGTTGCTTTGGGAGGTTGCTTTGCTTTGGTTGCTTTGGTTTGAGAGGTTGCTTTGGCATCACATGGCCATGGAGTAGAGCGGGTAAGCGATCCTAAATCGAAGACAACCATAGGTCAACGGCGGTCAGTGTGTTTTAGGTAATCATGTCGGAGGGAGGGTTGGAGCCGGAGGTCTGAGAGAGCAAGGAGCGCTAGACCGGAGGAGAGGCCATTGCAGCCCGACCTCAATTGCTGAGCATCTTCAAACCCAAACCCCTCACTGCGTAGCCATCTTGGATCTTCTTAGTCCACAATAAGCCTGGCGTTGGCTTAACGGTTAAGGAGGCTGGCTTGAGATATTCGGGTCTTGAGTTTGAGGCCCTGTCGTGCTGTTAAGCAACCCCAGGTGAGTTGACTCAGCCAGTCATCCAAAGTCGGCAAAATGAGTACCAGATTACTGGAAACGGGGCACTGCATCAGCAATGATGCAACCAGCAGCCACAGGCCGCATGCAAAGTAATAATGGTGACGTTCCACCACGAGGGGTGGCCGGATTGGCAGAACAATCACCAGGGAGACAATCAGCGGACGCCAAGGGTGGTCAAACATTACTAACCGTGTCTCAAAGCATGCCACGTTAGTATGGCATTTAAGCCGGCTGTCCTGCTAGCGTTTTGATTCAATTAAAGATCCGATGGTACATCTTTCACAAATCGTAGATCATGGCGTGTTGGAAGTCGAGCTAAATTCTCAGTGTGGGGTTAGTCGAATAATCAGTGCTACAGGTGACATAGCGGGTGCTACAGGTGACATAGCGGGTGCTACAGGTGACATAGCGGCCTGTATGTCTGTGTTCAATATGCAGCAGTGTGCACACGCTTGAGAAGAGCACACTTATGGAAGGTGGAAGCGCTCATTCCACCTGTGCTCGTCTAAAATAATGTTGTCGTCTTGGATTCAACTACTTCCTGCGGAAGACTGTTGCAGTCATCTACAACTCTACTGCTAAAAAAGCACTTCCTGACGTCTAATCTACTCTTCTCATAAAATAACTTCCTTCAGTGATCTCCAGCTGAAGTACGTCTAGCAGGCTCTAAGACATGACTGGGATCGAACTCGATATGTGCACGAGGAATCTGCTGTACACTAATCGTATCACCTGTCGTCCTGTAATAGAGGGACAGATTCAAGATCCTCCGCCCACCTTGGTCGGGAAGCTCCTCGATTTCTGGAACCGTTTTCCTGATCCTCCTCCGAACCCTCTCGACTTTCTCTGCGTCTGTCTTGAATCGGACGTGCCAGATGATATTTCCATGGTGTCGCGGAACCAACGTTGGGACACAAAGGTGGCAAGGAAGCTTCTTCAGGTGCCTGGACGTCTTCCTTAGGATGCCAGGTAGCTGCAGGTATCCTTTGTGGACATCTGCTGCTCCATATTCATGGAAATCCAATTCCCTGTCCACTCGAACTCCCAAGTCTAACTCCTGATTGGCTTTCCACACTGTAACTGGATCCATATTGTACTCCTGTCCGAGGTCGTTTCTGCCACGAGTACCACCTTACATGTATTTACCTTGGCTGAAGGGCGGCTCCCAGGTATCTGACCATCTAGTTACACCGTCAAAGTGCTTTTGTAGTACTCAGGTACTGTATTTCGGTTCGTTCTGTGGTTCCGGCTGGGCCGATCAGCTTTGTGTCACATCGAAGTTTCTTTGCAATTCCTTGTTCTCTGAATAGTCAGAAAAAAATTAGTGACGTCAGGAAATATAAATAAGAGAAAAAGGGAAAATTGGGGGAAAAAAAAAATGGAAAAATGGAAGGGAATTTTTTTTTTTTTAATGATTCATACAGACAGAGTCGTTCTGTTAGACAGAAGACGGACAGTGTTACGTGGTTCGGGAGCACTCTGCCAAATGTCATGTCCGCCCCTCAAAATACCTCAACAATGGTCGCTTTGATGAGAATGACGAATCAGCTTCAGAAAAGCCGCGAATTATTATTTATTTTAAAAAATCATTGGTGCAAAATCGAGAAAGAAACGGACGCATGACGAAGAGGACATTCGGCCCGTCATGCCTGCACTACATCCACACCATATCCGATCGAACAGCTTATCAGATTGAATATGGCGAACATTTACAATCACCTCAGCTACTAGTACTAAATGTTCCTGACAATATCCATCACTCCAGCCTCATTCCTGCCTCGAAGATTGGATTTTATTTCCGAATAACAAACCGAACGACATTCACCCACCACGGACGGAGACGCCCGGACGGACACGCACGGACGTACCTCAGATGGAATCGACTGCACGTAAGAGATGAAGGACGGGCGGACGCTTTTCGCGCCGCCGAGCATCTTGATCCGAACACGCCTTCCCGCCGCAAGACTCGACTCGGAACTCAGTAACTTAGAATCGAGTCCACACGAACCCATCGACCTGGACCGAGGAGCCGCATCTTGTGAACAATAATTTATCACCGACCAACATCTCTTCCGTCAACGTTTCGACATCCGTGACGTCACCGAGGCGCCTTATTGGCGGTGCCGATGAACGATCCGCGCCCGTGACGTCACCGCCGCGCCTGATTGGCTGCGGCGATGAACAGCGCGCGCTCGGACGTTCGTTTGCTTCTCCTACTTCCTGTAATTGTACTGAGCTTTGAGGGACAATGTCGCTTCTGTTGGGCTTCGATCCTCGAGGGAAATCACGTCGAACTGAAAACAACGTTGTTCGTGGTGCTCGGTGTATTTGCGCCGAGATCGGCAGGGTCGACCCGGTCTCCGAGGAGCAACAAAATCACCTTTGAGCTCTCCATTCTGGGTTCGATTCCCGAGTCCACCATAAATCATCGACCTGGTGATTCTCAGGCTCAGGTGGGTGCCAAAGGCGGCGTTTCTCACCTTGATCTCCTGTCGGCCAACGGCAGGTGCTGGTGAACGTTGATGATCCCACGGTCACAGTTCTTCGCGTATGACAGGCCATTGTGTGCCGGTGCCCTTGCCAACCCTTCACTCGGAAGTGTCCTCTGGGAGGCAAAACCAAACCCCCCAGTGTATTCATCGTCATGGAAACTGCTTCGAGGCAATAGACGCGATATTGAAGTTCCCTTCCTCCCAGATTAGTGCGATTAGTGAGTAGATTAGTGAGTTTAGTGAGTAGATTGGTGAGTTAGTGAGTTGCATCCTGTATGTTCCAAATTCAATGATAACTAGAACGTCACTCAGTGGAGAGAAAACCTCCGCCACGTTGACCATAACACTCATTGGTGAAGAATCACTTGGAAAATTATACCAGCTGATCTGGATCCAGATCTTCACCAAAATCGAATCGATTAGTCCTCGTCACACACCCAACCTGTCCAACAAGTTTCGTCCAAATCCATCCATAACTTTTTGAGATATCCTGCTATGTATCGTTTTTGGCCCGATCTCCCAATGGTGAAGAATCACTTTAAAAAAATCTACTATCCGAATCCGGATCTTCACCAAAACCTAATCATTTCGTCCTCGTCACATACACTACATCTCTGCCAAATTTCGTCCGAATCCGTCAACAACTTTTTGAGATATTTTGTTCACAATCATAACCTCACAAACATGTTCACAAGACAGGGGTGAAAACATAACCTCCATCCACCTTTGGGGGCCGTGGTAATAAAATGTTAGCACGTGCTGCAATGCCACGCCTACACCACGTCATGACATTTTGCAGCTCTGGTCACGTGACCGGTCTTGAACGTTTTCCCGAGTTTTCGTTCGTATGCAGTACAAGGCTGCGGGGTAGCATCATTGGCCTACAGGGTAGCATCATTGGCCGGCGGGGTACCATCATTGGCCTGTGGGGTGGCATCATTGGCCGGCGGGGTGGCATCATTGGCCTGCGAGGTAGCATCATTGGCCTGCGGGGTAGCATCATTGGCCTGCGGGCTGGCATCATTGGCCTGCGGGGTAGCATCATTGGCCTGCGGAGTAGCATCATTGGCCTGCGGGGTAGCATCATTGGCCGGCGCGGTACCATCATTGGCCTGTGGGGTGGCATCATTGGCCGGCGGGGTGGCATCATTGGCCTGCGAGGTAGCATCATTGGCCTGCGGGGTAGCATCATTGGCCTGCGGGCTGGCATCATTGGCCTGCGGGGTAGCATCATTGGCCTGCGGAGTACCATCATTGGCCTGCGGGGTAGCATCATTGGCCTGCGGAGTACCATCATTGGCCTGCGGGGTAGCATCATTGGCCGGCGCGGTACCATCATTGGCCTGTGGGGTAGCATCATTGGCCTGCGGGGTGGCATTATTGGCCTGCGGGATAGCATCATTGGCCTGTGGGGTGGCATCATTGGCCTGCGGGGTGGCATCATTGGCCTGCGGGGTGGCATCATTGGCCTGCGGGGTGGCAGCATTGGCCTGTGGGGTGGCATCATTGGCCTGTGGGGTGGCATCATTGGCCTGCGGGGTGGCATCATTGGCCTGCTGGATGGCATCATTGGCCTGCGGGGTGGCATCATTGGCCTGCGGGGTGGCATCATTGGCCTGTGGGGTGGCATTATTGGCCTGCTGGATGGCATCATTGGCCTGTGGGGTGGCATCATTGGTCTGCGGGGTGGCATCATTGGTCTGCGGGGTAGCATCATTGGCCTGCAGGGGGAGCACCATTGGCCTGCGGTGTGGCATCATTGGCCTGCGGGGTGGCATCATTGGCCTGCAGGGTGGCATCATTGTGCTGCGGGGTAGCATCATTGGCCTACAGTGTAGCATCATTGGCCTGCGGGGTAGTATCATTGGTTACGAGTTTGGGCAAGAATTTGCAATGTTTTCATGGTGCCGGCGATAGCTCGCCTACTCTTCGTGAAAGATACCGTGGGATATTTAACGTCTCAGGGTTGATACAAAGCGGACCAACTACCCCAAGCAGATCAATTCCCAAAATACGGGATTTGAACCTAAATGAAATAGGTATTTTTGGAGGACAGGTCATGAAGTGGTTAACCTTGTGAAAATTTAAAACTTTTTCGATGAACTGTTCATCTTCAAACTTCTGCAGCCGAGGCGTGAACATCTCAGGTCTTTGACCAGTGGATGTGAACCAAATGATTATTTTTGTAGAAACGCTTCTTGCCCAACAATCATTTCACATTAATGTGAACATTGCTTCAAATTAAAATACGAGTTCCCTTTCACGGAACATCAACGCTGGAGGCCATTACACCCATCAACCATGTCCAATGGCAATGGCTGCCAACGCATGGTCGATTGCTGTAGCATTTTTAAATGCTGAACATCAAGCTCAAGCAAGGGAGAAGCACATGTGCATTGCTACAATACTGGGTACACTAAGTGTTACATCTGAATGGAAAAATAAAGTTTCAGGAAACTAAGTATGCTGTACTATGTTGTTCTGTGTATATTGGAGTATCTGAGTTTGAAGCATCAGACCTGCTAGATGCTTCGTTTTCACCAAAATGAAAACGAGAGTGCACTTCGCATGCTGGATTCGTGCATAACGCAGCACTGGAGGACATGGACATGAAAACAAGTTGGCATCATCCGTAAACGGGTGGTCGTCTGCCAGCGAGTGGCTGCTTTGTGATCACAACAAACAGGACCCTCGTTACACATAATCAAGTTTCGAGCGATGCGGGTTTCTTTTCACTTTTTCTGGGATGTGATTCGTGCATAACGGGGCGGACATGAAACCAAGCGAAACACCAAGCGTTTTGCACGAATCACTTATTTTTCCACGCATTGTACATTTCAAGGAATTTTAGAAATATAAAAAAACAACACCAGGAGACATACTATACATCAAACATTCCATTTAACTTCAATTTTAATCAATGAATATTTTTATTTAAAGACAATGGAATAAAAATTGACAGTGAGAATGTTTTTTGGAATCTCCCGTGATGAAGCAAACTCCGTGGGCCTTTCACTTACTCACCGCAGACAGGTAGGTGGTCTTTCTGTCTTCTACCGACTCTTCTAAGGCCTTGCTCCCCCAGCTCTCTCTGTGCTCTGTCCCCCAAATATTCCTACAGGTTGCACAAGATCTGCCAGCAACCCTGTTCTGGTGAAACTGCCAAAATCTAGGCTCTCTGCTCACCTTCACTCTTTCATTCCCCTTTTCTCCCGCCTCTGGAACAAACTCCCTCACTCTCTTCAATCCCACTCCTCCCTCCAGGTCTTTAAAACAGCTGTTCACCACCATCTCTTATCTTCCCCCATCCAAAACCTTGACCTTTTCTAACCCCGTTAATTCACCCCAGATCCACTTTTTTGAAATTCCGACTTCTTTCCTGGAAGTCCTAGCAATGTCCATGTGTTTTATACCTCTCCCACGCCCCCTCTCCCTTCCCATGCCTCCTCCCCCCAAGCCCTCTCCCTCCCACAGATCTCCCGATGTCCCTGCTCTCAAATGTTGCACTTGTGTGCTTCCCTCTCTCTCCCCATCTTGTCTCCCGCTCCCTTTATCTTATGTTTTATGTGTCAGTTTGTCTTTTTGTGATTGATGTTAGCTCTTACATGAGCCTCGATCTTGTATACAAAAAAAAAAGAAGTACTGTATCATTTTATTTCGAAAATATGCCATTTTTGTCTTGTTTACTGAACCATCGCAAATGTCAGTGCATGATATGTGAAAATCTGGTTTTTACACGTCCTCAAGACTATTTGCTACAACATAAAGCCATCGGTGTCTTTTCATTCAGTTCATTTTTTTTAATTGAGGGCATTTTATTTCATCTGTGTAAAAGTGTACCCAGTATTGTAGCCATGCACATATACTATTTTAACGTCTTTGGTATGATTCGGCTGGGGTCAGGTTCAAACTGCTGATCTCTCAGACTCAGAGCGGACACGAACAATTACAACAGCTCTGGTGATACGCTTGTTCGTCCAGTAATCTGTCTGCGTGTAACATTCAGTTCCACCCATTGGTTGGATAGTTCGCCTGACTCCACCCACAATTTCAACATGAAATATCCTACGGCCACCATGTTGGTGCTTACTGCTACGCGAAACCAAAGACATCTTCGGAGCTGTCGTATTCACAATCGCCATGCCTTCCCTATAAGTTTTCCCTTCAGTAACCAAATCGACATGTCGAAGGATTTTGAGCCGACCGGTGACACGCACGGGCCTCGTGAAGATAGGCCTCAACGATCCAGACAGCCAGAGGTCTGCTGTCTGTTACACAGCCCAAATAACTACGTGGCATTTTCTTAAACAGGGCTTTTACCGCAGAGGTTACGCAGCTCCTTACTATTATTTCCAACTATTTTCACTTCAACAACTTGAGCAGAGACTATAAACTTAATGTCATTATAAAGGTCTTTGCCAAAGACTTTTACAAACCTCATGACATTGTGAAAGAAAACGTCCATCATTTGCTTTATATGTTATAATATGTGTTACGTGCTCCTCCCCGACCCCCTGGTCACGGTGTACCTCCGAGCCCCGAGAGGAGTCACGGCAGAAAAATGTGTTATTCTGTATGTCAAAGATCAATGGTGAAGCCACACCAATTGTTACTCACAAACCAATATTGTATTAAGATCACACAAGAATAACCATACAACAATAATATGAATCAAAAGTTAAAATACAATCAATATTCTATGATGGTACCATCAGTGTTATAATATATAACTCACTGTGCTCCAAGTGAGTGAAACCAGAACATCCCCAATGTCTCTTATTCCTGGCTTCAAGCCACAGTTGATTCGCTCCAGCGATCGCTAGAACGAGGTCCAATCGAAACCAGAATCCCGTGCGGATGGCAAAAACAGTCACACAGCCGAAGCTGTACAAAGGCGCCCTCAAGGCGACTGGGAAATCCAAAGGCGACCTACAGGCAACTGAGAGATCACACCCTCGGGTATGGACGAATTAGCCTTCAAAGAGCCATGTCACACCCCCCCCCCCCCCCCCCCCCCAGATCGACGTCTGAATGCGGTGAAAATGTTCGAAAAGAAACGAAACCGCGAGCGAAGCACAAGTCCTGCGCGAGTCAAAATGGCCGACGGCCCGGTTTCGTGGCGCACCAGCATGGCGATGATTCTCTCCTGAATCGATAGCAAAACCTGACACGCAGGACAATCGGTCACAGCGATGACAACTCGGTCGCAGGAATTCCTTTCCCGGAAACCCAAAAGTTCGCTAGGGACTCTTGCTCGCCAACGTTCGCTTCAGAACCCGGAGCAACTCGGCTTTCTTGTCCGACCTCTCTCGCTCCGCCTTCTTTTTCGTCTTCCGGTTCCCGATCCGGTTTCCTGTTTCATTTAACATTAACCTTTTTACCTTTTGACAATAATAATGGCTATTTCCCTCAAGCAATAATAATAATAATACATAGAACCAGAAATGTTTCAAGTGGATGAAAACCACAACACCGGAAGTGACGAATCCGTAACATATGCATGAGGGAAGCAGTTCATAAATTTTGGGTCTCATGTTCACTTGAGAGTTGCAATTCCATGGGGTTTCCACATATCTCATGGGATTGTGAGTTAGCCAGGTGAACATGATGGGCCATGACCTGTAGGAGCTGTTTCAATTGCAGTTCCTGTGAAGTCAGGGATAGCATGATAAGGGATAGATTATTATGATGACTGTCCCACGTCATTATACAAACTCTTTTCCAAATAAATGTACTTTGACAAATTTTCAATTCAACGATCCAAACTCGAAGTAGATGGTTAATTGGGTCCAGAATCTTTCACAAAAGCGGTTGTGCAACATTTGGTGAACACTCAAAAAAAAAAAACAACAACCTCTAACATTTATAATTTAGACTAGCTGAAACACTTAAGTACTGTTATTCTCAAGTTTGGTTTATCCATGGAAAGTCATGTTTGGAATAATCATTCCTTTCTCCAAGATAAACAGTGACAGCAATGTATATCCGGTCCTCATGATTTCCATTTGGGAACATACTGTCAAGTGTCAACATGACATCCTCTAGTTCTTCTTTCGTTCCCGAGTGCGAGTGTTTTGTTTGATTAGTTTCAAATTAAATTATTTAGTGTGCACAATTATCTTTACAATTCAATTCGAGCTTATGTTTCCCCAAAAAAAGTCACGGACTCGTTTTTACTTATGAGCAAGACTGATAGTCTAACAACGGCGTAGTTGGGCTTGATTGATACATTCGTTGAAGAGGATAGTATGCCTGGGTGGAGATACCTGTTAGCAAATAATGTATGTATTAAATTATTTTAAGTTCAGGCATGGACAGCCGGTTCGTGAATGACACGGCCAAAAAAAACCATGAATGGCAAACGATGAACCAATAAATTCTACATTTCTGTGCCACCTTCAGTCGAACGTCAGGCATTGACAGCACGTTCTCTATATTTTCATTCCCAACAGCATCATTCATCATTCCAATCACAAATTAATACTATAATATTATTAATATCTCAAAATGTAATGTTAAATCACAATTTTATCGATATATTATCGAACCAGCGAACTGTTATCTGTTTACCTCCGAATTCGGGAGCAAGGTCTGTGTCGATCTCATTTCAATATCATGACTGTATTGAGGAATTTCTGAAACCTCCTACCTACCTTTCGATACCCATTGGACACCAAAACGTCGCAGAGACGATTATATATCCTTTTAGTAAAATATGCAACTGTAACGGTTACCAAACGCACCCCCCTGTCATGTGACCAGATGCTCAGCTCTGATTGGAGTACTTATGTGAGGACATACGGACAGACAAACGCTGTTTATTATTTTCTTGTATACTATGCCGAAGCTCATGTAAGAGCTCAAACAAAGAACATATAACAAAGGGAGTGGGAGACAAGAGGGGGAGAGATGGAAGTACAACAACAGTAGTGAACAGGGATATTGGGAGATCTGTCGAAGGGAGAGGGCTGGGGTGGGGTACACGCAATAAACAAGATGGATACTACTAGGACTTTCAGGAAAGAAGACGGAATTTGAAAGATGTGGATTTGGGTTGGATTAATGGGGCAGAAAAGATCAAGATTTTGGATGGGGGAAGATAAGAGATGGTGGTGAACAGGTGTTTTAAAGACCTGGAGGGAGGAGTGGGATTGAAGGGAGTGAGGGAGATTGTTCCAGAGGCGGGAGAAAAGAGGAATGAAAGAGTGAAGGTGAATAGAGAGTGCTGATTTTGGCAGTTTCACCAGAAGAGGGTTGCTGGCAGATCTTGTGCTTCCTGTAGGAATATTTGGGGGACAGACCACAGACAGAGCTGGGGGAGCTCGGCCGGAGAGGAGTCGGTAGAAGACAGAAAGACCACCAACCTGCCTGCGGTGAGAGAGTGAAAGGCCCTTTGAATCAGCTTCATCGCGGGAGATACCAATGATTCTGAAAGCTTTGGTTTCTACAGCGTGAAGCCGAGCTAGGTGTGAGGCAGGAGCACCAGCCCAGAGGGGAGAGAAGTACTCTATCAAGCTGCGGATGAAAGCTTGGTATGTGGTGAGGAGCTCAGTAGTGCGAGACGTGAGTCCTAGATGTAGTAGTAATAGTAAAGCTCTGTTCTAAACGGCATTGTGCTATGGGCTACACTGTAAAAATGCAAATCCTGGAGTTTGGGCTATGTACACACATATGCCATAGCCCATTATAGTATGATGATATCACACTGCTCAAAGCCCTATATTGTACAATGGAATATATATATATATATACACATATATATATATATATGTATATATATATATATATATATATACTGTATATATATATATATATATATATATATATATATATATATATATTGTTACGCAACTGTGATTAACACCACAGTTACGGATGACCGATTTGCGAGACTTTAACTCCCGAGGCGAAAACTCAATGGCGGATTCAAGTTCAACACAAACGCGCGGAATGGCGGGACACAGCGAAGCTCCCCCGCCGCAGCCTTATCTACTAAAATCAACCACCCAGGAAACTGCGTTCAAATATATACAGAAAATAATACCAGGATTTATTATGGAAAAGTAAAGCCAGTGAAAAAGCCCGCCGGTAAATCTAATATCCTAACTCGGGACGTCCCCACACGACTGACAGCAAACACGATACGAGGGAGATTATGAATACGAAAATAACACGTCACGTCGTTCAAAATGTACGCGGATGCGGCTTATCTGTCTTTCGTCGTCTTGGTGGCGGCCGTCCAACACCGCTCCTTTCGGCCCGATCGCACACCACGAGGTCCCTCGCTCCGAGTCCCACAAGGCTGAGCACCACGCACCAAAAAGCACCATGCGTCGACGACCTCCAACGCGGGCACAAACTCCACTTGACCAGGGACAGGAAGGACTCCTTTGATAGCCACTCGACTCGACTCTCTGCGGGAGTGCTGGCAGCCAAGTGCCAACTGTTCAGTGCCAACTGTTCAACGAACTGCGACGAACGAACCTCGACTTGCAACGAACTGCTGCGAACTGCCGCGTGCTCTGTGTGCTCGGTGTGTCGGTGTGCGAACGAACTCTCCACCAACTGCCGCTTTTGATCGCTCATCGACGTGTGTGTCTCCTGAAGCTCTGCCACGAAATGGCGTCCGACCGTCGCATATATTGGTGGCCGATGACGTCACATTGGCGCACTCCTCAGCCAATCATAGCCTCCCAACTCGCCGGCTCGCCCAGGTCACGCCCTCTGCGGCATGCTACTCCTGACATCTCCCGTCCGCGACCCCCGCGGTCCTTGTGTAACACGTGCCAGGCGAGGTTTGTAGGCCTTGGAGGTGCGAACGGCGGCGGCCAACCGTGGCGGTGTTTTTGGCCTGGTTTCCTGCCCATTTATTACGAAGTCAATGTCAGGGAAAGGGAATTATTTAATGTTGCGCTAAGGACCTAACTAATGTTTATGTGGTTTGCAGTGCCATAATGGACAAAGGTTTGACTACCAGGTGAGACTCACAGGGGCGTTACCTTTAATCCCTCACTATTTAACACTCGGACCTCCAGGTAGATCCACAATCATACATCTTACCCCGACAAACGCCTAAACATCAATAACTTATTACATGTAGAGTCCCTGTCACGACAGCCGAATACCTACCTATTCAGATCTACCTAGCTCTAGATGTTACTCTACCAAATTCATAACACAGCCCCCCCCCCCCCCCCTGGAACCGTAGCTCCTGCAAGGTTCACCGCAGGCGCTACCATTCCAGCCTTAACACTTACTGTCACACACTTAATTAACCTATGAAATAAATCAGGAAGGGCTGTGGGAAGTGAGTCGGACTACCTACCTACACTTCCTTAACATGCTGAACCCCTTAACCATCATGCAAGTATGTACATTTTCTTCGTTGTTCCTGTGGAGGGAGGAAACAACCAACACACAACACTAACTTAACCACAAAACTTAACCATCTTTCCAAACTCAAAACTCTAACCTTTGTACATACCCCGGTCTACAGACCGCGACCCCGGTGGATGCCACAAGACACAACCTTACCTGCGGGGCCATCCCCAATGCATCCCCCTAAATTTCCACGGGCCCTGTCCAGATGTTACAGGTGAGTGACACGGCTCGGTGGATTTCGCCCACATTCATGCAACACAGACCCCTTAACCACTCATTCTCATTCCATTGGTGTCATCAAGGCATTTCAAAAATCAACAAAGCACTTATTTCAATACACCCCCCTGCAGGACCATGGCATTGATGTCATTCACGTGTGTGTGCACTCCTCAACTAGGCAGCGGGGAGGTACCGCACAAAAAGATGGTGGGGGCGCATCAGGCTGTGGTGCCCGCAGTCCCAAAAACAAGTCAACCGACTTACAAGTTCATTGCCCCCCCCCCCCCCCCTTTACCTCTTGGCCCCGTGACAGCCCAACAGCCCCTTTCCGCCGTTACCTCGCCGGTGAGGGTCTCCACACACACCAGACTCCTTTGCCTCCTGCTTTCGCGCAGCACACGGGTCACCGGGGGACTTCCTCACCCCGCGGCGCCCAACCAGACCCTCCACCGACGAGCTCCAATTTCCAGTTACCACCGGCTGCCAGGGGTAATTGCCGCAGAGGGGGGCCCGCAGGCATCGCTCCTCAGAGCTTGCTCTGTACCTGCGGACACACACACCTTCCCCACCCACAAGACCCCAGAACACACTTCCTCCCCCGCTGCCATTCAATTCTCCACACAACTCAGCACAATTCAGTACAATTCCATAGATGGTGTAAAAGGTGTTACAAGGCTTGCCATGGCCTGCCACATGTGGAATCCCCCAGTTCACATTTAAACCATCACACATTTCCAAAAGCACATTTCCAAAAGCACAAGTATCGCCCCTCATTATCTCCAATAATCATCACTCACTCTCCAGGTTCCACTCTCACGACCACATCAAAACACCTAACCACAATACAAAAACATACGCCACCCACAAGACACTGTGTGGCTCCCATTCCATCCCCTCACCGGCCATGTCATCACTCTCACCCGCCTCCCAACTCCAATTTACATGTCCCCAATTTCCAAAGCAAGTCCTGAAGCCTGGGACAGTACTCCTCAAAACACTCACCTCAAGTGCAGGTAGTTGCAGGTTGGTCAGGTTCAAGAGTGTCATCCACCACACCTAATTTCCCCCTCACCCTTCCAATCCACTCCGGAGCCTCCCGACCCATGTAGGAGCTCAATCTATCCCCGTGAACTATCTGTGGAAGGGTATGCGGGCCCATCTGAATTTTGAACACCACATCAGTCACCTGCCGAAGCACCACCCCAGGGCCCTTCCAAGGTGAAGTGAGTTTTGGGCACACCCCCTTCCTTCTCCGGGGCCAGTAGAGCCAAACAAGGTCTCCGGGAAGGAACCGAGGTGTGTGAGCCCGAGCGTCATACCGCGTTTTCATCTGCGAAGAAGCCACCCCAATTTGCTTCCTCGCAAACTCATGAGCCTTTTCCATGCTCGCTTTCAAATTGGTTGCATAGCTCTCCACAGTTGGCTCACCCGGTTCCCCTGGTGACGGTCCCATCAACAAATCTGTGGGGACTCGCAGTCTCCCTTGGAGGCGTGGGTTCGAATCCCACTCCTGACACCACTTGTTACGCAACTGTGATTAACACCACAGTTACGGATGACCGATTTGCGAGACTTTAACTCCCGAGGCGAAAACTCAATGGCGGATTCAAGTTCAACACAAACGCGCGGAATGGCGGGACACAGCGAAGCTCCCCCGCCGCCGCCTTATCTACTAAAATCAACCACCCAGGAAACTGCGTTCAAATATATACAGAAAATAATACAAGGATTTATTATGGAAAAGTAAAGCCAGTGAAAAAGCCCGCCGGTAAATCTAATATCCTAACTCGGGACGTCCCCACACGACTGACAGCAAACACGATACGAGGGAGATTATGAATACGAAAATAACACGTCACGTCGTTCAAAATGTACGCGGATGCGGCTTATCTGTCTTTCGTCGTCTTGGTGGCGGCCGTCCAACACCGCTCCTTTCGGCCCGATCGCACACCACGAGGTCCCTCGCTCCGAGTCCCACAAGGCTGAGCACCACGCACCAAAAAGCACCATGCGTCGACGACCTCCAACGCGGGCACAAACTCCACTTGACCAGGGACAGGAAGGACTCCTTTGATAGCCACTCGACTCGACTCTCTGCGGGAGTGCTGGCAGCCAAGTGCCAACTGTTCAGTGCCAACTGTTCAACGAACTGCGACGAACGAACCTCGACTTGCAACGAACTGCTGCGAACTGCCGCGTGCTCTGTGTGCTCGGTGTGTCGGTGTGCGAACGAACTCTCCACCAACTGCCGCTTTTGATCGCTCATCGACGTGTGTGTCTCCTGAAGCTCTGCCACGAAATGGCGTCCGACCGTCGCATATATTGGTGGCCGATGACGTCACATTGGCGCACTCCTCAGCCAATCATAGCCTCCTAACTCGCCGGCTCGCCCAGGTCACGCCCTCTGCGGCATGCTACTCCTGACATCTCCCGTCCGCGACCCCCGCGGTCCTTGTGTAACACGTGCCAGGCGAGGTTTGTAGGCCTTGGAGGTGCGAACGGCGGCGGCCAACCGTGGCGGTGTTTTTGGCCTGGTTTCCTGCCCATTTATTACGAAGTCAATGTCAGGGAAAGGGAATTATTTAATGTTGCGCTAAGGACCTAACTAATGTTTATGTGGTTTGCAGTGCCATAATGGACAAAGGTTTGACTACCAGGTGAGACTCACAGGGGCGTTACCTTTAATCCCTCACTATTTAACACTCGGACCTCCAGGTAGATCCACAATCATACATCTTACCCCGACAAACGCCTAAACATCAATAACTTATTACATGTAGAGTCCCTGTCACGACAGCCGAATACCTACCTATTCAGATCTACCTAGCTCTAGATGTTACTCTACCAAATTCATAACAATATATATATATATATATATATATATATATATATATATATACATATATATACATACATACATATATATACATACATACATATATATACATACACATATATATATATATACATACACATATATACATACACACACACACACACACACACACACACACACACACACACACACACACACACACACACACACACACACACACACAACATGACCAACAGTATGCGAACACCCCTTCTAATTAGTGGATTTGGCTGTTTCATCCACACCCATTGCTGACAGGTATATATAAATCAAGCACGCAGCCATGCAATCTCCATAGACAAAACATTGGCAGTAGAATGGGTCGTACTGAAGAGCTCAGTGACTTTCAACGTGGCACCGTCATAGGATGCCACCTTTCCAACAAGTCAGTCCGTCAAATTTCTGCCCTGCTAGAGCTGCCCCGGTCAACTGTAAGTGCTGTTATTGTGAAGTGCAAACGTCTAGGAGCAACAACAGCTCAGCCGTGAAGTGGTAGACCACACAAGCTCACAGAACAGGTCCGCCAAGTGCTGAAGCACGTAAAAATCGTCTGTCCTCGGTTGCAACACTCACTACCGAGTTCCAAACTGCCTCTGGAAGAAACGTCAGCACAACAACTGCTCGTCGGGAGATTCATGAAATGGGTTTCCATGGCCGATCAGCCGCACGCAAGCCTTAGATCACCATGTGCAATGCCAAGCGTCAGCTGGAGTGGTGTAAAGCTCGCCGCCATTGGACTCTGGAACAGTGGAAACACATTCTCTGGAGTGTTGAATCACGCCTCAAAATCTCGCATGAATCTGGGTTTGGCGGATGCCAGGAGAACGCTATCTGCCCTAATGCATCGTGCCAACTGTAAAGTTTGGTGGAGGAGGAATAATGGTCTAGGGCTGTTTTTCATGGTTTGGGCTCAGCCCCTTAGTTCCAGTGAAGGGAAATCTTAATGCTACAGCATACAATGACATTCTAGATGATTGTGTGCTTCCAACTTTGTGGCAACAGTTTGGGGAAGGCCCTTTCCTGGTTCAGCATGACAATGCCCCCGTGCACAAAGCGAAGTCCATACAGAAATGGTTTGTCGAGATCGGTGTGGAAGAACTTGACTGGCCTGCACAAAGCCCTGACCTCAACCCAATCGAACACCTTTGGGATGAATTGGAACGCCGACTGCAAGCCAGGCCTAATCGCCCGACCTCCCTAATGCTCTTGTGGCTGAATGGAAGCAAATCCCCACAGCAATGTTTCAACATCGAGTGGAAAGCCTTCCCAGATGTTTGATGTTCGGGCATCCACATATTGTTTGTCATGTAGTGTGTCTGCACGCACACACACACACACACACACACACACACACACACACACACACACACACACACACACACACACACACACACACACACAATTCTCAAGCCCTGCACTGGCGAGAATACTTTTGACGATGTATAAATAAGTACCACCAGGACGGAAGTAAACAGCCCAATCACGCAGGAAATGCAGACCATGGAAAAGATATATTTAAAAGGATAGCAAGTTAAATTATGCCAGGTATGCCCAATTACGTAACAAACCATGTCGCATGACTCAACACGATTGTAAGGAATTTGTAGAGAGTCCGTTCAAGGAGTGATACAAATCCAATGAGGAATTTGGAAGTATGCCAACAGTAAATTGAAGACAAAAAATGGAGTGAGCAACATTGTTGACACCCCTGGAAAGGTGATGGAATCAGAGCAAGACCAGAACAGCACGAGGTAGCGTGCATACCTCTGCCAGGCTGAACAGCATCCATTTTGTATCCCACTGATAGACCGGAACTGCATCCAGGCCTGAACCAAAATCTAATCGGCTTGTTGTTGGTGCCTCACCAACTTATCCACCAAGTTTTGTCTGAATACATCCACAACGTTTTGAGATATCATGCTATGTACATCGTTTTGGCCCTATCTCTCAATGGTGAACAATCACTTTTACAATTCTCATATCCGCATCTTCACCAAAATCAAATTAATTGGTCCTTCTCACATACCCAACATGTACACCAAGTTTTGTCGGAATCCATCCATGACTTTGAGATATCCTGCTCACAGACAGACAAACTGGGGAGAAAACAACCTCCGACCACCTTCAGTGGCGGAGGTTAAAAAAAAGCTGAAGGACATTGTAATCACAGAGGATGACGTGAATAAAAAACTCCTGAAGTTAAAGGGCTGAAAAAGTCTGCTTGTCCAGATGAAATCCTCGATAAAATGGGAACGTGGGTCCAGGACCCCTCCATCCCCTCCCTTACCTCAAATGGCCACACAGTTGACACCGCTCGTGACAAAGCCGAATGCCCCAACTCTGTGTTTGCCTCAAAATCTTGTGTCCCAAACCCATCTCTCTCTGTTCCCACCTTACCCAGTCGAACCCAACTGCTCCTGGACTCTGTGTCCTTCTCTCCTGACAAGGTGGAGAAGTTTTTATCAAACCTCGACTCTGATTCTGCAACTGGACCAGACGGCATCAGCCCACGGGTCCGAAAATCCTGCTCTGCCGCTCTATCTCACCCTCTCTCTGTTCTTTTCACCCTCTCTTTTGCTCAAGGTCATCTACCAGCGTCCTGGAAATCAGCAAGCATTACCGCTTTACACAAAAAGGTGCAAAAACAGATCCTTGCAACTACAGACCAATCAGCCTGCTCCCAATTATCAGCAAAGTCATGGAATCCATCATTGCTTCGGATATCAAATCCTTCCTCTTCTCCAATGGCTTGATCTCCGATCATCAATTTGGATTCAGACCAGGTCATTCTACTCTGGACATGCTGCTTCTGCTGTCTCAACAATGGATGGAGGTCCTCAATGCCAAACAGGAAATCAGAGCCGTCTCCCTTGACATATCACGTGCCTTCGATACGGTCTGGCACCCAGCTCTGCTCACCAAACTCTCCTCCGATGGTATCCATGGAAATCTCCATGCATGGCTTGCGGACTTCCTCTCTGGTCGTAGACAACGTGTGGCCCTGCATGGATTTCTCTCATCTCCCCTTCCTGCTCAGGCTGGAGTTCCCCAAGGCAGTGTTCTGGGCCCTGTGCTTTTTCTGGTCTTTATCAATGATCTCTCCGACTCTCTGGAAAATCCTATCTCTTTGCTGATGACTCCACTCTCTGCCGCTCCATTCCTCTTCCCTCAGATCGGCAGTCTGCAGCCTCCCCATTCTCTGAAGACCTGGACAAAATCACAGACTGGTCAAACAAGTGGAACATGTCTTTCAATCCTGACAAATCTCACACTCTTACTATGTCTCTCCGAAAAGATCGCCTGGACAACCCTCCCATCTACTTTCTCAACAATCCTCTCCAAGAAGTTCTGTCGCTCAAGCTTTTGGGTCTCACTATCTGCCATGATCTTTCTTGGGAAAACCACATTTCCAAGCTGGCCTCCAAAGCCAGTCGCCGACTGGGCATCCTCCATCGTGCGAAGTCCTTCCTCGGCACACCTGAGCTCCTCACCACATACAAGGCTTTCATCCGCAGCTCAATGGAATACTGTTCTCCCCTATGGGCCGGTGCTCCTGCCTCACACCTATCTCGGCTTCACGCTGTTGAAACCAAAGCTTTCAGAATCATTGGAATCTCCCGTGATGAAGCTATCTCCGAGGGCCTTTCACTCACTCACCGCAGACAGGTAGGTGGTCTTTCTGGCTTCTACAGACTCCTCTCCGGCCTTGCTCCCCCAGCTCTCTCTGTGCTTTGTCCCCCAAATATTCCTACAGGTCGCAAAAGATGTGCCAGCAACCCTCTGATGGTTAAACTGCCGAAATCTCGGCTCTGCTCACCTTCACTCTTTCATTCCTCTTTTCTCCCGCCTCTGGAACAAACTCCCACACTCCCTTCAATCCCACTCCTCCCTCCAGGTCTTTAAAACAGCTGTTCACCACCATCTCTTATCTTTCCCCACCAAAAACCTTGATCTTTTCTACCCCCACTAATTCACCCCAGATCCACCTTGTTTGAAATTCCAACTTCTTTCCTGGAAGTCCCGGCAGTGTCCATACGTTTTATACCTCTCCCACCCCCCCACCCCCCCGCCCTTCCCATGCCTCCCTCCCAAAGCCCTCTCCCTCCCACAGATCTCTCGATGTCCCTGCTCTCAGATGTTGTGTTTGTGTTCCTCCCCCTCTCGCCCCATCTTGTCTACCGCTCCCCATGTTATATGTTTTATGTGTCGGTTTGTCTTTCTGTGTGATTAATGTTGGCTCTTTCACGAGCCTCGATCTTGTATACAAAAAAAGAAAAAAAGAAAAAAGAACCTACGAAAATGGCGAAAGTTCACAAGAAGCTCCATAGACCGTCCATATGCCAGGAGGCATGATTGGATAATAAGCATAAGCAATGCTATTATGATTATGATGTCTACTCTGCATCTTCGGATACATATGGCTGCAAAAGCAGTTCTTGACTTTCGGGCACAATCCTGGTCGGGACGCCACTCAGGACACTCCAATGAATGGCTCATTCATCCCAGTAAGCTGGTACTCATTTCGCTGACCTCGGAAGGATGGCAGGCTGAGTCAACCCCACCTGGTGTTGATTAAACGACCGACCGGGATTTTAACTGAAGCCAGCACCCGAACCATTAATCCAACACGAGGCATTAAGCAAAACATACATGAAATTCCTTAAGAAAAACATACATGGAATTCCTTAAGCACAACATCCATGGAATTCCTTAAGCAAAACATACATGGAATTCCTTAAGCAAAACATACATGGAATTCCTTAAGCAAAACATACATGGAATTCCTTAAGAAAAACATACATGGAATTCCTTAAGCAAAACATACATGGAATTCCTTAAGAAAAACATACATGGAATTCCTTAAGAAAAACATACATGGAATTCCTTAAGCAAAAATTATTTTTCCAAACGTACAAGAATATGTCACATGATGAAAGCTTGATACGATACAGTACATTGCAGAATTCATTCTTTTTCGTGTTAGGTCGGTTTAGGAGAGCACTCCCATCAATACCAATCCAAACAACGAAGCTATACAATACCTGGAATATCGCTCAGCTATGTGGGTGATCATAACGGGAAACGTCTTCGGCCTCATCTTGTCCAGTCCTTTTCTGAAAATCAAGTGGGACAACACAATGTCTTTCAGGCTGTATTTCTTCGTGAAACTCCAATCAGTTAAACTTTCCACCTCGTCGGCATCCATTGCTGGTGGAAACCACAAATTCTTGTTTGCAACTTTAGGTGCTTCGTCTGTCCTCTCAGGGTTCGAAATTACAGGTGCATACATACGCAAATGCACCTGGATTTTTGATGGTGCACATATAACTTCATAACCGTGTGCACGTGAAACGATACTCCGATTTTGTTGATATGTAACGCAATGACTTCCTTATTTACCACTCTGATTGATGCGCGAATGTCACCAATAATCCAACGGACACACTTCGTGTCCACCACTCACAATTCGGAGTCATGCCATGGAGCCGGTCGGATTTTTCGCTCAGCTATCTAGTAGCACTGAAGAAAATGGCTAATTTCATTGGCCATTTCACCAAGGCCAATCGGACTCGTACCTTGCGGAAATCTAAATATCTATAAAGCTCAGTTGACCTTTTGCTCCACCAAATAACAGCGAAAAGGAGTCGAGTAAAAGGGTGAAAATTCTACAGATGCTGTGATAAATAACTACCTCTGTCGGTTTGAATGTTTGAAAGAGAATAGACGTCTGGATCAATTTTTGAATTAAATTTAAATCCCGATTTATATATATCTATCTATAATTCCAGTAATCTCTGTGTGTATGTTTGTTTGTACGTTTGTTTGTTTGTTTGTATGTCTGTGACCGCTGTTTCTCGACAACTACCGGTCCGATATACTTGAAACTTGCCAGGTATATTGCTGGGGACCCGAGGATGTGCCTTTTCAAGGTTTCATATTAATCGGACAATTACTTACCGAGCTATGTCCAAAAAACGATTCAACCAATCAGAGAGCAGCGAGCTATCGCGTGTGCCGAACGTGGCGGACACACTCTGCCTCGGATGGCACATTTGAGAGCGTATTCATTTATTTCACGTTTGCAAACTATGTTGCCGTTAAACTATGTTTTAAAACTAATAAAAACTAATTTGCGATTCATCGTAACTGCGATATACGACCTTCCGGACAGTGAGGACTGCACTTCCGGCATCCAATCACAGAACGCGTTATTGCGTAGGCGTGGCCGATGTGAGAGCGAGCTGATGCTGAGCCCAGCGCGTGCGCCATTACGGTACGTAATTCGATTTCTTCCGGAGAAAATAATAATTTCTCGATTTCTTATGCGCATTATTTCTCCCAATTCAGTCAGAGCGAAGGGCGGAAGCGAAGAGCGTTGTTTTTTTTTGTTTACGGGCGTACGGGCGGGGTAGAGCGTACGGGTAGCGTTTTTTTTTTTTTTTGGCACATTTGAGAGCGTATTCATTTATTTCACGTTGGCAAACTATGTTGCCGCTATGTTGGCGTTAAACTATGTTTTACAACTAATTAAAACTAATTTGCGATTCTTTCGCTTTCCTGCGCATTTGTGCACGCTATGGCGATTTCTTTACCAAACTCCGCTAGCCGTTAGCTTTGGACCAAACCATTTCATGTAAATAGAGGGGGGGGATTGTCACCGTACTCGCAAGCCGTTAGCTTTGGACCAAACCATTGCATGTAAATAGAGGGGGGGGGGATATACTTTTAGATATATATATAGTACGGGCATGCCCTAGTATAGATAAACGCGAGTTGTCTGGGTGTGTCCACGTTTTATTCAGAGATGGCTGAACGGATCTTCATCAAACTTTCAGAGGTTCATCAGTGAGTGCATGGGAGTGTTCTAGGCAAACCAAAAAAAAGAAAAAAATTGAAAAAAAAAAGTTCGGTTTTTTTGGTTAAAAAAAAACAACAAAAAAAAAACCGCTCGATAGTGCCGAAGCCATTTTAAATTAATGACAGTTATACACAAGTACACATTCGAATAAATAAATACATAACAATTACCAGACATTGGAATACAAATAAATCAAACAATTCCGGAACTGTATGAATTTGGTAGTACGGCTTCTTCTTCTTCCTGATCGGCATCACACTCGACTCAGAAACGTGAGCCACATTCACTCAGAAACGTGAGCCACTCCCCTTCCCCTCCTGCCTTCCCCTTCCCACCATCCCCTCCCCCCTCCCGCCCCTTCCTCTCCTCCCCTCCCGTACCCTTCCCCCCCCTCCCCCTCACCCCCTCCCCTGCTCGGCAACGCCGGGTACTTCTGCTAGTAACTTCATAACCGTGTGCACGTGAAACGATACTCCGATTTTGTTGATATGTAACCCAATGACTTCCTTATTTACCACTCTGATTGATGCGCGAATGTCCATAATCACCAATAATCCAACGGACACACTTCGTGTCCCCCACTCGCAATTCGGAGTCATGCCATGGAGCCGGTCGGATTTTTCGCTCAGCTATCGAGTAGCACTGAAGAAAATGGCTAATTTCATTGGCCATTTCACCAAGGCCAATCGGACTCGTACCTTGCGGAAATAAATTATAATATAGCACGAGGCGTGCCAGGTTGTACGCTTTCAGTTTATTAACAAGATTGCAAGTTGAAAATCGCTCATTACAAAATGCATATGTATTTAATACGAGTTTAAAATGTGTTTAACATCGAGATGTGCGGCATAGTTAACCACCAACATGAAAACACCACATTGGTAAACACATGGAAGGATTAAGCTCTTCATTGGATGGTGCCAGTGGCAAGATAATGGACGCTTGGTGTATTCGACCCTGCTCTTTTGCCTGGCGTAGTAAAGGACATCGAGGAATACGGAAATGAGGCAGTTACTGCTCCACCTCCATGGACGCCAAGTCTGCTGCTGATCTATCAGATGTGCATATTGAGTTGGAGGAATTGAAAACCCTGATCAAAAAAGTGTCCCCGAGAAGTCTTCAATTCAGATTTCTGAACAGAGATCATCAAATGCAGAAGCCATCGATTGCCAAATATCATTCTGTTGATTACTATTGCCAACAAACTCTGCCGAGTGTGAAAGGGGCTTCTCCATGATGAAGATCACCAAGATCATCAAATCTGGTGCAGCCTCAACTCTCCGATGTTCATGAGCATGAGTTTCAGCTAACAATCCTGACAAGGCCATCAAACTATGGTGGGTTGCAGGGTGAGTGAAGAAGAAATCCACGCACTAAACTGTGTGGTCCAAGCCCTGTTGCATCCTCAGAAAGTTGCAGGGACAGTCATTTGGTGATTTTTCATCACACTCTTTGGATTCTGAATAGAACATGGACACACTTTTCCATCGAGCTGATTCGATAACGTAACTGGAGATTGACATTTAATAACTAACATTTGCCATGTTCAGTGATTAATGTTTGGAATCTGGTGAGTAAAACTGGATACACAAGAAAAAGTGCACACGGCCTGATACATCAAATGGTTCATGGCCCACTCGGTGTTTGTAAAATGATTTCTGTGCACCTGAATAGTTTTATATTTGGGTGCACCACGTGTATACACGTTTGTTTATTCATTTATTCCACCGCTGGTTCGACAATTGGGCTGCCAAACAATGGAGTTTGCGTTTCTGAAACCACAGGCTGCCTCCACTTACTATCGGCTGGGTGTTCAAACTGGAAACTCAAGCTCCTGACCGATTGCTTTTCTCCTGGACAGGTCGGCAATGCTCCTTCCATTTGGCTTAGCACACCCTTACCCCTCTCTGCAACTTTCCTTCCTGGCCCATCCCCATGCTGCTCCTCTGCAAGATTGTTATGCTTCGCCAAAACGGCCACCTGCTCTCGGCTGAAAATAGGCACCCACTCCGTCCTCAGCTCCGCAGCACCTAAGTGCACGGGAAAGGAAACCAGAAAGAGGACAGAAATTGAAGTGAAGGTGGGTAAGCAGTATTACTTTACTACGATGCAACCTAAACATATTTCGCTCTTTCAGAGGTTACTTACGAGAACAGTTATTCGTTCCACAATTTGTCGATACAGTGGAGGAATCGCTGTGAGATGGTATCTGCTGACAGTCTGTGACCCTAGAAAGACAACACCAGTTAGCCCATGCTCACATTTATTGAGGCTTAAAAAATAGATGACAATTATTTTTAAAATTCCAGATGCACACTTGGATTAGCTCCCTCCCCCACCCCCCCCCCCCCCCCTCCCCAGCAGCAAAGTCTACCTGGTGACCCGGCATTTTATCATCCCTGTTGAGACAGCGTACTCAAATGGGCCCCGAACTTGCGAAAACAAATGGTTTGTGCGTAAATCTCGGCCCTTAACTATTTCAGTACTGTTGGCCATGATTGTCGCCTCGCTGGAACGTGCTGTTGGCCACGATTGTGGCCCACGTCATTTTTCAACAATCCGCATTGGTTGTTCCTATTTAAGTGTTTGTTCCTATGGTTACGTGATAAACAGTACAGACGTTTTATTGTTTTTCTGAAAAATAAAAAATAAAATCACATTTTCGTATTACATACTGGAAAAATTCAGCACTCAAACAATTGATGTTGATGACATGTTCCAGGTGTTTAATCATCCCATTGATCGCAATGGAATTATTTGAGTAAAGGAAGTCTCTTAAGCAATAGTGTTTTCACAATTTCAGCATGTTTTGTTGCATATTCTGATCCAGGTGATTTTGCTTACTGGTGCTGGTTTGATTCTTCAACTGATGTGATTTGGTTCCGCAGGGCAATAATTTCACGTTTACCGTGTGTTCAAACAGCCAATACATGACCCCAGGTACGCTGCTCATAAACATGTTTCATATGCTGCAACCCCCTGTGAGAAGCCAACCTGGTTGTGTGCAAGAAGCAAACATGCAGCAACTCAAAACAGCAGCAAATTGTATGGTGGTTAAAGATGGTGGTTAAAGGCCAGAATACAATTGCCCCCTTTTTTGTTTCCGGGCATGTAGTTTCCAAGGTGTTACTTTACTGCAACATGATGTTTTGCACTCACACAGCAAATGTGACCATGACTGCCCTGGCAAAGATGGGTTGGGTTGTTTTAAATATTCCCCAATACTGTTCAGACTCGTCATCTGGTGATTGTGTGGGCTTGCAGGAGGGATTTGAGCAGAGGTGGGGAACCTTTCTTAGTCCGAGGGCCATAACAGCTATTGTTAAAATTGGTGTGGCCGGTTAAATGCTTCGTGATTTGTTCATAATTTTACGGTACTGTACATATGCAAGTAAATCGTTCAACTAATTCTGACTTCTGACTGAAAAGCACAGCACTAAGTCAACTTTCTGCTTCTTAACATTCACCAATCTATCAATCACAGCCAATAATACTTCTTTTTTTCTTTTTTTTTCTATACAAGATCGAGGCTCGTGTAAGAGCTAACATTAATCACAAAAGACATGCTGACACATAAAACACAAGATAAAGGGAGCGGGAGACAAGATGGGGAGAGAGAGGGAAGCACACTTTTTGAGAGCAACATTTTTGAAACAACATTTGAGGGCAGGGACATCGGGAGATCTGTGGGAGGGAGAGGGCTTGGGGAGGAGGAGCACACGGGAAGGGGGTGGGGGTGGGAGAGGTATAAAACGCATGGACACTGCTCGGACTTCCAGGAAAGAAGTCGGAATTTCAAAAAAGTGGATCTGGAGTGAATTAACGGGGGTCGAAAAGGTCAAGGTTTTGGATGGGGGACAATAAGAGATGGTGGTGAACAGCTGTTTTAAAGACCTGGAGGGAGGAGTGGGATTGAATAGAGTGAGGGAGTTTGTTCCAGAGGCGGGAGAAAAGAGGAATGGAAGAGTGAAGGTGAGCAGAGAGTCTTGATTCTGGCAGTTTAACCATAAGAGGGTTGCTGGCGGGTCTTGTGTGACCTGCAGGAGTACTTGGGGGACAGAGCCCAGAGAGAGCTGGGGGAGCAAGGCCAGAGAGAAGTCGGTAGAATATATACCATATCAGAAAATCCACTTGTTTTACCACTGTGTCTCAAACAGTTTAGACTTTCATATTTTTAAAGGCCATGGTAATGCAAAATAATTGGTATTCGTATTTGCTTTTACCTCAAACCATAACGTTGTCCACTGGCAACAATATGTACAAAGATACAGAGCACATGTGTGGTTGTGAAGCTAGTTCTTCCTGTACACTTGCTGCCAAGACTGATGCTATTGCTTGTAGCTGTGAATACATGGTTACACTGTATACAAATTATGAGGATTAAATAAATTCTAACATTCAAGGCCTGGTGTTGGCTAAGTGGTTAGGGTGCCGGCTTGGGACCCAAGGATCCTGGGTTCGAATCCCGGTCAATCGCTGAATTAACGCCAGGGGGGTTGACTCAGCCTGTCATCCTTCCGAGGTCGGCAAATTGAGTACCAGTTCACTGGTAATTCCCTGTGTGTCGCAAGAGGCGACTAACAGGGTTGGTGGCAGGAAGGGCATCCGGCCATAAAACATTGCTTCAAAAAGGGGACCACGGTGCTCGAAAAAGACCAACCCCTGCTCTACGAGAAAAATGGCCTCTAAAGGCGGTTTAAATAAATTCTAACATTTCTTGGGAAATAAATTTTGTGTGATTTAATATTCCTACATCATTTTTCATCATCTTCTTTTCCTCCTTGCACATTATGAGCACAGGGCTGCCGAGGCAGTTTCATTGCCGAGGCAGGGGTTACAACCTGGACGGGTCACCACTCTGACGTAGGATACTCGACTGCAAGAGCAGGCCTTTGTAATTTGTTTACGGTGCCGCCGATAGCTCCCCTAGTCTGCGCGAAGCACACCATGGGGGTTTTTAACGTCCATCAACTAATGCTAGCAAACGAGACACCCAGTTTAATGTTCATCCAAAAGACCGAGCATGCATTGATGAATCGATCTGGATGCAAAATAACAGGATGGCAGTTTATAGCTGGGTCGAGATTTGAACCCAGGCTCGACAACTAGGAAGCAAGTCTGCATAATTCCACACATGTAATGGGCCATATCCTGACTGTGGGCCTGGGGGTATGCATACTCTAAGCTGTCTAGCCTGGGTTTGAATCTCATCCCAGCTATAAACTGTTCTCCTGGTGTTTCGCACGCACGATGAACATTAAAGTGGGTGTCTTATCTGCTATAATTTGTTGATGGATGTCAAAAATCCCACCATGTCCTTCTTCATCTCCAGCACCCTAAACAAATACCAAATTCCTCCCCTAACCTACAAGGGGCACTGCATCACATCCCCAGAAAATGATGCAACCCCGCATCCACGTGCTGCATACGAAATGGTGATGGCATGATGATTAGAACCTCTTTGACCCCTCAAAAATATCTGAATGATGTCACGTTTACGAATGATGAAGATATAGCATGATGAAGACTTCCTGAAAGTACTGCATATGCCATCCCCAAGACTTCCACACAGATGCCTATCAAATTGTTGTGGAATTGACTCCTAGTGGGTTAAAGATGCTTACTATAGCAAAGATATTTCCTCAAAAGTGAATGTTTAGCAGAAGTGCAAAGTAATTGTAATATTATATACTAGCCGAAACCCGTGGAACATCCACGGAAGGGAGGATGTGGTGTATGGATAGAGTGTACCATTATGGATGGCATAGGGGATTTGCTTGTCCGAGTAAGAGTTAGGAAGAAAGATGAGAATGAAGAGTGCGTATATGAACAACGATCGCCGACACCGGCACAAATGCATGCTCTGGATTGTCCACTCAGTGGTGGCACTCAGTAGAGCGCATACCTCCGCCAGGTGGACATTTTATGATTCGTATCCACTGATAGGCTGGATCTGGATCCGACATGAACCAAAATCGAATCAGCTTGTTCTTGTCATCTAAACAACTCATTTAACCAACTCGTACACAACTTTTTGAAATATGCTATATATCGTTTTAGGGCCCCATCTCTCAATGGTCATGAATCGCTTAATAAATTAAAAATTCCCGTATCCGGATCCGGATTCGAATCTTCACCAAAATTGAATCAATTCATCCTCGTCATATACCTAACCTGGTCACCAAGTTTCGTCCGAATCCATCCACAACTTTTTGAGATATCCTGTTCATAGACAAACAGACAGGCCGGGGTGAAAACACAACCTCCATCCACCTTTGGTGGTGGAGGGAAAGAAAGCACGCCAAATGGTAAACCTTTTATAGAACTCCTTTTTGTGGCTCTCTAATGATCGATCCGCTCCGAACCCCCACCCTTACCCTACTCTGTTTCCTTCTCACCCCTTTGATCCTCCGTCACAGTTTACCCTAAAATACACGCCCTAAAATGAAAGATCCTTTTTATAATCTCCGACACTCCATCCCTTGGCACAGCCGTTACCTGGCACTCCGGCACGCACACTGCAGCACTCACTGTTAGCCTGTTCATGGCCATGCCCGTGGAACATCCACGGAAGGGAGGATGTGGTGTATGGATAGAGTGTACCATTATGGATGGCATAGGGGCTTTCCTTGTCCGAGTAAGAGTTAGGAAGAAAGATGAGAATGAAGAGTGCGTATATGAACAACGTATTTATTGCAATCTACTTAAATGACAACGCTACGATATACTTTTGAAAAATGAATGGATTCGTAATAGGAATCGGCATAGCGCCATTCTGGGAGTGTTACGTCTCGCCACCTGCTACACCTCTCTGAGTTACGAGGATTTATGCAACGCACCCCGAGTATCGCAACGTCACTCCATTTAACTTTATTAAAATGACGATAAAGACGTTTCCTTATATATCCTAATTTAAAATGTTCAAGGGAATAAAAAAGACCATTTGGTTCACACCAGCCATGTTCACACCACTTGACTGTCCAATCAGCGGACGGCTCGCATCGCCTTCGCCCAGCAGACGCCAATACGATGGCGTCGTAAGATGGCGTCGTATCGGCCGTTAATCGTATGCTTTTTGGCCCCAAAGTCGACTAATTCAGATTTTTCGAGTGTGGCTGTACATGATAAACAAAGAGCGCGGTTCGTAGATCGTAAATGCATTAGTGCCGTGGGCATCGGGTCACTGTGTGCAGCATAAAAGGGATAACAAAGTCGAGTCATTACGGTATTATTATATAGATGCGTTGTTCACGTAATAGTTAGATGACATCCACCTTCCCTATTGTGTATATCTAAAATTATCAACCTCTTTGGTGCCATTTTTACCATTCTGCCCTCTGTATTCTGTCATATATGTGCTTTTAGCATTCTGCTAGGTGAGGATGACACCAAGTTGTGGCAGCAAGACCGATCGTAGGTAACCGGGCCATGATGCTAAGGAGGGGTCGCTCCACCCACCAGGGCTGAACAGCAGCCAATGGTGAGTGAGAGGGGAGGGGCGTCACTGATGTGTGTGGCCAAGCTTATAAAAGGTGAGGGCAAGAAAGATCTGGGAGGATAAACGGGGAGACACCAAGCCAAAGACTGTGCCAGACCGAGGTTTGAGGGGAAAGCCACCCTTCACCCAGCCAGAGTTATGCCTGCAGTGGCTCAGGAGTGGCAAGGACTTCGCACTTCAGAACTCACCAGGTTTGTCCACCAACCTTTTTCTGTCTTGTCAAAACCCCTCTGTCTTCTCTATCATGGTACAAATATGGGCCCAGTTAAGGACATTAGATAATTAAGGCATTCTGTCCATTCGTTGGTAACATGGGCACGTATGATCAGTTAGTAGGTAAGGATTTTGTTGATTTTATTACATACACACATTACTCTAGTTTGCTTCTTTTGTTTCCTTCACCTATGCGATCTTCCTTGCCTATTAAATAAACATGACGTAGTCTCGGGTGAATTCCCGCTGTAGTGGCAGCTAAATTTGGCGGTTTTACAGACCCATAAACAACAACAACAACAGGCATTTTAAGGCCATTTTCCCTGCTAGAGCGGGGGTTAGCCTTGCGGTCCCCATGACAATCTTCTCCATTTTGCCCTATTTTCTGCATCTCCCCTTGTTAACCCCCTCGCCCGCATTTCTTCTTCCACCACCTTTAGCCAAGTCTTTCTCGGTCTTCCACGTCCTCTACTTCCTTCTACATTCATTTCCATCATTCTTCTCAACCAGTCACTTTCATCCTTTCTCAACACATGACCAAACCATCTCAACCTGTTTCTCTTCACAGCATCAATCACAGGCTCTATTCCCATCATCTTTCGCAATTCATCATTTGTCTTCCTCTCTCTCAACGATACCCCACACATCCACCGAACCATTCGCATTTCCACCCTTTCCAGCCTTCGTTGCTGCTCTACGTTCATTACCCATGTCTCACTTCTCACACATGCAGCATACACCTTTCCCTTCAGCCTCAATGACACTCCCCTCCGCGTCAGCACGCCACTCAGTTCCCGAAACTTCTTCCATGCACATCTCACTCTAGCAACCGTTGACGAGTCTGATCCACCTTCTCCATTCAGCATGTCTCCGAGGTAGCAAAATGTTTTCACACCTTCCAGCTTCACGCCGTCTCCAAGATCCAACTCAACATTTCCTCCATCTGCAGCTCCCTCTGTGCACACCTTACATTTGAATGTAGCTGCCACACTGGTTAATGACCCTCTCAGACCACTACATTTTTGATAAACCCAATCAGCGCACATTGTACATTGAATGGAGTTCACTCCGACACCCTTCCTGTACACAGCACACGGCCACTTCCCAGTTCTTTCCACATCACCACATGCTTTACCACTTGCCATCACCTTCGTTTTTCCGATATTCACCTTCAGACCTTTTGTCTCCATACATTCCTTCCACTTGTTCATCTTCTCCTTCAGTCCATCCATACTTTCTGCAATCAACACCAGATCATCTGCATACAACAACTCCCACGGTAAACCCTCCTTTACGTTCTGAGCCAGCACCTCCATCACAGCTACAAGTAGTAGTGGACTTAGTACCGACCCCTGATGCACTCCCACCTTCACCTCAAACTCACCACTGTTCCCGTCCTTCGTCCTTACAGCTGTGCGCGCTCTTTTGTACATTGCCATCACTACTCTGATCAACCATTCCTCCACTCCTAACTTCCTCAATGCCCATGTCACTACTTCGCGTGGAACCCTATCGAATGCTTTCTCCAGATCAACAAACCCAAGAAATAACTTCTTCCTCTTCTCCATGTACTTCTCCTGCAACTGCCTCACAATAAAGAGCACGTCTGTCGTTCCTCTTCCTGGCATAAATCCAAACTGCATTTCGTCGATCTTCACTTTCTTCCTTATCCTCCTCTCCAACACCCTTTCCAATACCTTCATTCCATGCTCCAATAACTTTATCGCTCGAAACGAGCCACAGTCCAGAGGGTCACCTTTCCCCTTTCCCCATCAAGGGAAATAATTGGCGGTGGTGTCCACACTGCTCATAAGACCACGTCACGTAAGTTAGGTTGCTCGGCCTAAAGTAGATAGTCACGTGACACCTATCGACGCAACACTGGGCTGCTTTGGGACTCCCAATCCGTACATGTACGGTAACGCGGCCCTCAGATGCAGATCCGACAGGGATGTCTCAAAACTGTCGACCGTGATCCCTTTGATGCGACACCGGATTTAAACCAGGTCACTGGGATGGGTCTGCTGGCTGTAACAATATTGATGGGATGAGTGTGTACATGTAACTGGGTAGCGCCTTTAAAAAAAAGGTGAAGTTTCAATAACTTGCTATACTTTTTGATTTGAACTGCCACGTAATTTTCTTAACAGATTCATATAAAAAGTCTAAATCAGCTTTGAAGAGTATTTTTTTCTTTCTTAAAATTCCAATTTGCAACTCTGCATATACGATGTAAGTACTACATACCTGTGTGACTGAAAAGCGACAACATAATATCCATCCAGCAGAGATCGATAATGTGCAATAACGCTGAGCACGATTTCCTGCATATCCTGTCGCATCGCCCGAACGACCCGTCCTCGGCTTTCCCGAATGTGTTTCATCACCTCATCTGGAGGAACAAAGCCGATGACAGTTGATTGGTCAAACAAAACAACAAAAACAGGTATTTTATATTTACATAAGTGCCTCCCCAATCTTTGATGTGGTGGAAAGTTGAACAGCTGCTTCAGAAGATGACAGAAGAGAAGCCACATTATTATTCACACAAATAGCGTTTTTGATTCTTGTGACCCAAATAAAATTAACAAATATATTGTTTAACTGCTCTCAAAATAAAATGTTAATTTGCTGCAAATGCATTTCCACCAACTTTAAACTGAGGAAAGAAAACAAGGGGAAAGATCTAGTGAAAAAGCAGCAATGCTTTCATCATTTGTCATGATTTGACTGACGACAACCTTGCAGAGGCGACGAGACGCCCACATGGATCACTCCAACCTTCGAGGCAGAGGCTAGGCAGAGTACCTTCGTGGATGCGGGGTGCTCATTAGAGCAAAATTGATTCGGAGAATGTTGGAACCCATGTGGGAGCACATGGGCAAGGCTGCCCCCACATGGGGGCACAGGAGAATTTGGATAGGGGGAGTAGCATGAGGATAGGGGGAGTAACATTAGGATAAGGTGAGTAACATTAGGATAAGGTGAGTAACATTAGGATAAGGTGAGTAACATTAGGATCAGGAGAGTAACATTAGGATAAGGTGAGTAACATTAGGATAGGGTGAGTAACATTAGGATAAGGTGAGTAACATTAGGATAGGGAGAGTAACATTAGGATAAGGAGAGTAACATTAGGATAGGGAGAGTAACATTAGGATAGGGAGAGTAACATTAGGATAGGGAGAGTAACATTAGGATAGGGAGAGTAACATTAGGATAGGGAGAGTAACATTAGGATAGGGAGAGTAACATTAGGATCGGGAGAGTAACATTAGGATAGGGAGAGTAACATTAGGATAGGGAGAGTAACATTAGGATAGGGAGAGTAACATTAGGATAGGGAGAGTAACATTAGGATAGGGAGAGTAACATTAGGATAGGGTGAGTAACATTAGGATAGGGTGAGTAACATTAGGATAGGGAGAGTAACATTAGGATAGGGAGAGTAACATTAGGATAGGGTGTTACATTAGGATAGGGAGAGTAACATTAGGATAGGGAGAGTAACATTAGGATAGGGAGAGTAACATTAGGATAGGGAGAGTAACATTAGGATAGGGTGAGTAACATTAGGATAGGGTGAGTTACATTAGGATAGGGAGAGTAACATTAGGATAGGGTGAGTAACATTAGGATAGGGAGAGTAACATTAGGATAGGGAGAGTAACATTAGGATAGGGAGAGTAACATTAGGATAATGTGAGTAATATTAGGATAGGGTGAGTAACATTAGGATAGTGTGAGCAATATTAGGATTGGGTGAGTAACATTAGGATAGTGTGAGTAATATTAGGATAGGGAGAGTACCATTAGGACAGTGTGAGTAATATTAGGATAGGGAGAGTAACATTAGGATAGGGTGAGTAACATTAGGATAGGGTGAGTAACATTAGGATAGGGAGAGTAACATTAGGATAGTGTGAGTAACATTAGGATAGGGTGAGTAACATTAGGATAGAGTGAGTAACATTAGGATCGGGTGAGTAACATTAGGATAAGGAGAGTAATATTAGGATCGGGAGAGTAACATTAGGATTGTGTGAGTAATATTAGGATAGGGAGAGTAGCATTGGGATAGTGTGAGTAATATTAGGATAGGGAGAGTAATATTAGGATAGGGTGAGTAACATTAGGATAGGGTGAGTAATATTAGGATAGGGTGAGTAATATTAGGATAGGGTGAGTAACATTAGGATAGGGAGAGTAACATTAGGATAGGGTGAGTAACATTAGGATAGGGTGAGTAACATTAGGATAGGGTGAGTAACATTAGGATAGGGTGAGTAACATTAGGATAAGGTGAGTAACATTAGGATAGGGTGAGTAACATTAGGATAGGGTGAGTAACATTAGGATAGGGTGAGTAACATTAGGATAGGGTGAGTAACATTAGGATAGGGTGAGTAACATTAGGATAGGGTGAGTAACATTAGGATAGGGAGAGTAACATTAGGATAGGGTGAGTAACATTAGGATAGGGTGAGTAACATTAGGATAAGGAGAGTAACATTAGGATAAGGCGAGTAACATTAGGATAGGGTGAGTAACATTAGGATAGGCTGAGTAACATTAGGATAGGGAGAGTAACATTAGGATAAGGAGAGTAACATTAGGATAAGGAGAGTAACATTAGGATAAGGAGAGTAACATTAGGATAAGGAGAGTAACATTAGGATAAGGAAAGTAACATTAGGATAAGGAGAGTAACATTAGGATAGGGTGAGTAACATTAGGATAAGGAGAGTAACATTAGGATAAGGAAAGTAACATTAGGATAGGGTGAGTCACATTAGGATAGGGTGAGTAACATTAGGATAAGGAGAGTAACATTAGGATAGGGAGAGTAATATTAGGATAAGGAGAGTAACATTAGGATAGGGTGAGTAACATTCGGATAAGGAGAGTAACATTAAGATAAGGAGAGTAACATTAGGATAAGGAGAGTAACATTAGGATAGGGTGAGTAACATTAGGATAGGGTGAGTAACATTATGATAAGGAGAGTAACATTAGGATAGGGTGAGTAACATTAGGATAAGGAGAGTAACATTAGGATAAGTAGAGTAACATTAGCATAAGGAGAGTAACATTAGGATAGGGTGAGTAACATTAGGATAAGGAGAGTAACATTAGGATAAGGAGAGTAACATTAGGATAAGGAGAGTAACATTAGGATAGGGTGAGTAACATTAGGATAGGGAGAGTAACATTAGGATAAGGAGAGTAACATTAGGATAAGTAGAGTAACATTAGCATAAGGAGAGTAACATTAGGATAGGGTGAGTAACATTAGGATAAGGAGAGTAACATTAGGATAAGGAGAGTAACATTAGGATAAGGAGAGTAACATTAGGATAAGGAGAGTAACATTAGTATAAGGAGAGTAACATTAGGATAGGGAGAGTAACATTAGGACAGGGAGAGTAACATTAGGATAGGGAGAGTAACATTAGGATAGGGAGAGTAACATTAGGATAGGGAGAGTAACATTAGGATAGGGAGAGTAACATTAGGATAGGGGGAGTAGTAATAATGGGGGGATTAGAGTCCCTGTATAAAGAGAGTTGCGCCATGCGCTGACCCGAGATTTCTGGTCACGTGATTTAGTGGCGCCATTTTGTGTCTAACTTCACCGTGCGTGAACGTCAGCTTGGTACGGGAATGTTGTTTATTGCCAAACAAAATGACTGGTTGTTCTGCTTTTGGTTGTTCAAACCAATCTGGGAAATATAAGATGTATAGATTTCCAAGTGATAAAGTCAGAAGACAAATTTGGGAAGCGAAAGTCAGACGAAAGAGCTGGAAAGTGATCGACTCCTCGAGACTCTGCCAGGTAGGCCTACGCCGCTTGATGATCGATGTTCAAAAGCAATTCTATCTGCTCGGTTTTTTTTTGGTTGTCTGTCCGTTGAAAACCCTTTTAAAGGGAAGTGATTTGTGTTTGTTTATAATCTTCAAGGAGCTTCAAGGAAATTGAATATAAATGTCGATAAAACTAAAGTTGTACACTATAGAAATATGGCAATACCACATACAGAATTTGTTTTAAGTGTGTTAGACTATATGTCGGCTGGAAGTCCTACACCGGAATTGCTCTCGGCACCCTTTAAAAAATATTGGATATGCCCACACTCCTTTCTAAAGGTTATTAAAATTCAGAGAACGACAGCATTGGTTTGTCTTACTTATAATGTTAGCTCTTATATGCAGTGTTGGCTTGTAATATGCATTGCCATACCACTTTTAATATCACCACACAGCTCTTTTTCACGGCAATAGCTGAGTTTTTGACAAAACAAATATCACCTGTATGTAATAATAAGACTAAATATGTGTAGTAAATTTTTTTTTAGCAGGTTTAGAATATATCACCCCATATCGCGAATGTACATGTATATCTAATCCGACACACTTAGACACAAAATGGCGTCCAAATTTGAGTTGACACAACTCTCTATATACAGGGACTCTAGGGGGGATTAGGTTGGGGTTAGACAGAGACAGGTTAGAATGCAGCACGTGGATGCTGGGTTGCATGCTGGAAGCATGATGGCTGGATCTTTCAGGCATGCCAAGTGCTGCACCAGAAGCCTGAATGCCAAATCATTTGGCACATGTACTGTCCAGAAAGCTGAGTCGCTCGATATACGTACAGTACAGAGAAACCTCACCTTTGCCGATTTGCGTGGAAGCAGAGAAGCCGGGGCGGCCATGAAGTTCTCCTCAGTGACAGAGAATTTCCAGAGCTGCAATGTGGGAACCGCCTTCGTCAAGTGCCCACCAACGGAGAAAGGCTGGACAAACTGGATGGAAGCCATGCCCTGCGTGGCAATAATACAGCACGGATTTGAAAGGGCGATTGCAGTTGCAGCATTGGATGGGAGGTTACAGTTGTAGCATTGGAGGGAAGGTTGCAGTTGTAGCATTGGAGGGGAGGTTGCAATTGCAGCATTAGAGGGGAAGTTGCAGTTGCAGCATTGGCGGGGCGGTTGCAGTTGTAGCATTGGAGGGGAGTTTGCAGTTGTAGCATTGGCGGGGCGGTGGCAGTTGTAGCATTGGAAGGGCGGTGGCAGTTGTAGCATTTGAGGGGCAGTTGCAGTTGTAGCATTGGAGGGGAGGTTGCAGTTGTAGCATTGGAGGCGTGGTTGCAGTTATAGCATTAGAGGAAAGGTTGCAATTGTAGCATTGGAGAAGCGGTTGCAGTTGTAGCAGTGGAGGGGCGGTTGCAGTTGTAGCTTAGAATTGAAGGGGTGGTTGCAGTTGTAGCATTGGAGGGGGGGGGGGTGGTTGCAGTTGTAGCATTGGGGGGCGGTTGCAGTTGTAGCATTGGAGGAGCGGTTGCAGTTCTAGCATTGGAGGGGCGGTTGGAGTTGTAGCATTGGAGGGGCGGTTGCAGTTGTAGCATTGGAGGGGCGGTTGCAGTTGTAGCATTGGAGGGACGGTTGCAGTTGTAGCATTGGAGGGGCAGGTGCAGTTGTAGCATTGGAGGGGCAGGTGCAGTTGTAGCATTGGAGGGGCGAGTGCAGTTGTAGCATTGGAGGGGCGGTTGCAGTTGTAGAATTGGAGGGGCGGTTGCAGTTGTAGCATTGGAGGGGCGGTTGCAGTTGTAGCATTGGAGGGGCGGTTGCAATTGCAGCATTGGAGGGAAGCTTGCAGTTGTAGCATTGGAGGGGAGGTTGCAGTTGTAGCATTGGAGGGGAGGTTGCAGTTGTAGCATTGGAGGGGCGGTTGCAGTTGTAGCATTGGAGGTTGCAGTTGTAGCATTGGAGGTTGCAGTTGTAGCATTGGATGTTGCAGTTGTAGCATTGGAGGTTGCAGTTGTAGCATTGGAGCGGAGGTTGCAGTTGTAGCATTGGAGCGGAGGTTGCAGTTGTAGCATTGGAGGGGCGGTTGCAGTTGTAGCATTGGAGGTTGCAGTTGTAGCATTGGAGGTTGCAGTTGTAGCATTGGAGGTTGCAGTTGTAGCATTGGAGGTTGCAGTTGTAGCATTGGAGGTTGCAGTTGTAGCATTGGAGGTTGCAGTTGTAGCATTGGAGGTTGCAGTTGTAGCATTGGAGGTTGCAGTTGTGGCATTGGAGGTTGCAGTTGTAGCATTGGAGGTTGCAGTAATAGCATTGCAGGGGTGATTGCGGTTGTAGCATTGAAGGAGCTGTTGTAGTTGTGGCATTGGAGGAGCTGTTGTGGTTGTGGCATTGGAGGAGCTGTTGTGGTTGTGGAATTGGAGGAGCTGTTGTGGTTGTAGCATTGGAGGAGTGGCTGCGGTGGTGGTGAGATGCAGTGGTGGTGAGATGCGGTGGTGGTGAGATGCGGTGGTGGTGAGATGCGGTGGTGGTGAGATGCAGTGGTGGTGAGATGCAGTGGTGGTGAGATGCAGTGGTGGTGAGATGCAATGGTGGTGAGATGCAGTGGTGGTGAGATGCAGTGGTGGTGAGCTGCTGTTGTGAGACGTCTCAGTAGGAGCTGCTCATGTGGAAGCCTCAGTACACATACGGTCGTGCGTGCTCGAAGGTTCGCCGAACGGAACGAACCACGCTAGGAGCAGGATGAGCTGTGCGAGGTGAATGGAGTGATGCCACTTCTACATTAACACAACATCGCTCCCTCCTCATTATAACTCCCTCGTATATTATTTGGTCTGATCCAGCCCCCTGGTGGAACGAGGTGAGACTGGAGTCGTTCCCATTCTCCAAACTGCCTGTTTCGTTCTCTTACTCTTCCTTTCCTTTTTACACTTATTCGGGAATGAATGCAGATACCTTGTCTCATACGTGTTAAGATGTATAAGAATACTCACTTTGGATAAGTCTGCCCTTTTGTATCTTTTAACTTTGCTCGTTTTTGTTGTAGATAAAGTGATTTTCACCATTTCTTTGCAAATAAATGATCGTTGTGCATTTTCCATCTGCATCATTCTCATCCTTTCTTTCATTGATCCAACACAGTGTGTATGTTGTGGATAGCCGGGAGTTCTGCACAACTGTTTTGCTTCGGTAGTGGATATTCAGCATTCACTTCATGGGTCATTCGGCAATGGTGGTAATACGACTTGGAAAATTGGTGAACGCCGAGGATGCGGTCCATAGCTGAGGTCATTGGGTCACCAACAGGTAACAACATATTTTGGCGAGAAGACCCTGTTAGACCGAATTATCCCAACCGAAATCCGCAGTTGCTAACAACGCATCGGGTCACAGAGTTATCCGTGGCCTGGTGCTCTCACGATCAGAGGCCAGGGCGCATGTCCGAGGAACCCCATCGTCGAAACCGTGAACTCTGTTGCTATCACAATGTATACACATCTGCTCCATTATAGATAGATAAGAAGAGTACCCGCCCGACAAGTGATCTTGTTGCAAGCGTGCAATCAAAGTAAAGACCAATTACTGCACTGTATGTAGTCACAAGAAGGAACCCAGACATTAACAACACACACACACACACACACACACACACACACACACACACACACACACACACACACACACACACACACACACACACACACACACACACACACACACACACACACACACACACACACACAATATATATATATATATATATATTGTTGTGGATATGAGAATGTTTTTTTATTTTATTGTTGTGGTAAAATGTTGTTGTAAAAGGTTGTTGTAAAATATCACCCCTCCTCCCTCCGTTTGTGGTTGTATAAAGGTCAAAGGGCGTTCCCGTAGTTAGTCCATAAAACATACATGCAGGACACGATATATCTTTTTTGACAGTTATATCCTTATTATGTGTATTAGTGTAAGGCTGTGTCTTCCATTAATTGAAATACTCCATTGCACCAGTGAAAGAGATAGATTCCCTTCATTCCCACTCCCAACACTTCCATTCCCCCCCTTTCCGTCAATTGCAATTCGCATTGCCAACTGCATGTTGGGCGGTTTTCCCTTCATCCGCCATTGACCACGAGGCAGGGTTGGGGGAAGGAAGGCGGGTCTCCACCTCGTCATAGCGGGGAGGAGGGGCGTGCCCGCCCGTCGTCATCCAGGGCGGAGCCCGAGGGTCGCGTGACCAACCAGGGCCGAGGTGAGCACCCCGATGGGCGTGTCCAAAACGCCGGCGGCGTAATCGCTGGAGGCGCTATAAAAGGCGCAAACGGAAGTGAGTAGTGAGTTGGTCTGAGTCGGTTGCCAGAGGAGGGTCAGTGGTTGCGTTGGTTGCGGTGGTAAGAAGTCGGTGGTGAGAAGTGGTGGCGTCGAGGGGTCAGTGGTTGCGTTGGTTGCGTTGAGTTGTCAATGGTGAGGAGACACCAGGGCCAAGAGAGAGAAGGTGCCAAGGGCCATTACCAGCAGTTGCGCCAGAGACGGCAGACGCGCCCTGAGCTGAGCCAGAGAGGCAGCGTTGACTCCACCAGGCAGCTTCAACCCGTTACCCCGCGGGGACCAAATAGCGGTGGCATCGGTGGCCGTCGAGGTCCAGCCGACGTCCCGTGCAGGATCAAGCCCGAACCATCTGCCCCAGCTGAACCTTCCCATTCCTCCTTCCAACATTCATTCCATTCCATCCTTCTTGTATACGTGAGTTTGTTTTGTTTGTTCTGTCCCTGGGTATTTAATTAAGTCTGTAGGTAAGCTAGTATTTTCCCTGTGTCACCTGCGTCTTATGTGCTTGTAAATAAACGTGACTGCTTTCTTTTTGCTTGTGTGTGTAAATAATAAACCCCATTACTCGTCTGTACGTCTTCTCGTTTTACTCCTTTTCCTCTTGCATTGCGTCGTTTTTGTCTTTTCCCTCATTGAGCAGCTGTGGTGCGATACGGCCAAAGTTCTGGGTGAATCGGGTGAGTCAGGGATCCTGTAACGGTCGCGGCAATACCAAACCGCTCGGTAACTAACATCTTAATCCGCGATCTGTAACAATTGGTGTCTGGGAGTGGGATTCGAGGCCCGAACCAAATTTTTTTAAAAAACGAATAGAGGAAAAAAAAAAATTTGGTCAAAATTACGAGCTGCCGAAATTTGTTTTTTTTCTGAAGAAAAACCCGAATTTTGAAATTGCGCCATGGCTGGTCAAGGCGACGGGATGCCGGTGGGAGAGATAGAGGGGTTAGGAGTAACCCAGGATCAAATGGAGGGGAGCAATGAGGAGGCGGTTGAGGGAGTATCAGACGCACAAAATGGCGGCCTCGCGCACATGATTATTGTGGCGCCAAATTTAGCCGCGCCCGTGACCGTAGCAGCGCCGCCGATGGATTGGGGCCTATTTATGGAACAAATAAAGGCGCTCATGGTCCAGACAAGTGAAGACCTGAGGAATGACTTGGGAAACCAAATGGGGGTAATGGGGAACCGGATGGATGCTCAGAGTGAGCAATTGGGAGTAATGAGGGACGAAGCGAGGGGTACCGGTGAGGGATTAAAACATGGGTTAACGGGGGTGGAAAATAGAATGGCTGCCCAGGAGAATCAGTTAGAGGGGGTGAAAAATGGGTTAATGAATCTCAAATGGTTGAGATCTCGCGAGATCTTGGAGACGGCGGCAGGGATTTTCGAAGCTCCACACGGTCTCCACGTTTTTCGAAGTTAAGTCTGTTCACAATTGTATTTTGTCGAAACTGTATTTATCTTTCGGTGTGTGAAGTTATTGTGTGCAACTTTGGTTGTTTCTCGGTGTTTATCTTTCATAAATTGATCGTCTGTTTGCCGTGTCGCGAGCAAGGCCTTTGCCGCGTCGCGAACGATTTGAAATCGAAGTTAAGTGATTGTTCCCATTTGTATTTTCGTTAAAACTATTTATTTATGGTGTTGTACGTATATTGTGTCCCGACGAAGATTTTTCGGTGCAAATCTTTCATACCTGTATTGAAAATCGTGTTAATTCGTGTCGTGTCTTGAGGCCTTGTACAGTGTGCACTGTACAACCTTGAGGCTTTGTTTTTCTCTCAGTGGTCCGTCGTTTGTGATCCAATAACTTTCGTTCTCTGTATTCCCAGTCTTTTCACCCATAGCCTACTTCCTTGTGTAAATCTCAACTCAAAAAAAAAAAAAAAAAAAAAAAAAAAAAACATTTCCTTCTCTGTTCTCATTCGTTTATTCATTCTTATTCGTTCGTTCGTTCTTCGACCACGTGTTTCTCCCCCATTTCCCCAGATAGTTTTCACTCATTAACCTTCAATGTTTACACTTTCCCCTCAAGTTATGTATTCCGTCATATTTTATAACACCTTTTTCTTCTTCTTCTTTAAAAGGCTGCTTTCGACTTGCTCACCAAATCAATTCATCCCCAAAAAAATATCCATCTCCTATAGTGCCTTTTTTCTACATTCCCTAAACTCTCCTGCACTCCATCCTCCATCCAGCGTCCTTAAACGTATTTTTAACTCGAAGGTCACAAGAAACTCATTTTGCAATAAATGTTCGTTTCCCATAAATCGTACACTTTCAAAAATCCAATCTCACCCCTCCCCTCCAAATCTTCCCCATAACCCCTCCCCTCCAAATCTTCCCCATCACCCCTCCCCTCCAAATCTTCCCCATCACCCATCCCTTTCAAATCTCCCCCCTTGCCCCCTCCCTCCTAAACTACCCCCTCACCCCTCCCCGCCAAGACGCCCCCTCGCCCCTCCCCTCCTAGACTCCTGCCTCACCCCTCCCCTCCAAATCTCCCCCATATCCCATCCCTTTCAAATCCCTCCCCTTGTCCCTTCCCTCCCAAACTCCCCGCTCACCCCTCCCCTTCAAATCTCCCCATCCTCATTGCTTCTCAATTTCCCCCCTCTCACTCCCCCTCCTCAAAGCGTCCTCCCCGCTTCTTCCCCCTTCAAACTCTCACCTCCATCTCCCCCAAACTTCTGCCTCGCTCTTCCCCCTCCTCAAATAACACCTCATTGTGGCTCACCCAATCACCATCAAACCTTTTGTCCGCCCCATCCTTCCCTTTCTCCGAGCTATTCTGAAATCTCTGACACACCTTCAACAGCTCTCCCTACCTCTTCCACCTCTTCCACATCTTACCCTACCCCTCCTCCCCCCTGTTCTGTATCTGATGCTCCCCCTTCCTCTTCATTAACGGTATGGACCTCAAACATCCGGGGCCTTCGTTCAAACTTAACTGATCTCTCCATACAGGTTGCTTCTGTCAAACCAGACGTGATCTGCTTAACAGAAACTTTCCTCCTTTATGATGTCTCTGATTCCATAGTATCTCTCCCGGGCTACTCCCTCCTCCGGTATGATAGACCTGAGCCTCGTCCTGGAGGCGGGGTTGCTATCTTTATCAAAAACTCTCTTCCTCACTCGCCCTGCACTGCACTCTCTCCACCTCACCCCCAGGAATACCTCTGGCTACGGCTTCCCCTTCGCTCCCACCTCTTGTTCATATGTGTGTTGTACCGTCCACCAAACAGTGATGACTCCATCTACATCTCGCTGTCTGATGATATGGACCAACTTCTATCTACTCATCCCAACTCTCTCTTCCTCATATGTGGTGATTTCAACTGTCATCATGCCAGTTGGCTGGGTGTGGGTACCTCTCTCACCAGCCATGGCTCCTCAGCAAAGGACTTCTGCGACTCACTGGGACTGACACAATCTGTCAATTTCCCGACCCGGATCTCAGTCAACGGAACATCTTCTCTTCTGGACTTGGTTATGACTAACTTCCCTGAAAATGTCTGCTGCTCTTCTTCTGCTCCGATCGGATCATCTGATCATGTCCTTGTTAAAGTGGACATCTCTCTGACCATCCTCAGGGAGCCTGCTCAGCGTCGACGAGTCTGGCATTTCACTCAGGCCAACTGGCACGGTCTTCAAGCAGCCATCAATCATCTGGACTGGTCTCCCATCTCTACCACCTCTGACATCAACTCATCCTGGGAATTCTTCCAAAGTAAATTGCTCTCTCTCATGCACAGATTTATCCCATCTCGTCTTCAGTTGTCATACCCTTCCTCCCGTCCATGGTACACGGAATCTTGTGGTGAGGCTGTTGCCCAGAAACAACTTGCCTTCGTCTCCTGGAAAGCAAATCCAACGGAAGGAAATCTCATTTCCTTTCACAAAGCCCGAAACAAGTGTGTGTCCACCCTCAGGAGAGCCAGGAAACAATATCTCTCCATTCTCAAGACCGAACTCTCTTATCTGTCTCCCTCTTCCAAATCCTGGTGGCGTCTGGTCAAATCCGTTTCTGGTGTTTGTTCCCCCTCCATCCCCTCCCTTACCTCAAACGGCTACACAGCTGACTCCGCACGTGAAAAAGCTGAATGCCTCAACTCTGTGTTTGCCTCTAAATCTTGTGTCCCAAACCCATCCCTCTCTGTACCCACCATACCCAGTCGTACCCTGCTGCTCCTGGACTCCGTGTCCTTTCCTCCTGACAAGGTGGAAAAGTTTCTGTCAACCCTCGACTCTGATTCTGCAACTGGACCCGACGGCATCAGCCCACGGGTCTTAAAATCCTGCTCTGCTGCTCTATCTCACCCTCTCTCTGTTCTCTTCACCCTCTCTTTTGCTCAAGGTCAACTGCCATCTGCTTGGAAATCAGCCAACATCACCGCTTTGCACAAAAAAGGTGCAAAAACAGATCCTAGCAACTACAGACCAATCAGCCTTCTCCCAATTATCAGCAAAGTCATGGAATCCATCATTGCTTCGGATATGAAATCTTTCCTCTTCTCCAATGGCTTGATCTCTGATCATCAATTTGGTTTCAGACCAGGTCACTCTACTCTGGACATGCTGCTTCTGCTGTCTCAACAATGGATGGAGGTCCTCAATGCCAAACAGGAAATTAGAGCTGTCTCCCTCGACATATCACGTGCCTTCGACACGGTCTGGCACCCCGCTCTGCTCACCAAACTCTCCTCCTTTGGTATCCATGGAAATCTCCACGCATGGCTGGCGGACTTCCTCTCTAGTCGTCGTCAACGTGTGGCCCTGAATGGGTTTCTCTCATCTCCTCTTCCTGTTCAGGCTGGAGTTCCCCAAGGCAGTGTTCTGGGCCCCGTGCTTTTTCTGGTCTTCATCAATGATCTCTCTGACTCTCTCGAAAATCCTCTCTATCTCTTTGCTGATGACTCCACTCTCTGCCGCTCCATTCCTCTTCCCTCAGATCGGCAGTCTGCTGCCTCCTCACTCTCTGAAGACCTGGACAAAATCACAGACTGGTCAAACAAGTGGAACATGTCTTTCAATCCTGACAAATCTCACACTCTTACTATGTCTCTCCGAAAAGATCGACTGGACAACCCTCCCATCTACTTTCTCAACAATCCTCTCCAAGAAGTTCTGTCGCTCAAGATTTTGGGTCTCACTATCTGCCATGATCTTTCTTGGGAAAACCACATTTCCAAGCTGGCCTCCAAAGCCAGTCGCCGACTGGGCATCCTCCGTCGTGCGAAGTCCTTCCTCGGCACACCTGAGCTCCTCACCACATACAAGGCTTTCATCCGCAGCTCAATGGAATACTGTTCTCCCCTATGGGCCGGTACTCCTGCCTCACACCTAGCTCGGCTTCACGCTGTTGAAACCAAAGCTTTCAGAATTATTGGAATCTCCCGCGATGAAGCTATCTCTGAGGGCCTTTCACTCACTCACCGCAGGCAGGTAGGTGGTCTTTCTGTCTTCTACCGACTCCTCTCCGGCCTTGCACCCCCAGCTCTCTCTGTGCTCTGTCCCCCAAATATTCCTACAGGTCGCACAAGATCTGCCAGCAACCCTCTGATGGTTAAACTGCCGAAATCTCGGCTCTCTGCTCACCTTCACTCTTTCATTCCTCTTTTCTCCCGCCTCTGGAACAAACTCCCTCACTCCCTTCAATCCCACTCCTCCCTCCAGGTCTTTAAAACAGCTGTTCACCACCATCTCTTATCTTCCCCCATCCAAAACCTTGATCTTTTCTACCCCCGCTAATTCACCCCAGATCCACCTTGTTTGAAATTCCAACTTCTTTCCTGGAAGTCCTGGCAGTGTCCATATGTTTTATACCTCTCCCACCGCCCCCTTCCCACGCCCCCCCCCCCCCCCAAAGCCCTCGCCCTCTCTCAGATCTCTCGATGTCTCCATGTCTCTCGGTCCCTGCTCTCAAATGTTGTGTTTGTGTCCTTCCCCCTCTCTCCCCATCTTGTCTACCGCTCCCTATGTTATATGTTTTATGTGTCGGTTTGTCTTTCTGTGTGATTAATGTTCGCTCTTTCACGAGCCTCGATCTTGTATCCAAAAAAAAAAAAAAAAAAAAAAAAAAAAAAAAAAAGGGGCTAGAAAATAGGATGGAAGACAAATTGCGGGAGATAGGGGAGCAATCCGCCAGAGAAATTAAACAAATGGGAGAGCAGATAGAGGAGGTAAAAATCGGGGTAGAAACCAAACTGGATGCTCAGAGGGATGAATTGGGACAGATGAGGGCGGCATCTACAAAAGAAAGGGAGGAGATGAAGGAGGAGATACGACGAGGTGTGGGTGAGGAGGTTTCAGGGCTACGCGAGGAGGTAAAGCGAGGTGAGAAGCGTATGGAGAAAGAAGTGAGAAATAATACGGCAAAGTTACAAGGGGGAATAGAAGATCTGACGGAGGAGGTGGAACAGCTGACAGAGGGACAAACGAAGTTAGTGGAGCAGGTTCAAAGGAACACTGCAGTACTCGGAGGGTTAAAGGCGACACAAAAAGAAATTAAAAACGAATTAATAGCGACGCAGAGGCAATGTCAGATGGTACGGGAGGAACTGACAATGAGGGTGGACGAGGTGACGGGGATAATGGAGACAAAGGACCGGCAGGTGAGGATGCACATAGAGACGGTCACGGTAGCCTTAGAGGACGAACTTGAAGAGACGCACCGAGAAATAAAAGAGGTTAAACAAAAATTAGAGGAAGTGGAAGAAGAGGTGAGTGAAATTAAGAAGGGACGGACAGAAACTAAAAGAGAAATCCAGGAGGAGGTGATGGAATATGTGCAAGGTCGGTGCTCAACTCATGATGTGATGCTCACTAACCAAATAAAGAGTTTGCAGGTGGCAAAAGAGGTGCGGAGACGAGGTACGGAGGTGAGTGGCAATCTATCTATAATTCCAGTAATCTCTGTGTGTGTGTGTGTGTGTGTGTGTGTGTGTGTGTGTGTGTGTGTGTGTGTGTATGTGTGTATGTCTGTGTGTTTGTCTGTGACCGCTGTTTCTCGACGACCACGGGTCCGATATACTTGAAACTTGCCAGGTATATTGCTGGGGACCTGAGGATGTGCCTTTTCAAGGTTTCATATTAATCGGACAAGTAGTTACCGAGCTATGTCCAAAAAACGATTCAACCAATCAGAGAGCAGCGAGCTATCACGTGTGCCGAACGTGGCGAACAGACTCTGCCTCGGACGGCACATTTGAGAGCGTATTCATTTATTTCACGTTGGCAAACTATGTTGGCGTTAAACTATGTTTTAAAACTAATTAAAACTAATTTGCGATTCATCGTAACTGCGATATGCGACCTTCCGGACAGTCAAATGAGGACGTCACTTCCGGACTTACGGATAGTCATAGTGACGCTGAACGTGGCGAGCAGACGCTGCCTCGGACGGCACATTTGAGAGCGTATTCATTTATTTGACGTTGCAATCTGTGTTGATTGTTGTAAGGTACGATCGATTGTAGTACATACATATTTATATTTTGTACATATTCATTACGGGCACGTCACGGGTACGGGTACGGTACGGGTACGGTACGGGTACGGTTCCGGGTACGGTTCCGGGTACGGTTCCGGGTACGGTTACGTCCTAGTGTATATGATGTGAGGAAAGCTTCAGTCGGCTTGGGGATTGGTTTGGATCCGGGTGTTCGTGAGAGGCCGTTGGTGAAGTGTGCGACAGGTCTGGTGTGCGAAAAAAGAGGTGTGCGAGAATGTCCGACCATGGGGTGTGTGAGGAAAAAGTGCACGCCGAGGAGTGAGTGTGCCGTCAGGAGTGAGTCGGTCGTAGCGCGTGTGCGAGGGGGTACATGGAAGCGCGGTGTGGTGAGTGTTACGGAGGAAGTAACGAGAGAGTGTACACCTGTGGTGAGTGTTACAGAGGATGTAACGAAAGAGTGTGCGTGAGAGAGTGCGCGAGAAAGGTGTGTAACGGACAGGTGCATGAGGAAAGAGTGCGCTGTCGAGAGTAAGGGTGAGTGCGCGACCGAGAGTGGAGGTGAGAGTAGTGGGAGTGACACGGAGCGTGAGTTGGTTGTGGCAGGTGAGCGAGGATGTACACCTGGAATGGAAGGATGCACACCTGGAATGGTAGAGCGTGAGTGGGAATGCACGCTGGAATTGGTAGTGAGGCACGTGGTTGGGTGTGCGGGTGAGAGCACACCTGTGATTGTCACAAAGGAGGTGACCGAGAAAGGGGCGCGAAGAGGTGTGTTGGTGAGGTGTGCGAGCGACGAATGTGTGCCAAGGTGTTCGGTGGTCAGGTGTGTGACCAAGTCGGTGAGCGGAATGAGTGTACCGAGGTGTGTAAGAAGAGGTACGACGAGGAGCATGGAAACGGCTGCATGTATGAGCAAGAAAGGGGTAGCGTATGCATGTAAGCGTCCAGGTGAAGCATCGACGGTAACCGGTTTAGAGGTTAGAACGACGTATAGCCGAATCGGGCCCTCGGTGCGCGTCGGGCAGCTTCGCGTGCCGCGAGAACCAGCGGGGATCCGAACCACGACGGTTTCGAAAGAACCGCCGTACGCGATCCACGCTGTGCCTCGCTTGGAACGGCCGCGTCCGGGCTCCACTAGGCGGAGCGGGCAGGCCGATAGGAAGGGTCGTCATGGCGACCACTTTCTATTGACACGTGCCGGCAGGTCGAGATCGGGCAATTGGATGGCTACGCGCCGAGGTGGTGCGTGGGATCTCGGCACGGGTAAGCCCCCGTCCCTGCCCCGAATGCGGGACGTATCCAGCCGCTGGCACAAAACGACCCGCGTTCATGGCTCGGCTGTACGAAGCCGAGCTTTAGACGTGAATTGGCGCACCGAGAGGATGTAATAAGTAGACGGATGATGATGGTAGTGATTTGATACGAAAATTATAATAGTGGGTAGAATTGGCAGTAAATGGAAAATTTTTGAATTGGTTGGAATCTGGACGAACAAAATTGATAGTGAGAGACCCCCGATGTGGTGGGATGGCAAATCCACCATCCCTCACAGACGGGGGGCAAATGCGCTATAGTTTATGGGGTGTATGGCAGTGAAAACTAGCCCGGGTGGGTTAGGTTATATTGTTAGGGATCTAGCGAAGAGGACATTAGGTGACGTTAAGGTTAATTAGTGACTGATACCTGTAGTGGGGACGCAGGTAGTTTAGTGTGGATGATAATGACGTGGGAGCGCAATAGTTTAAAGGGACGACTGGGAAGCGCAAGTTTCAGAAGGGAGTAGTTAGCTGAGATGATGCCGTGTGTGTGAGGATTGAACAGGTGTGATTGAACAGGTGAGATTGCACAGGTGTGCAACTGAACAGGTGTGTGGAGCAGTGTATGAGTGAGTAGTGGTGATGTGTGTTGTGTTGACCAACTGGTCCAGGAAGAGGAGGAGGGTGCAGGTGGCACCAGGTGATTGCACAGGTGTGCAACAAACAGGTGTATGTGGCTGTATGGAATAAATGGTATGGAGTATTGGAATGGATGGTCGTGGAGTGAGTATGGTGGAAATTGTGGAGTGGAGTGGATGGTGCGAAGGTGTGAATGGGGGAAGAGTGGACCCCCATCACGGATACCCGGGGCGGGTAGTGTAAGTGTTAGGTAGAGGGTACAGGTAAATTGTGGTTGGATATTGGCATCTGTGGTGCGGGTGAAAGAATGGCCTTTGGATGGGTGCATTAGTGTTGTGGAAATGGCTGGGCGTGTAGCCTGTTAGTGTGTGTAGTTGGTTTGGGCACTCCACCACTGTGAGGATGTCGGCCAGGTGAGGCCGCAGGTGGGCTCTGGGAGCCGGTAGTTGTGGATGGGGCCCGAGGATCCGGAGGACGGACCCGGGTAGCCCAGTGCCAGAGGGCACCAGGGGGTGACAGAGACAGGAGAGGGCCTGCCCCAGTTAGTTAGGTTAGGGTGAGGAGCTAGGTAAGCTCGGGTGGCAACTGCAGTGGTGGAGGTGTGCAGGTGGGTAGACCTGCTGGGAGAGCTACACGTCGCAGCCCAGAAATTGTGCGAGGCACCGGGAGATGAATCGGGGGAGTGAGACCCCAAATTGAGAAGCACCACAGTTTGGTCAATGGGAATTGGTTTTTAGAACCCATAGTGTAAGTTGGCCAATGGATTGGCAGGGAGAGACCCCGGGTAGTGTAAAGTGTGTTAATGTCATTTAGAAAGTAGTTAGGATGAAGGATCTCCTCGCACCATCTGCATCCACTCACCTGAGGTGACAGGTACTCCGCACCATGCCATGTTTTATTATTTTTACTGTGCAAATGTTTGGATTGTGAGACGCATCATGATGTGGGTGTGACATTGTGCGTAATTCCATCTCTGCCTCCTTATGAGGATTGATGATGAATTTGGTGATGGCAAATTTTGAAGTAGAGGGATTGTGGAGACGAATTTGGTATAGGGGAAATATGGGGAAGACGTGACAGTAGTGACGAATTTGTAAATGTGTAGATTTTTGTACATATGGGGTAAGGGCAAGGGTAGGGTAGGTGACAGGGGGGTGACGTACGGTAGGGACGAGCTTTCTCACTTCGCCCTCCGTACGCATTTCGCCTTGCATTGCCTTATTGATGTGTACCCTTGTGACCTTACCCCTCGCTCAATTGTCTTTCCCCTTTTGTCTCCCACATGACCTGTGCGCCACTGGGTGCCGAGGGGAGCGTGCGTGGGTCGGCCATTGTGCGCCCGAAATTCCCAGAACCAGCTGTCTGCATCGATGCACCACATTATGGACCACATGTCTGTGGCCGAGCACCACCTATGGACCCCATGGGTTGGGGCATGGCCCCTCTGCTGGAACCGGCCATGAGGGCCTGAAATCTTGCTGGCGGACCTTGGCCACAGGGCACCGATGCCCCACAGGTGAACCACACTAGTCGGCCCTGTGGGCTATAAATAAAAGCAAATAAAAAGGACACATTGGGCACACTTTGTTGAAAATAGGCCGCCAGTAAGCAAAGCAAAAGAATGACAACATCTGGAAGAACAAATAATAATCACCAGCAGAGGGAGCCGAAGAGCAAGAGATCACCTGCAGGGTTAGGGGTTGTTGAATTTATTTTATTGTTGAACATTGATGAACAATGGTGACTGCACCGATTGGTGCTTGGGTTTGTATTGGTGCGTTTTTGGGTGCTTTAATGGTGCGTCGATGCAGAGCAGACTGTCTCCCCCCCAGAAAGAACAATCACAGGTCCTGGGTTAGTCTTGTAAATAAAGTAGCGTCAATTGTAAATAATGCTTCCCACCGTCAGTGTGTAGTTTGAAGACCATTCCGCAATTCGGTTAACTGTGGGCGTAAGTCTGTTAGGCAGGGTGCAATGGAGCAGCGGGACACATTTATTTATGTTTTAAAACTGTAGCACTCAGGGTCAGGTTAAAAGTAGAGGGAACTACACCTACGTGCCACACTAAGGTAAAAGTTATAGGCCCGGGCCGTGCCTAAGGGGAGGAGGGTGCAGTGTTGTGGATATGAGAATGTTTTTTTATTTTATTGTTGTGGTAAAATGTTGTTGTAAAAGGTTGTTGTAAAATATCACCCCTCCTCCCTCCGTTTGTGGTTGTATAAAGGTCAAAGGGCGTTCCCGTAGTTAGTCCATAAAACATACATGCAGGACACGATATATCTTTTTTGACAGTTATATCCTTATTATGTGTATTAGTGTAAGGCTGTGTCTTCCATTAATTGAAATACTCCATTGCACCAGTGAAAGAGATAGATTCCCTTCATTCCCACTCCCAACACTTCCATTCCCCCCCTTTCCGTCAATTGCAATTCGCATTGCCAACTGCATGTTGGGCGGTTTTCCCTTCATCCGCCATTGACCACGAGGCAGGGTTGGGGGAAGGAAGGCGGGTCTCCACCTCGTCATAGCGGGGAGGAGGGGCGTGCCCGCCCGTCGTCATCCAGGGCGGAGCCCGAGGGTCGCGCGACCAACCAGGGCCGAGGTGAGCACCCCGATGGGCGTGTCCAAAACGCCGGCGGCGTAATCGCTGGAGGCGCTATAAAAGGCGCAAACGGAAGTGAGTAGTGAGTTGGTCTGAGTCGGTTGCCAGAGGAGGGTCAGTGGTTGCGTTGGTTGCGGTGGTAAGAAGTCGGTGGTGAGAAGTGGTGGCGTCGAGGGGTCAGTGGTTGCGTTGGTTGCATTGAGTTGTCAATGGTGAGGAGACACCAGGGCCAAGAGAGAGAAGGTGCCAAGGGCCATTACCAGCAGTTGCGCCAGAGACGGCAGACGCGCCCTGAGCTGAGCCAGAGAGGCAGCGTTGACTCCACCAGGCAGCTTCAACCCGTTACCCCGCGGGGACCAAATAGCGGTGGCATCGGTGGCCATCGAGGTCCAGCCGACGTCCCGTGCGGGATCAAGCCCGAACCATCTGCCCCAGCTGAACCTTCCCATTCCTCCTTCCAACATTCATTCCATTCCATCCTTCTTGTATACGTGAGTTTGTTTTGTTTGTTCTGTCCCTGGGTATTTAATTAAGTCTGTAGGTAAGCTAGTATTTTCCCTGTGTCACCTGCGTCTTATGTGCTTGTAAATAAACGTGACTGCTTTCTTTTTGCTTGTGTGTGTAAATAATAAACCCCATTACTCGTCTGTACGTCTTCTCGTTTTACTCCTTTTCCTCTTGCATTGCGTCGTTTTTGTCTTTTCCCTCATTGAGCAGCTGTGGTGCGATATGGCCAAAGTTCTGGGTGAATCGGGTGAGTCAGGGATCCTGTAACGGTCGCGGCAATACCAAACCGCTCGGTAACTAACATCTTAATCCGCGATCTGTAACAATATATATATATATATATATAAATAAACACATACATACATACACAGATATGTTATGAACTTGTAAGTACTTGTAATATTATATTTGAAGTTATTACCTTAACTTATAGGCAATTGACTGGTTTTCCAACTGCCTGGATCATCAGCTGGGCACCGTTTTTCATCGAGGTTTTGATCCTTTCAGCCCAGAACCTCTCCTAACGGCAGATCCACAATCTTGGCTGCAGGTCCACATCGGTAGATTACTCAAAATCAATGGACCCACAACCTCAAAGTTGTGTCCAGACAGTCAGTCAACACAGCAATGCAATATCCTTATTCAAACGTATTCAACACATTCTTCTGACACATCACTTTATTTGGGCAGTGTATAGGCAGCAGACCGCTGCCTCGATTGCTCCCGAAAAGAAAAAAAATCTTACGTGCATTGTGGTTATACAGCTCGGATAATTCCAATTGCACCCTCCTGCCCCCTCCCGAAGAAAAAGTGCCAAGTTGGACGAAAATATATAAATTTCAAATTAATTGAATCAAACGCTTCAGGAAACACACCGTCAGGATCATCCTGAGTAATCCCTGAAAGTTTCAGCTTATTAGGTCAAATCCTCTTGGAAGTGTTGATGAAACGTACAACATACTCTCCCTCCATTAATATATGGATGTACAGTCACGTGAAAAAGTAAGTACACCCCATGTAAAGTTTTGACTTTTTCAACATATTTCAACATACAGCTATTTGATCTTCATTTCAACAATATTGATAGATAAAGGTGATATAATATAACAAATATCATGAAACATTTACATTTTGTCGTCCATTGTATAATTTAAATAAACATAAATGCAAATTTTGCATGTGGAAAAAGTAAGTACACCCTTAATTTTATCACTACTTCAAATACCTAAAATTCGAATCAGGTGCACCAGCTCAGGTGCAAATGATTAGAACATCGTTAGAGAGGATCTTGGAGGAACCTGTCTTATTTAAACCTCAGACATTTCGTTTGGTTTGCTCGTTGTTGTTGAAGTGTGCGGCATCACCATGCCTAGATCAAAAGAGCTCTCTGAGGCCTTCAGAAAGACGGTTATAGATGCCTATGAGTCTGGGAAGGGATTTAAAAAGATCTCCAAACAATTTGAAATCAATCATTCGACTGTGCGGAAGATCATCTACAATTGCAGAAGATTCCAAACAACTGCCAACTTGTTCAGGCCAGGCCGCCCCAAAAAGTTCAGCCCGAGAGGGGACCACAAGATGCTGAAATAAGTCTCCAAGAACCCCAGAATGTCATCACGGGACCTACAGGTAGCTCTTGCAACTGTTGATGTCAAAGTGCACGAGTCTACCATTACAAAGAGGCTGCACAAATTTGATCTACATGGGAGGTGTGCCAGAAGGAAACCTTTGCTGTCCAGAAATAACATCAGGGCAAGACTAAAGTTTGCAAATGAACACCTCGGCAAAGACCAGCACTTCTGGAACAATGTGCTCTGGACAGATGGGTCAAAGGTAGAGCTATTTGGCCACAGTACCAGAAGACATATTTGGCGAAAACCAAAGACAGCATTTGACCACAAGAACCTGATACCAAATGTAAAGCATGGTGGTGGAAATATTATGGTTTGGGGCAGGTTTGCTGCATCAGGGCCTGGGCAGCTCACCATCATATAATCCACTATGAATTCTTCATTGTACCAGAGGGTGCTTGAGGATAATGTGAGGCCATCTGTCGGAGAGTTGAAGCTCAACCGAAGGTGGACCTTGCAACATGACAATGACTCTAAACATACCAGTAAATCCACCAAGGAATGGCTGAAAAGAAAGCAATGGAGGGTTCTGGAATGGCCAAGTCAAAGCCCGGATCTAAATCCCATCGAGATGTTGTGGGGAGATTTGAAACGAGCTGTGCATGCAAGAAACCCCTCAAACATCGCACAGCTGAAATAATTCTGCATGGAGGAGTGGGCAAAAATTTCTCCCAGTCGATGTCAGAGACTGGTAGACAGTTATAAGAAACGCCTACTTGAGGTTGTTTCTGCCAAAGGGGGCAATACCACCTATTGGAGCCAAGGGTGTACTTACTTTTTCCACATGCGAAATTTGCATTTATGTTTATTTAAATTATACAATGGACGACAAAATGTAAATGTTTCATGATATTTGTTATATTATATCACCTTTATCTATTAACATTGTTGAAATGAAGATCAAATAGCTGTATGTTGAAATATGTTGAAAAAGTCAAAACTTTACATGGGGTGTCCTTACTTTTTCACGTGACTGTATATCTTAATTCCATACAACATTTGCTTATTTTGAATATTCGCCAGATTATTCATATTTTCATAAAAGTCACAGAGCCTGGTGTTGGCTTAGCGGTTAGGGCGCTGGCTTGGGATCTGAGGATCCTGAGTTCGAATCCCGGCAGATCGCTGAATTAACACCAGGGGGGTTGACTTAGCCTGCCATCCTTCCGAGGTCGGCAAATTGAGTACCAGCTTGCTGGGATGAATGATCCGGTGTGTACCCCGATTTAGAATAGGTACACCGTATCCCTGCGCATCGAAGAGGCGACTAAGGTTTGGCGTCAGGAAGGGCATCCGGCCATAAAAACATTGCCTCAAACAGGGAACCATGATTGTCATGGCTAACCCCTGCTCTAGCGGGGAAAAATGGCCTTAAAACGATCATTCATTCATTCATTCATTCAGTCACAGAGGTTCTTCAATTGATCAGTATCCAGGTGGGAGTCAGTCAAGTGTGATCCAAACCTGATTTTTATAAACATAAAATAATAATAACAAGCATTCTGAGTATTGCGCTGCAATACATGTCCCCTACCAAAGTTCAAAGTGCCATAACTTTGTCAAAAATGATCGAATATGCAAATTTATGCACGGTTGATGCTGGTTTTCAAACTTGATCTGAGGTATGCTGAGACACGTGTGTCACGCCTCGCCTCGTTGATAAGCTCGCAAGGTAGCTCCGTGGAGCGGCCTGCACGTATTGCACTGTGTGAATTATATAATTACACGTGAGCTATCGCAAATTCCAAAAGGACATTTTAGTAGACTGACATGCGGAACAGATCTGTGAAGTTACCCCTCGATTGGATCAAAAATGAGGGAGGGGCTCGGTTTTAAAGGTTCATGCTTACAAACGTCATAACTGAAACCATGTGATGCATGACGTCATGCTCACTGACTTTTTTGTTCGTCATGGGCATGCGATTCGGCTTGCAAAGTTTGGCCTCGATCTGTTCAGCCGTTGCAGAGAAAAAGGGGTTTTCGTGTTTTCACGAAAAACAATATGGCGCCCGAACCACGTGACCTGTGACGTCATAATTACCATTCAAATATTCTACAGACCGAGTCCCTCCTATGGTGAAAATTTGCTCTCAATCGGTCCTATTATTGCAGAGAAAATCTTTTTTAAAGGAAATTAAAACTTTAAATGGCACTGAGTTAAGGATCATCAGAATTATCAGAATTCCCAAAGTTCAAAGTGCCATAACTTTGTCAAAAATGATCGAAACGTCGTGAAGTTCGAACTTGATCTGTAACTTATCATGAGGAAACGATGTGCCAAGTTTGAAATCATTAGCATTACGTTTCGAAAAAAAGTCCGGAAAACTGTTCTTTGCGTGACGGACTGACAGACTGACAGACTGACGGACGGAGGGACGGCGTGCAAACCTATAGTCCCCTCCGGTGTACACCGGTAGGGGACTAATAAAAAGCGACAGTACCAGTGCAGCACCGTACCAAGCAAAATGTAACTTCTTTACCCCAGCTCCTCCTCTTCCCCTCCACCTCCTTGTTTACCCCCTCACTCTCACACAAACTTTCAAGAAAGCCCCTCTAAATATCAATCACTTTATAATGCTAGAACATTCCATACTGGGAAGACACAAGAAATTACCTGAGAATTTGTGATTTTTTTCCCCCCACAGGTCTTAAAATCGAATTTCTCACATTATACTTTACTCAACATTTACAACGTGACTAGTCTTGTCAAACATTACCAAATACTAAATAAGACAATTAATTAATTGGTGAATCGTCGGTATACCCCATAAAACATCAATACACCACATAAAATCCTAAATTGAATTTGGTACATCTAATATGCCTCGTCTTGAGTCCCTGGTGTTGGGCTAGCGGCTAGGGTGCCGGCTTAGGATCCTAGGATCCTGGGTTCGAATCCCGGTCAATCGCTGAATTAACGCCAGGGGGGTTGACTCAGCCTGCTCATCCTTCCGAGGTCGGCTAATTGAGTACCAGTTCACTGGTAATTCCCTGCTTGTCGTTAAAGGCGGCAAAAAGGGTTGGCGTCAGGAAGGGCATCCGGCCGTAAAACATTGCTTCAAAAAGGGGACCGAAAAACAACAACAACCACAGTTCCCGAAAAAGGCCAACCCCCGCTTGCGGGGAAAAATGGCCTCTAAAGGTGGTTTTTTTTTTTTTTTTAATATGCCTCGTCTCCAGCAGGAAGTTCAATAGCAGCACTAATTCCAATAGTTTAAGCTCGCACAAAACTCATTACGAGAAGCCTGAGCAAGGATGTTCCAACATGTACTTTTGCGATTCAGAAACAGATAGTTCTGGAAAGTTGAGATGTGACAAATTTGGCCCAAACTAGTTCAGAACTCAATGGTGGAGAAAATGCCACAAATAAATCAAGAACTGCTGATGAACTTACCAGATATGGCTTGTGCGGCATGCAAATATTGTAATTTTAATTTCTCCCTCTCTTCTTGATTCTGCGTCACTCTGCAAAGAATAAAAATTACACAAGTAATGGTTAGAGCATCGGCTCTGAATTTGGGAGATTGGCGGTTCAAACCAAGGCTGAGCCATACCAAAGACTTTAAACAGCATGTGCTGCTTCCTGCCTTGACACTCAGAATTTAAGGATGGAGCATGGACAAGCAACCATATGTTGGCAACCATTGTACAGGCTTGATGCCTTGTAAGAGAGAGCTCTATTATTATTTTTATGTCATCCCAATTCCTGATCACAATTCGTATTCACGAACACTGAATATACAGGTGTGAGTTAGCATGTGCTTTAATTAATTTGCAACAGTTAATACATTAAACTCATAGATATGTCAGTGAACAGCCGATAAACACAGACAGCAATGGGATATCATGGAATCAACAGTTTACCAGGAGGTGGTAGTGATGACTTGTGAAGTGGGTAAATCAGACCAGGACAGGATAAGTTGTCGGTCAGTGACTTTGGAGCACAGCATTCAATGCCAGCAAGTCACATGCTCTCAACTCCACAAGGATCAGCGATCAAATATCCATTCCACTTAATTTGACAGTTACTGGAAGAGGTGCAGTCCCTGAAGGTCTTTCGCCTCAGAGAGTTATAACCTCCATCCACCTTCGGTGGCAGATGTAACTAGAAGCAACAAGCATTCTGAGTATTGCGCTGCAATACATGTCCCCTACCGGCAGTCTGTCGTCCAGAAAACTGTTGGGGAAATTACCAAAGTTCAAAGTGCCATAACTTTGTCAAAAATGATCGAAACGTCGTGAAGTTCGAACTTGATCTGTAACTTATCATGAGGAAACCATGTGCCAAATTTGAAATCATTAGCATTAAGAGTTTAGAAAAAAAAGTCCGGAAAACTGTTCTTTGTGTGACGGACGGACAGACTGACAGACTGACAGGCTGACAGGCTGACAGGCTGACAGACGGAGGGACAGAGTGCAAACCTATAGTCCCCTCTGGTGTACACCAGTAGGGGACTAATAAGAGCAAGAACCATGGAAGGCTAACAATTTTGGTCAAGTTGAATGCAAGTTTGTGCCCCACAGATGTCTCGGCAGCAACTGCCCAACCGCCCTGGCTTCCATCCCCTACCATCCACCGATTCTAAATGTTGCCTTGCGGCTCAGTTCGCTAGCATGGTCAAGCACTCGGTGTGTTCCCTTGCTTCACTGCCAGGAGCGTATCCCGACATTAAACAAATCCTACAGACACAGACGACACACACAGACACTTTCAATTTACCTGTTAGCGTGTTCCTCCTCTGCTCGACAAAGCCGCTCTTCCAACTCGACTTTTTCTTTTTGCAACTTCTGCAAGGCCAATTCCTGTTCCGCTGTGGCCAACACATGCAACACAATTACAAACATGCAGGTGAACATCAATTTAAAAACAATTTCCACATGTAATGCAAATGTTCAGGGCTTCAGGCATAGGAAAGCCACTTCGGCCTCTCCACTAAATTCAGAACTGGCAGTGGTAGGGCTAAGTAAAAGGGGGAAAATAAATGCTCTCCTGAAGCTGAACCATTATTTCTTCTTCTTTTAACGGCCATTATTAATCCATCTTTTCTTGTGGGATCGGCCAGGGGAAGATTGAACCGAGTCTTCACGAACCAGTTGGCCATACCTGACGTTGGACTAGTTAGGGCAGAAATTTTTTTATTTGGCCTTGGTGCCAGCTATAGCTCGCCTAGTCCTCTGCAAAGGACACCATGGGATCTTTAATGTCCACCAAATAATGCCGGTAGACATGACACCCAGTTTCACATCAATCCGAGGGATGGCACATTGATGAATCACCTTGCCTGTGAAACACCAGGTCGACAGTTTATAGCTGGGTCGGATTCAAACCCAGGGTGGACAGATCAGAGGTGGGTGTGCATACCTCGACGCCGTCCTGACAGCACTCACAATAATAGAGAAGAACACATTTTGTACAAAGAAAAATATATATATATTAAAGAGAAGGATCAAGATAGGACAGATAAAGAAAAGAAATGCAGACACAGAGAAAGAGCAATCAGAGATTGCAGACCCTCACCAGGATGCGTTTTTAGTGGTTTTTAAGGCTTTTGTGTCAAAACAATATGGCGGACAAACCACGCGACCAATGACATCATCTTTTTCTTTCTCCACCAATTTATCCATAGATGACGCTCAAGAAATTTCATCTTGATCGGATGAAGTTTTGTACTTGTGGATTTATGACATCATACAACACAACAGGCATTTTAAGGCCATTTTCCCTGCTAGAGCGGGGGTTAGCCTTGCGGTCCCCATGGCAATCTTCTCCATTTTGCCCTATTTTCTACATCTCCCCTTGTTAACTCCCTTGCCCGCACGTCTTCTTCCACCACCTTGAACCATGTCTTTCTCGGTCTTCCCTGTCCTCTACTTCCTTCTACATTCCTTTCCATCACTCTTCTCAACCCAGTCACCTTCATCCTTCCTCAACACATGACCAAACCATCTCAACCTGTTTCTCTTCACAGCATCCATCACAGGCTCTATTCCCATCATCTTTCGCAATTCATTATTTGTCTTCCTGTCTCTCAATGACACTCCACACATCCAACGAACCATTCGCATTTCCACCCTTTCCAGCCTTCGTTGCTGCTCTACGTTCATTACCCATGTCTCGCTCCCATAAATTATAACACTTCTCACACATGCAGCATACACTTTTCCCTTCAGCTTCAACGACACTCCCCTCCTTGTCAGCATGCCACTCAGTTCGCGAAACTTCTTCCATGCACATCTCACTCGAGCAACCGTTGCTGAGTCTGATCCACCTTCTCCATTCAGCATGTTTCCTAGGTAGCAAAATGTTTTCACACCTTCCAGCTTCACACCGTCTCCAAGATCCAACTCAACATTTCCTCCATCTGCAGCTCCCTCTGTGCACACCTTACACTTGAATGTAGCTGCCACACTGGTTAATGACCCTCTCAAACCACTACATTTTTGATGAACCCACTCAGCGCACATTGTCCATTGAATGGAGTTCACTCCGACACCCTTCCCGCACACAGCACACGGCCATTTCCCAGTTCTTTCCACCTCACCACATGCTTTACCTAACTATTTTGGTCACCGAACCTAACTTTACTTAACTTCACTTTCTTCCTTATCCTCTTCTCCAGCACCCTTTCCAATACCTTCATTCCATGCTCTTATAACTTTATCGCTCCATACGATCCAGAATCCAGAGGGTCACCTTTCCCCTTGTATAGAGGGACAAGGGTACTCAGTTCCCAATCCACTGGAATGCGGCCTTCTTTCACCACCAGATTACAGATCTCTGTCGTTCACTTCACACCAAAACTTCCCGCTGCCTTCAACATATCTCCCACAACTCCCGTCGTCCCTCCCGCTTTTCTACTCTTCATTGCTTTTATCGCTTCCTCAACTTCCTTCTCAGTTATCTTCTCTGCTGGTCCTAAAACTGGGTTACTCTCTATGTTGCCATCCCATTCATTCTCTGCATTCAACAGCATTTCCATATATCTCTTCCATCTTCCTTTAATTCAATTTGGGTCCACAACGATTTGTCCCACTTCATCCTTCAAGAAACTCACTCCCATCACATCACACCTCTCTTTCGCTATCTGCTTTGCAATCCTGAATACCGCTGTCTGACCCTCTTCCGAATCCAAGCGTTCTCCGAACATTTTCCTACATGCCTCCTGCGCCTTTGCTACCTCTTTCTTTACAGCATTCTTGGCTGCCTTATAACTTTCATGCTCTGCCTCTTCTGCCCCCGTACCCTTCACCTTCTGCCACTCCTTGAACTTCTTCTTCCTCTTCTCGTCAATCCTCTTTCCGTCATAATGGATTTTAATGACTTTTATTTTTTGTCTTTTTCTGTATACAAAATTGAGGCTCATATGAGAGACCATCATTAACATGTGTTATTCCCCGTGGAGAGTTCTTTACAATGAGCCATGTCGCAATTTTTTTCCTATGCAGCACTTTTGGAGATATAGAGGTGCAAAGTTTTTCCAAGATTGTGCCCGTACCACGTGACCTACGACATCATAATCATCATTAAAATATTCTTCATTAGGAGGTGCACCTATGGTGAAAATCTCCTGTCAATCGGACCAACGGTTGCAGAGAAAAGCATATTTATTCTGTGCGGACAAACAAACAAAAAGACAGACAGACAGAGAAACAGACAAACGGACTCAAATGCAATACCCTCTCCTTTGGCGAGGGTAAACATACAAATTTCACAATTTCCTGTGACGTTTCATGATTCAAAGACAACAAAAAACATCCAAAATGAACACGATACGGGCGTGTCTGCGGCAAATTTGATTGGTCGTAATGACATAAAATGCTGTAAGATTTTGTCTCAGTACGTACTGCTAAATGAAAGGTTTTTGAAATAATGGAAAGTGGGAAAAGGCAATTTGCGTTCCAAGTGCATACTTAAAATGAAATAAAATAAATATTTTAAAGGTTGTAGAAAAAAAACAATTCTGGAAGTTTACCGCCGTTGATGCAGCATCTTATCACTGGCGGATCCAGGGGGCATGAAAATTCCATGTCATGAAATGGGTTTCCATGGTCGAGCAACCGCACACAAGCCTAAGATCACCATGTGCAATGCCAAGCATCGGCTGGAGTGGTGCAAAACTCGCCGCCATTGGACTCTGAAACAGTGGCCCATGATTTTGGAATGAGATGTTTGATGTTCGGGTGTCCACATGCTTTTGGTCATGTAGTGTATATGCCTCTGTTCATGTTGGGTGTCAACCTAATGTTACATTGTATCTCAATTAAAGGTCACATGAAAAAGTGAAGGCCCCTTGAGAGAGAAAGACGTAAGTACAAGAGAGAACATCAGATGCTCCTAACTTAGCTATGGGCTGCAAAATGAATGACCTTTGACCTTTTCAATCTAAAATTGAATCAGTTCATCTTTGTAGTACAGTCCACAAGTGTCGAGTTATGGTCGAAATCTCGAGCGGTTCATAAGTTATTGCAACAACACAGATTTTCAATTAAAGGGCACTTGACCATAGGTCTTTGACCTTTTGAACCCAAATTTAATGAGTTCATCTTTGTACACTCTTACAATCCATAGTTATTGCAAGTTTGTACAAAACCCGTCTTCTACCGACTCCTCTCTGGCCTTGCCCCCCCAGCTCTCTCTGGGCTCTGTCCCGCAAATATTCCTACAGGTCGCACAAGATCTGCCTGCAACCCTCTTATGGTCAAACTGCCAAAATCAAGACTCTCTGCTCACCTTCACTCCTTCATTCCTCTTTTCTCCCACCTCTGGAACAAACTCCCTCACTCTCTTCAATCCCACTCCACCCTCCAGGTCTTTAAAACAGCTGTTCACCACCATCTCTTATCTTCCCCCATCCAAAACCTTGATCTTTTCTACCCCTGCTAATTTCACCCCAATTCCACTTTTTTGAAATACCAACTTCTGTCCTGGAAGTCCTTGGTGTCCTTGTGTTTTATACTTCTCCCTCCCCCCCCCCCCCCCCATTCCCAAGCCTCCTCCCCCCAAGCCCTCTCCCTTCCATACATCTCCCTGCTCTCAAATGTGGTGTTTGTGTGCTTCCCCTTCTCTCCCCATCTTGTTTTCCGCTCCCTCTTTTTATATATTTTGTTTGTCTGGTTGATTTGTTTGTGAAGTAAATGTTAGCTCTTTCACGAGCCTCGATTCAGTATACAAAAAAAACAAAAAAAAAAAAAAAAACCCCCTCAGTGGTTCACAAGTTATTGCGGTAACAAAAATTTCCAACTTTCAGCAAAAGGTCACATGACCTTTGCCCTTTTGAACTCAAAATCGAATCAGTTCATATTTGCATCATAATAAACCTTTGTATCAAGTTCGGTAAAATCCATTCAGTGGTTCACAAGTTTCCGTGGTAACAAAAATTAATCACGGCCAAACATAAGTAAAAAGGTCTCCGGTGCGTTCTGCATGAAAAAACTTGAATGGCACTCGGTCGAGCTCATACCGCCGGCAACCCAAACAAGTTCAGCATTCAGTAGAGTTCAGCCAGGCTGAACAGTTTACGTTTCGTATCCACTGATAGGCTGGAACTGGATCCGGAATTCCATAACCAAAATGTAATCGGCTTGTTCTTGTCGCCCACCCAACTCATCCATCAAGTTTTGTCATAACCCGTCCACAACTTTTTTAGATATTGTGCAACTATATATTGTGCTTGGCCCCATCTCTCAATTGTGAACTCACTTAAAAAATTATAGTATCTGTATCTGGATTCGGATCTTCACCAAAATTTAATCCATTCATCCTTGTCACACACCCAACGAGTCCACCAAATTTCATCTGAATTAGTCCACCACCTTTTGAGATATCCTGCTCACAGACAGACAAACAAACAAATAGCCAGACAGGGGTGAAAACCTGTGCCACCTTTGGTGGCGATAAACAACCCCTGCAGTGTGAGTAAAAATAAAAAATAAAAACGTTTGCGCAATCGAGCAGCAAAATGTTCCTAACTTTTTTCTGCAGATTCAATTGAAACACAATGTAAAGAGTACCATGGAGTGGTGCTATACTTTATTAAGCTCCTTTTCAACTATTCCAAAATTTTGTCCATGCTGCCAGATTTATGCACAATGACAGCTGTACAATTAAACATCTCCACATTCATATTTTGTCTGAAACAATTAAATATGTTGTGGGGAGGGGGAAGGTCAATAAGTATTTTCTCAAGACAAAAAGTAACCCAAGCAATTATAAATCACAGTCCAAGTCGTTAAATTGAGATTTTGCATACCTTTCCACTGGGTCTTAAGCTGTCGAAACTGATGGCGATAGTGCTGGTCTGCATTTTGCAGCTCACGATGCATATTCTCCAACTGCTTCCTTGCCTCATCGCGTTCATCCTCCACTTTGTGCATCCGCTCTGCTTGCCCATCATGATAAGAACAGAAGACGAGTGTGCTGGTTTGCAAACACAGCAAGGGACAACATACTGCACTCTTCAGAAATATATCTGATAAATAACAGCGAATATAGGAAGAAGAGTAACTGATATGGCAAACATAAGAATTTCAATCATGTGACAAACCCTTGAGAAATCAAATTCACATATGTACATTTCAAATCCACAGTCATATGAGGAATGTCAGAACAACTGTTGAGACATCAAAAATTGCACATTTGGAAGGGTGGGGTGGGTGAGGGAGAGGTTAAGAATGAGAGAAATGGGAGCAGGGGAGGTTTAGTAAGAGATGGAGGTGGCCTTAGGAGAAGATGGGCAGTGAGGAGGAGAAGAAGAAGTGGAGCGGAGGAAGAAGAAGAAGGAGGAGCGAGAGGTGAGAAGAGGAGGGTATGGGAAAAGGAGAGGGGGAAAGTGAGGAGGGAGTCACATACCATCACTGTTGTCTGCATGTTTTGTAATGTCAGTTGGTTGGGAACTACCTCTCAATATGTCCTCACTTTTTTCCTGGGTTTTTGCATACTGATTGTGCTGCTGCTGTTAGAAAAAGGCTTTGGTTACTAAAGAACGAAGTGTTGGCAAAAAAGCAAAAGGTTCAACAGAATTAACTTGCAATGTCATGAATGAAGCATTTGCAGCTCCCTGGAGAGAAAAAAAAATACAAAACAAAACACTCTTGCACAAATGCGTACACAGGTTCTCAGTTGCTACGTCCCCAAACTGTCCGAAGATAGAGGTGCAAAAACTTTGAAATAAAAATAAAAATAAACTAGAGGTTCCAGGGAACCTGAACTCAACTGGTCCATATCAATATGGTTAGAATATGCATAATACAACCACAAACTATATAGTTTATATGTGCTAAAAATATGACAAAAATCGATTTTTCAATATGGCCGCCCTGCCGCGCCCATTTTGGGGCGTGCAACGCCCAAATGCAATCCCAAACTAGTTTATGTCTTAAAGATGCTGCATAACAAGTTTCATCAAATATAATCAATATTTGTGACTTTTAGAGCGTAGACGTCGAATTGTTTACAGACGACAGGCAGACAGACAGACAGACAGACAGACGACAGACGGACGACGACAAAAACTCAGCTGGACATAATCCAGTTGAGTTAAAAAAAACCTTTGCACCTCTATACCTCCAAAACCCCTCCATGGAAAAAATTTGAAACATGGCTCATTGTCAAGTACTCCCCATGGGGAACAACATAATTATATTCATGATGATGTCATCGGTGCCATAATTATGACGTTAGAATTAGACAAGTAGAATGCTTGAACAGATGAGTTTGAAATTTATTGAGCATGATCGACACAAAGATTGTACAGGAGAATTAAATTGACGTCATTGGTCACGTGGTTCCACAGCCATGTTGGATTGAACATAAATCTATGTTGTCAATAAACCACACAAACAAAGCAGCTAATAAACACCACACAAAATACACCACACAAACATGTCCTGGCGAGGGTCTGCAATCTCTGAGTGCTCTTTCTTGTTACCCTCGCCGGAGGAGAGGGTATTCCATTTGAGTCCGTTTGTCTGTCTGTCTGTCTGTTTATTTGTTTGTTTGTCTGTTTGTCCGCACAGAAAAAATATGATTTTCTCTGCAACCGTTGGTCTGATTGACAGGAAATTTTCACCATAGGTGCATCTCATCCTGTATAATGTTTAATGATAATTATGACGTCATAGGTCACGTGGTATGGGCGCCATCTTGGAAAAAACAGAAAAAATATGCACCTCTATCTCTCCGAAAGCACTGCATAGAGAAAATTGAGACATGGCTCATTGTAAATAACTCTCCATGGGGAATAATATACAGTATGTTAATGATGATGTCATAAGTGCCTCCATTATGATGTCATAATTCCACAAGTACAAAACTTCATCCGATCAAGATAAATTGGTGGAAAAAATAGGCAAACAACTCGTGTTTCATCTAGGGATAAATTGGTGGGGGGAAAAATGAAGTCATTGGTCTCTAAAAATGGCCTCTAAAGGTGGTCACGTGGTTCATCACCATATTTGTTTTAACACAAAAGCCTTAAAAACCACTAAAAACATGTCCTGGCCAAAGTCTGCAATCTCTGATTACTCTTTCTTGTTTCTTAATGTGAAGCACATTAATAGGAAACAAAGGTAGTGTCATCCTTTAGTAAAGCTGCGTTTTATTCAATTGGTGTACACCACCGGTCAAAGTTTTTGAACACCTCAATTTTTCCAGTTTTTATTGAAATTTAAGAAATTCAAGTCCAGTGAATAACCTGAAATGGTACAAAGGTAAAGCCCCTGTCACACCTTGACGATTTAGCCAGCGTATGCCGACGTATCAAAATTGAGTGCTGGTGTGAGTCATATGCTGGCATACGTCGACAAATTTTGTGCATGCACGAAATTTGTCGACGAGCTCGGCGTACTACGACGTATGCCAGCGTGCTTCAGCGTGCTCTTAACGTAGCCAAATTTTTCATACGTCGGCATACGCTGGCTAAAACGTCAAGGTGTGACAGCGGCTTTAGCAGTAAACTGCTCGAGGATAAAAAAAAGTTTAGGTTAGCAAAAACTGGAAAATAATGTAAATTGCACAGTTATATTGTAAAAAAAAGGCCTTCTTCAGGGAACAAGTAATGGGTTAACAACTTACAGCTGTTCTGCAGCAATGTAAGTAAATTAAGCCTTGAAAGTTGATGCAAACAATTCCTACAGGTGTCCCAATCTCTGCTATTACTTGATTACAAACCCCCCGTATGTATAAAAGCAGGATTGGAACAGACTGTCACTACATCCTCTGAAGCATTATTTGGACAATATTGCACTGCAGGAAGTCGTATATTGGAAACTGGAAGAAACTCTGACAGGAAGAGGTCTGGCAGACCCAAAGCCACAACAGAATCAGAAGACAAGTTTCTGAGAGTCAACAGCTTGCGTGATAGGCGGCTCACAGGACAACAGCTTCAAGCACAGCTTAACACTGGTCGAAGTAAGCAAGTCTCAGTTTCAACTGTGAAGAGAAGACTTCGAGCTGCAGGTTTGACAGGTCGAGTGGAAGTAAGAAAGCCATTGCTAAGATGACAAAAGAAGAAAAAGAGGCTTGCCTGGGCCATGAAGCACCGCCAGTGGACTACTGAAGACTGGAAGAAGGTCTTATGGACCGATGAATCAAAATTTGAAATTGTTGGTTCATCACGCAGGGTTTTTGTACGCCATCGAGTAGGCGAAAGGATGGTTCCTCAGTGTGTGACACCAACTGTCAAACATGGAGGAGGAAGCGTGATGGTCTGGGGCTCTTTTGCTGGATCCAGAGTCGGCGACTTGCACAGAGTGACTGGCACCCTGAACCAAAAGGGCTACCACAGCATTTTGCAGTGCCATGCAATACCCTCTGGTATACGCCTCGTTGGTCATGGGTTCATGCTACAGCAACATAATGACCCTAAACACACCTCCAGGCTATGTCAAAACTACCTTCGAGGAAAAGAACAAGACGGTAGGCTTCAAATCATGGAATGGCCAGCACAGTCTCCAGACTTGAACCCCATCGAGCTGGTTTGGGATGAACTGGACAGAAGGGTGAAAGCAAAGAAGCCTACAAGTAAGTGCAACACATTTGTGGGAACGTCTGCAACAGTGTTGGGAAGAACTTCCCGAACAATATTTGATTTCCATTGTAGAAAGAAGGCCACGAGTGTGTTCGGCGGTTATATCTGCAAAAGGTGGCTGCTTTGCTGAGTCAAAATTTTAAATTAAATTTTGTTAAACAAAATGATTCTATGATTACTTTTTTATCTCCAATTGTTTATTTGTTCTATGCTTAATTTCAGAGTACATTGAGACATTAAACTGTGCAAATTTCAATAAAAACTGGAAAAATTGAGGTGTTCAAAAACTTTTGACCGGTAGTGTAAGTGAACACAAGGCATCAACTCCAAATACTCAAAAAGCACATTTTACAAGCTGCACAAATCAAACTTCTCTGGCATATTCAAGGTAAAGCGTATTCAAGAGGAAATGCTTTAATCACAAAGTTACAGAATAAAAAATAAAAAAATTAAGTTAATTCAAAAGGAATCTTCATGACTCAACATAAATCAGAAGCTCTGTAAGGTTAGCCTTTGAAGGAGCTTGTTGCTTTAAGGAAGACTATAGCCCTGGATTTTTAAAGGGAGGGGTATTGATGCAAATGGCATTTTGAAGTGTTTTATATATTTATTTGCACAATATTCTATGGACAAAATAGCCAAGGATGTCAACCCCTCCCTTTCCAAATTCAGGGCAAACCGCAAGGAGTCAAGCCATGCAAGTGAAGCATGTTCCCTCTCATCTTCACGCACACTATATGGAACAAGTCGGGAATAATGCCGCCTCCCAATTCCCCACAAATTACTAGTGAGATTGAGGCCGTTTTCTGGGGTTAGAACGGTGGGTTCCATTGGTGCATGATGAGACAAACTTGCTGGTGAGAATGTTGCAGCACATTTTATGCATCACATTACAAATGCGGGAAAGGGGGTTAACAAGGGGAGAAGCAGAAAATAGGGCAAAATGGAGAAGATTGTCATGGGGACTGCAAGGCTAACCCCCGCTCTTGCAGGGAAAATGGCCTTAAAATGCCTGTTGTTTGTTGTTGTATTACAAAGCTGAAATACAACGTTATACGGAGAGAAACGGAAATGTCAGAGCACCTGATATATCTGTCTGTTAAGAAGCCTGCACACGAAACAAGCTGCCGCCGTAACAAGCATTCTGAGTATTGCGCTGCAATACATGTCCCCTACCGACAGTCTGTCGTCCAGAAAACTGTTGGGGAAATTACCAAAGTTCAAAGTGCCATAACTTTGTCAAAAATGATCGAAACGTCGTGAAGTTCGAACTTGATCTGTATCTTATCATGAGGAAACCATGTACCAAGTTTGAAATCATTAGCATTCAGAGTTTAGAAAAAAAGTCCGGAAAACTGTTCTTTGCGTGACGGACGGACAGGCTGACAGACGGAGGGACGGAGTGCAAACCTATAGTCCCCTCCGGTGTACACCGGTAGGGGACTAATAACAGAGTAAGGAGACACGGAATGGTTTGGAATTGCAAGAGGCGTTAACAGGGGTGCATCCTCTCCCCTTATTCTTCAATCTGTACAGTGAGTACATCATGAGGAAATCAAACTTCAATGGCAGAGGCTGGAGCCAGGATTGAAGGAAGATGAACAAGTATTCTGAGTATTGCGCTGCAATACATGTCCCCTACCGGCAGTGTGAATTATATAATTACCAACTCACGGTCTGAGGTAACTCGGCTAAAAATTATCCGATTTGCACCAAATAAAGTTCATGAATGGTTGCACAGACCCCTACTTCTCACTAAAAGTGGAAACAATGTAAATTGGAGTTAAAACAAGGAATATTAACAGCTTTGACTTACCACACTACAAATTATAGTCCGGAAAACTGTTGGGGAAATTACCAAAGTTCAAAGTGCCATAACTTTGTCAAAAATGATCGAAACGTCGTGACGTTCGAACTTGAACTGTAACTTATCATGAGGAAACCATGTACCAAGGTTTAAATCATTAGCATGAAGAGTTTAGAAAAAAAGTCCGGAAAGCTGTTCTTTGCGTGACGGACTGACAGACTGACGGACTGACGGACGGACAGAGACTGACAGACTGACAGACGGAGGGACGGAGTGCAAACCCAAAGTCCCCTCCGGTGTACACCGGTAGGGGACTAATAAACGATGTAAGCTACGCTGATGACACCATTCGCGGGGGTTGGCCTTTTCGGGGACCGTGGTTGTTGTTGTTTTTTGGTCCCCTTTTTGAAGCAATATTTTACGGCCGGATGCCCTTCCTGCCGCCAACCCTTTTTGCCGCCTTTAACGACAAACAGGGAATTACCAGTGAACTGGTACTCAATTTGCCAACCTCGGAAGGATGACAGGCTGTCAACCCCCCTGGCGTTAATTCAGCGATTGACCGGGATTCGAACCCAGGATCCTTGGATCCTAAGCTGTCACCCTAGCCGCTAGCCCAACACCAGGGTTGACACCACTCTGTTAGCAGAAAGTAAAGTGAACTTGATGAAACTGCTGCAGATAGTGAAGAAGGAAAGTGAAAAGGCAAAACACCTGAAAAAGCCAAATCTTATCAACTGAGAAGATTTATGTGTTCAGATTGGGAGACGATCACATGGAAATAGTGGAAAGTTTCATCTTCCGGGGTTTTAAGATTGAAGTGGGTAGAGAACAGAGGATAAATTAATGGACGGTTAGCGTTGGAGAGAACAGCAATGTCAGGATTGACAAAGATGTTGAAAGATGAAGATGTGACAAAACAAACCAAGACGAAGATGGTGAATGCTCTGGTATTTCCAGTTGACAGTGAATGTATGGCAGTGAGTCGTGGACAGTGAATAAGAAATAAAGGAAGAAGATTCACAGTGTTGAAATGTGGTGTTGCAGACGAATAAAATTCCCATGGACTGCAAGAAGAACTAGAGAGGTTCCAGGGAACCTGAACTCAACTGGTCTATATCAATATGGTTAGAATATGCATAATAGAACCACAAACTATATAGTTTATATGTGCTAAAAATATATGACAAAAATTGATTTTTTCAATATGGCCGCCCTGTCGCACCCATTTTTGGGCATGCAACGCCCAAATGCAATCCCAAACTAGTTTATGTCTTAAAGATGCTGCATAACAAGTTTCATCAAATATAATCAATATTTGTGACTTTTAGAGCGTAGACGTCGAATTGTTTACAGACGACAGACAGACAGACAGACAGACGACAGACGGACGATGGACGACGGACACTGGGTGTCGACAAAAACTCAGCTGGACATAGTCAAGTTGAGTTAACAAACAAATAAGTGATTGAAGAAATTAGATCACCATGTGCATGAGAAGTGCTGATGATAAATTAGAAACCGTCAAACTTTGGACACATCATTCGTACAGAAAACGTCTGGAGAAGTCAATCATGATCGTTATGGTTGAGGGAAGAACATAAATAAGCAGGCCGTGTACGCGCTGGATGGATGGGGTAAAGGTTGCAACCAATCTGTCTCTGCCAAAGCTTCAGGAAGCAGCGCAGGATAGGGATGTTTGGAAGACATCTAATCATGAATGACACCAGAAGTTGGTCACGACTTAATGGAACGAGATAACTTACCTTTGTCTTCTCAGTCTCCAAAGTCTTCCTCAAGGCAACAAGCTCTTTCTTCATTTCTCTCATTTCTTGCACTTGGGTCGGCGTTTTCTTACAAGCAGTGACCTCCTCGTGCAACCGTGCTTGCCTTTTTGGTGAAATCTCTCGCCTCTTCTCTTGAAGTTGCTGTCGGAAATATATTGATCAAGCTATTTTGAAAAGAGAATAAGAAAATCAGTCATGTGTCAAACGATACATGAAGCCCCATCCTCCTGGTTAATACACGTTGACCTTGCGCAAACTGAAGCACGATATCAATTTGTATAATAGGCTATAAAACAATGAATAGTACCCATCCCCAATGACAGGACAAATTTAAGTTAAAATCTATCAATTTAAATTATTTTAATGGACAATTGTGGTTGAAATTTTTTTTTTTTTAAGGTCAATTGTGTCGCACTCTTGGTTTCAACATAGTGCAGCGGAGGTTGGAGTTGTCAAAGATTTGTCGAAAGTTGATCTTTATATATATATATATATATATATATATATATATATATATATATATATATATAAAATCTTATCATATATGAGGGTAGATGAAGGAAATCCATAGTAAAGGTAGGACTGCAAAATTATAGCATGGACCGTGGACGCGTAGGAGAAATCTCGATGTACTTAAGGAGGAAGACTGTAGCTTAAGATTGTTTATGTGTCTTCACACGAGGGGTGAAGCAGGGATAATTAGTTAGGGATTAAGGTTAGTTTCCCCCAGTATGTGATTTTCCCAAACGTTTTACATTTATCACGGCCGGCCATGAAAACCTTTAAACAACAATTACAACCAGCGCAGGCCCTATGAACACTCACGGCAACTAAGCCTGCCCACATGAACACTTACGGCAAAAGGCCACGCCCCCAGAGTGGTACGATGGGCGTGGAAGAAAGAGCCAGCAGGCGACGCCCTCTGAAGGTCATGATTGGCCGAGAGGGCCGGGGGTGACGTCAGAGCGAGAAGCTTCTGTGTGTGTGGTTTTTTTTTTGGACAAGAAGGCTTGGTCATTTGGTGCAGGATGAGAGGAGAGGGTTTCTGTTGCAGCGATTGAAAAGAAGTTGCAATTATTGTTGGCTCACAAGGAAGCTGAAGGCCATGTGTGCTTCCCCATACGGTGGAGGAGAAAGGAGGCCGTCTCGTCTGCTCGCCTCGCCACCCTTGGCGCCTTCGGCCACATCTTGTGCACTCCGGCGCAAGATAACTTAGCCATCGCCACACTCTCTCTACGAAGAGGGCCACTTGAAAACAAAGCTGAGTGACGGGCAGCTGATGGGACTTTATTTCATTATTGTCCCCCTTGTCTGTTGTTTTTTAGTCCGTGTGTGGAGGTACATCTCAGTTAGAATTTTAGGTTACCTCAACATTTATTTTACCCCTTGCTTTATTTTCATGAAATCATATTTGTTGAATTGACTGTACTGTTTACTTGTTTGTGGTTTAGGAACAAGCGTTACGCCTAGGTCCCCCGTCGGTGAAGTGATGCGAGTTGACAAAGTGGAAGACGCAAGGCGGCCATCTTGGATTTTGACGTGGCGACCCAATTTTGAATAGCGTTCTCCCTTATGCGTAGATACACCCACACACCAGATTATAAGTTGGTACTTCGCTTATTTTTCAAGATATTTCGTTCACAAGGTTCAGACATATATATGGTGGCGGCCATCTTGGATTTTGACGTGGCGACCCAATTTTCAATAGGGTTCTTCCTTATGCCGAGATACACCCACACACCAGATTATAAGTTGGTACTTCGCTTATTTTTCAAGATATTTCGCTCACAAGGTTCAGACATATATATGGTGGCGGCCATCTTGGATTTTGACGTGGCGACCCAATTTACAATAGCGTTCTTCCTTATGCCGAGATACACCCACACACCAAATTAGAAGTTGGTACTTCGCTTATTTTTCAAGATATTCAGCTCACAAGGTTCAGACATACATGGCAGCGGCCATCTTGGATTTTGACGTGGCGACCCAATTTTAAACAGCGTTCTTCCTTATGCCTAGATACACCCACACACCAAATTAGAAGTTGGTACTTCGCTTATTTTTCAAGATATTCATCTCACAAGGTTCAGATATATATATGGTGGTGGCCATCTTGGATTTTGACGTGGCGACCCAATTTTAAACAGCGTTCTTCCTTGTGCCGAGATACACCCACACACCAGATTAGAAGTTGGTACTTCGCTTATTTTTCAAGATATTCAGCTCACAAGGTTCAGACATACATGGCATCAGACATACATGGCATCAGACATACATGGCGGCGGCCATCTTGGATTTTGACGTGGGTTGCACCCACACACCAAATTCGAATGCGGTCCTTCGCTTACGCACGCACGCACGCACACACGGAGGGACGGACGGACACACGGACGGAGGGGAAAACCATAGTCCCCCTTTCGCTCCGCGGGGCGACGGGGGACAATAAACCTGTGTGTTCAGATCAGATAAACGCTTCGCATTCCTTCATCCCGCACACGACAAAAATACCGCCAATTTTTGGGTTGCCGCCTTGGGAGTAAAACTGTTTCATTCGCATCCTCACCTCTAAGCTGTCTGAGTTTGAATCTTGGCCAATCGATAAACTGTCATCCTGGTGATTTGTGAATGTGTGTGCCCGTCCCTCGGATGAAAGTTAAGCTGGCATCCTTCTGCTGGCACATTAGTTGGTGGACGTTAAAGATTCCAGTGTCCTTCGCGAAGAGTAGGTGAGCTATCGCCGGCACCCTGAGCAAGTTACAAATTCCTGCTGGGAAGGTAAGGCCGAGAAAAATATATTTCCTGTCTCTGGTCAGCGCGCGCATCGATTTTGACCCTGCGCTTCAACAATTTTTTTTTTCAAATTTCCAACGGTACCTATAACAGCGCGCGCGCGCCTGTTGTTGCCGGGCCGGCGCGCTATCTCGGGAAATAAGGGTCTGTGAGGGTCGACATTGGTATCGACGTTCGCGCACGGTTCTCCCCTACAAAACTACCTTTATTTTGTCCAAATCCAACTAGCCGTTCCAAAGATATGAGTAGGTTTGTGTGCCCTGCCGTCATGAATCCAATCGGCTGGATATTGTCTATTGAAACGAAGACGTTCTTTGTCGGGTTCGTGTGAAGGAACCAGAAGGCCTAGAGAGCTGCGGGTGGTCTCGTTAGTTAGGCCTGCATCCTATCTCGTTTGTCAAGAAGTTGTAACTGTCTGTGATAACCTGGTGGACTGGGAGAACAGATCGTGGGAGACAATCGGCCTGTTAGACCACTTGCGCATGCGCAGTGTTGACGCGATCGACGCATTGGAATGTTTGACGGTACGGCGAGGCGATCTCGAGAACGAAATGGCAGTCTATAATATGCTTGAAGAACTTAATAATTTTCAGAATATATACATTTTAAAATAACTTAAGCTTGTGTTCATTACTTACAAAAAGGCCTACAAGTCCCATTGGCTGTCTTTAATTTTTCTCTGGACAGCGCCACGGCAGATGAGGAGAACCGCAAGGCATGAGGACACAAAAACACATTTATATGTGCAATGCATGCTTTTCAAAAAAAAATAAAAAAAATGAAAAAACCGCATTACCGCATCAATTCTGGTACTTTGGTCTGACCAGAGACCAGCAACATATTTTTTTCGGCCTAACGGCAAACCGCCTAGTATAACCCTGGCCAAGAAAGTGCTTCAACACCACCAACGCTCTGTAACAGAGTGTGGTACATCAGAATCAGAATTATATTTAAAAAAAAAAAAATTTTTGTATACAAGATCGAGGCTCGTGAAAGAGCGAACATTAAACACACAGAAAGACAAACCGACACATAAAACAAATAACATCAGGAGCAGTAGACAAGATGGGGAGAGAGGGGGAAGGACACAAACACAACATTTGAGAGCAGGGACCGAGAGACATGGAGACATCGAGAGATCTGTGGGAGGGAGAGGGCTTTGGGGGGGGGGGCATGGGAAGGGGGCGGTGGGAGAGGTATAAAACATATGGACACTGCCAGGACTTCCAGGAAAGAAGTTGGAATTTCAAACAAGGTGGATCTGGGGTGAATTAGCGGGGGTAGAAAAGATCAAGGTTTTGGATGGGGGAAGATAAGAGATGGTGGTGAACAGCTGTTTTAAAGACCTGGAGGGAGGAGTGGGATTGAAGGGAGTGTGGGAGTTTGTTCCAGAGGCGGGAGAAAAGAGGCATGAAAGAGTGAAGGTGAGCAGAGAGCCAAGATTTCGGCAGTTTAACCATCAGAGGGTTGCTGGCAGATCTTGTGCGACCTGTCGGAATATTTGGGGGACAGAGCACAGAGAGAGCTGGGGGAGCAAGGCCAGAGAGGAGTCGGTAGAAGACAGAAAGACCACCTACCTGCCTGTGGTGAGTGAGTGAAAGGCCCTCAGAGATAGCTTCATCGCGGGAGATTCCAATGATTTTGAAAGCCTTGGTTTCAACAGCGTGAAGCCGAGCCAGGTGTGAGGCAGCAGCACCGGCCCATAGGGGAGAACAGTATTCCATTGAGCTGCGGATGAAAGCCTTGTATGTGGTGAGGAGCTCAGGTGTGCCTAGGAAGGACTTTGCACGACGGAGGATGCCCAGTCGGCGACTGGCTTTGGAGGCCAGCTTGGAAATATGGTTTTCCCAGGAAAGATCATGGCAGATAGTGAGACCCAAAAGCTTGAGCGACAGGACTTCTTGGAGAGGATTGTTGAGAAAGTAGATGGGAGGGTTGTCCAGTCGATCTTTTCGGAGAGACAAAGTAAGAGTGTGAGATTTGTCAGGATTGAAAGACATGTTCCACTTGTTTGACCAGTCTGTGATTTTGTCCAGGTCTTCAGAGAGTGAGGAGGCTGCAGACTGCCGATCTGAGGGAAGAGGCATGGAGCGGCAGAGAGTGGAGTCATCAGCAAAGATATAGAGAGGATTTTCCAGAGAGTCGGAGAGATCATTGATAAAGACCAGAAAAAGCACAGGGCCCAGAACACTGCCTTGGGGAACTCCAGCCTGAACAGGAAGGGGAGATGAGAGAAATCCATTCAGGGCCACACGTTGACTATGACCAGAGAGGAAGTCTGCAAGCCATGCATGGAGATTTCCATGGAGATGCATGGAGATTTCCATGGATACCATAGGAGTAGAGTTTGGTGAGCAGAGCTGGGTGCCAGACCGTATCGAAAGCACGTGATATGTCAAGGGAGACAGCTCTGATTTCCTGTTTGGCATTGAGGACCTCCATCCATTGTTGAGACAGCAGAAGCAGCATGTCCAGAGTAGAGTGACCTGGTCTGAAACTAAATTGATGATCAGAGATCAAGCCATTGGAGAAGAGGAAAGATTTCATATCCGAAGCAATGATGGATTCCATGACTTTGCTGATAATTGGAAGCAGGCGGATTGGTCTGTAGTTGCAAGGATCTGTTTTTGCACCTTTTTTGTGTAAAGCGGTAATGTTTGCTGATTTCCAGGATGCTGGCAGATGACCTTGAGCAAAAGATAGGGTGAAAAGAACAGAGAGAGGGTGAGATAGGGTGGCAGAGCAGGATTTTAGGACCCGTGGGCTGATGCCGTCTGGTCCAGTTGCAGAATCAGAGTCGAGGTTTGACAAAAACTCCTCCACCTTGTCAGGAGAGAAGGACACAGAGTCCAGGAGCAGTTGGGTTCGACTGGGAAAGGTGGGAACAGAGAGAGATGGGTTTGGGACTAAAGATTTTGAGGCAAACACAGAGTCGAGGCATTCGGCTTTGTCACGTGCGATGTCAACTGTGTGGCCATTTGAGTTAAGGGAGGGGATGGAGGGGGAACAAACACCAGAAACGGATTTGACCAGATGCCACCAGGATTTTGAGGAAGGAGACAGGTTTGAGAATTCATTCTTGAGTGTGGAGAGATAGTGCTTTCTGGCACTCCTGAGGGTAGACACACACTTGTTCTGAGCTTGGTGGAAGGAACTGAGATTGCCTTCAGTTGGATTAGCCTTCCAAGAGGCAAAGGCAAGTTGTTTCAGGGCAACTGCCTCACCACAAGATTCAGTGTACCATGGACGGGAGGAAGGGTAAGACAACTGAAGACGAGATGGGATAAATCTGTGCATGAGAGAGAGCAGTTTGCTTTGGAAGAATTCCCAGGAAGAATTGATGTCAGAGGCAGTGGAGATGGGAGACCAATCCAGACGATTGATGGCTGCTTGAAGACCGTCCCAGTCGGCCTGAGTGAAATGACAGACTCGTCGACGCTGAGGAGGCTCTCTGAGAATGGCCAGAGAGATGTCCACTTTGACAAGCACATGATCAGAAGATCCGATTGGAGCAGAAGAGCAGCAGACATTAGCAGGGAAGTTTGTCATAACCAAATGGCCACTTCACTCTACTCTGGACATGCTGCTTCTGCTGTCTCAACAATGGATGGAGGTCCTCAATGCCAAACAGGAAATTAGAGCTGTCTCCCTCGACATATCACGTGCCTTCGACACGGTCTGGCACCCCGCTCTGCTCACCAAACTCTCCTCCTTTGGTATCCATGGAAATCTCCACGCATGGCTGGCGGACGTCCTCTCTAGTCGTCGTCAACGTGTGGCCCTGAATAGGTTTCTCTCATCTCCTCTTCCTGTTCAGGCTGGAGTTCCCCAAGGCAGTGTTCTGGGCCCCGTGCTTTTTCTGGTCTTCATCAATGATCTCTCTGACTCTCTTGAAAATCCTCTCTATCTCTTTGCTGATGACTCCACTCTCTGCCGCTCCATTCCTCTTCCCTCAGATCGGCAGTCTGCAGCCTCCTCACTCTCTGAAGACTTGGACAAAATCACAGACTGGTCAAACAAGTGGAACATGTCTTTCAATCCTGACAAATCTCACACTCTTACTATGTCTCTCCGAAAAGATCGACTGGACAACCCTCCCATCTACTTTCTCAACAATCCTCTCCAAGAAGTTCTGTCGCTCAAGCTTTTGGGTCTCACTATCTGCCATGATCTTTCTTGGGAAAACCACATTTCCAAGCTGGCCTCCAAAGCCAGTCGCCGACTGGGCATCCTCCGTCGTGCGAAGTCCTTCCTCGGCACACCTGAGCTCCTCACCACATACAAGTGGTGAGGTCATGAGATCACGGCGAGGTCACATCTTTTCGAAGCTGCTCCATGCGCTCACGCTTTCGAAGCTAAGTGATATTTCTCAATTGTGTTTTTGTCGAGACTGTATCTATCTTTCGGTGTATGTACCGAAAGCGTATCTTTTGGAAAATTTTCGGTGCTAATTTTTCGTACATGTATACACAATCGTCGGTTAATGGTATCGAGTATTCTGCGGCCTAGTACTCGTAGGCTTAGACTACCGTACCGTCTCCGACCTTGTGGTTTGTTTTTCTCTCAGCGATTCGTCGAATGCGCTGAAATTATTTTCGTTCTCTGTTCCATACCAGTCGTTCACCCCGTACCTCCTTGTTTAATATCTGTACTCACAAAAAAAAAAAAAAACCCAAAAAATTTTTTCCTTCCCAGGTCTTATTCGTTTATTTGTTGTTCTTTTTGTTCGTTCGTTCTTCGTTCGCGATCACGCGGTTAGAAATGTATAATCTCTCCCCTGAACAACTATTTTCTCTCATCTATATTATAATAGCCGTAGATGATTCTGTCTGTCTGTCTGTCTATCTGTTGGGTGTCTGTCCGGGGTGTGGCTTACTCGGTTTGCAGAGTAGCTCCACCCATAGCTCCACCCATTCTGGGAGTGGCTATAAACAAATATCCACCATTTTATTAACTCGCATAGCTTTGAGTCCTGTTTTGTAGGCCCGTGGTGTCTTGCTCTCCCCCAGTTTTATTTCAAATCAAATTCGATAAATCATTTCATTTTTCACAGTCGCTAACATAGTTTTAGACTCGGTTGAAAAAAAACGGGAAGAAAATCTGATGAAAGTTGCCGTTTATAGAACGAAATGAATTCTCAAAGGCCTGTAACTTCAAGGCCATTGAGTCTCTCTCACGCCTTTATCTCCAATCTAACTCACCATATGATTTCATTTTTATCGATGGTTTTACTTTTAGACTCGGTGTCAGCAATAATTGAGAACAATCCACACACGCGGGAAAATGCAGAGATATATTTTTTAAAATCGCGTCATGGTGTATCATACACCGCCCAACATGACACCGCCGGCAATGTGTCGACATATATTAAAAATTCGCTTTTGCTTTTCCGTTATGATATATTACTATTTCGTTTGATGATAGTCGTCACAAAAACGTCAACAATGATGCCGACATATATTTCTTCGTTTTTATTTCATTCAACATATTAGCCGGAAGTAAAATATGTTTCAGGAAATTACCGAGAGATATTTCTTCGTTTTTTTTATTAGTTATGTGCGCATACACTTTAAATAGGTTTATTTGAAATCTTTAATTTTCCACAAACATTCCACACACGCGGGAATATGCAGAGATATATTTTTTAAAATCGCGTCATGGTGTATCATACACCGCCCAACATGACACCGACGGCAATGTGTCGATATCTATTTTAAATTCGATATATCATTTCATTTTTCACAGTCGCTAACATAGTTTTAGACTCGGTTGAAAAAAAACGAGAAGAAAATCCGATGAAAGTTGCCGTTTATAGAACGAAATGAATTCTCAAATGCCTGTAACTTCAAGGCCATTGAGTCTCTCTCACGCCTTTATCTCCAATCTAACTCACCATATGATTTCATTTTTATCGATGGTTTTAGAGTCGGTGTCAGCAATAATTGAGAACATTCCACACACGCGGGAAAATGCAGATATATTTTTTAAAATCGCGTCATGGTGTATCATACACCGCCTAACATGACACCGACGGCAACGTGTCGATACATATTAAAAATTCGATATATCATTTCATTTTTCACAGTCGCTAACATAGTTTTCGACTCGGTTGAAAAAAAACGGGAAGGAAATCCAATGAAAGTTGCCGTTTATAGAACGAAATGAATTCTCAAACGCCTGTAACTTCAACTTCAAGGCCATTGAGTCTCTCTCACGCCTTTATCTCCAATCTAACTCACCATATGATTTCATTTTTATCGATGGTTTTGGACTCGGTGTCAGCAATAATTTAGAACATTCCACACACGCGGGAAAATGCAGAGATTTATTTTTAAAAATCGCGTCATGGTGTATCATACACCGCCCAACATGACACCGACGGCAACGTGTCGATATATATTAAAAATTCGCTTTTGCTTTTCCGTTAAGATATATTACTTTTTCGTTTGATGACAGTCGTCACAAAAACGTCAACAATGATGCCGACATATATTTCTTCGTTTTTATTTAATTCAACATTATTAGCCGGAAGTAAAATATGTTTCAGGAAATTACCGAGAGATATTTCTTCGTTTTTTAAAATTAGTTATGTGCGAATACACTTTAAATAGGTTTATTTGAAATCTTTAATTTTCCACAATATAATTTACTTGCCATTTATCATTTGATGATTACGAGACAAATTCCTCTTGAGGATCGTGACAATTCATGCGCTGCGTGGAAACTTCTATTTCCAAAATGAATGAGACGATCGATGAAGAACGCAGACTTGAACAGGATGCAGCAAGAAAACGAATGAGACGGGCGAACGAGTCCATCGACGAACGTCAATGCAAACTTGCGGGGTCACCCGTGGGAATCCCACGGGCATGGATGTGTGTGACATTTCGACATATTGAGTTAGATGCTGCACATTCATTTTTACAAAATGGTTACTGGCAAGTCATCAGATCCAGAAATGGTGTAAAAACCACCGTTTAGAGGCCATTTTTCCCCGCAAAGCGGGGGTTGGCCTTTTCGGGGACCGTGGTAGTTGTTGTTTTTTTGTCCCCTTTTTGAAGCAATGTTTTACGGCCGGATGCCCTTCCTGACGCCAACCCTTTTTGCCGCCTTCAACGACAAACAGGGAATTACCAGTGAACTGGTACTCAATTAGCCGACCTCGGAAGGATGACAGGCTGAGTCAACCCCCCTGGCATTAATTCGGCGATCGACCGAGATTCGAACCCAGGATCCTAAGCCGGCACCCTAGCCGCTAGCCCAACACCAGAAATGGTGTCATGAACACAATTTATTTACGCACAAGCACAAAAGCAAGACGGGCCGATTTCCGATTCCGACGGGCCGACGGGCGAGACGGGCCGATTTCCGATTCCGACGGGCCGATTTGGAGCAAGAAAAAGAACGAGACGGGAGAAAAAGGAGAGAAACGAGACGGGGAAAGCCGATTGGAGAGGCGAGTGAGGCGCGATTGGAGAGGAGTGTGAGGCGCGATTGGAGAGGAGTGTGAGGCACGATTGGAGAGGAGTGTGAGGCGTGATTGGAGAGGAGTGTGAGGCACGATTGGAGAGGAGTGATTGGAGGGGAGTGTGAGGCACGATTGGAGAGGAGTGTGAGGCACGATTGGAGAGGAGTGTGAGGCGCGATTGGAGAGGAGTGTGAGGCGCGATTGGAGAGGAGTGTGAGGCGCGATTGGAGAGGCGTGTGAAGGATTGCAGAGGAGAGGAGTGTGAGGGATTGGAGAGGTGAGGGATTGGAAAGGAGAGGGATGTGAGGGTTTGGAGAGGAGAGGAGTGCTAGGTGGAGAGAGGAGAGTGTCAGGTGGAGACAGGAGAGTGTCAGGTGGAGACAGGAGAGTGTCAGGTGGAGAGGAGTGAGGGGTCACATATTATGTGAAATAAATAAATTCACACCATTTCTGGATCTGATGACTTGCCAGTAACCATTTTGTAAAAATGAATGTGCAGCATATAACTCAATATGTCGAAATGTCACACACATCCATGCCCGTGGGATTCCCACGGGTGACCCCGCTAGTATATTATAATAAAGCGCGATGCTGCGCACGCTAATGCTTACGCAAAGAGCAAGCCGACAACGCGGTTCATAAAAGAGTCTTTATTCAAAGTACTCAAACTGCAGCACTCAGCTGCTCAGGGCTGCGTGCTCCGCGTATATCGTGAGGCCACGCCTCTCTCCCTGGCGTGGCCCATCCCCACTTGGTGTGCGGGGTGATGTCACCGTGTCAGTGCTTTCGTGTCCGCCACAATAACACCCTTTTCTTCTTTTCCTACAAAAGGATGCTTTCGTCTTGCTCACCAAATCTATTCATTCCAAAAAATATATATAATACCATCTCTTACAGTTCCTCCTTTCTACATTCCCTAAACTATCCAGAACTCCATCCCTCCTCCAGTGTCCTCAAACGTATTTTTGACTCGAAGGTCTCAAACTCATTTTGCAAAAAATGTTCGTTTCCCATGAATCGTACACTTTTCAAAATCCAATCTCACCCCTCCCCTCCAAATCCTCCCCATCACCCATCCCTTTCAAATCTCCCCCCTTGCCCCTTCCCTCCCCTCCCTCCTAAACTCCTCCCACACCCCTCCCCTCCGAAACTCTCCCTCGCTCCTCCCCTCCTAGACTCCCCTCTCACCCCTCCTCCTCAAAGCAGCCTCCCTGCTTCTTCCTCCTTCCAACTTTCACCTTCATCTCCCCAAACCTTCTGCCTTGCTCTTCCCCCTCCTCAAATAACACCTCACTGTGCCTCACCCAATCTCCATCAAACCTTTTGTCCGCCCCATTCTTCCCTTTCTCCAAGCTATTCTGAAATCTCTGATACACCTTCAACAGCTCTCCCTACTCCTTCCTCCTCTTCCACATCTTACCCTACCCCTCCCCCCCCCTGTTCTGGACCCGATGCTCCCCCTTCCTCTTCATTAACGGTATGGACCTCAAACATCCGGGGCCTTCGCTCAAACTTGACTGACCTCTCCATACAGGTTGCTTCTGACAAACCAGATGTGATCTGCTTAACAGAAACTTTCCTCCTTCATGATGTCTCTGATGCCTTGGTATCTCTCCCAGGTTACTCCCTCCTCCGGTATGATAGACCTGAGCCTCATCCTGGAGGTGGGGTTGCTATCTTTATAAAAAACTCTCTTCCTCACTCGCCCTCCACTGCCCTCTCTCCACCTCACCCCCAGGAATACCTTTGGCTACGGCTTCCCCTTCGCTCCCACCTTTTGTTCATATGTGTGTTGTACCGTCCACCAATCAGCGATGACTCCATCTACATCTCACTGTCTGATAATATGGACCAACTTCTATCTACCCATCCCAACTCTCTCTTCCTCATATGTGGTGATTTCAATTGTCACCATGCCAGTTGGCTGGGTGTGGGTACCTCTCTCACCAGCCATGGCTCTTCAGCAAAGGACTTCTGCGACTCACTGGGACTGACACAATCTGTCAATTTCCCGACCCGGATCTCAGTCAACGGAGCATCTTCTCTTCTGGATTTGGTTATGGCAAACTTCCCTGAAAATGTCTGCTGCTCTTCTTCTGCTCCAATCGGCTCATCTGATCATGTGCTTGTCAAAGTGGACATCTCTCTGACCATTCTCAGAGAGCCTCCTCAGCGTCGACGAGTCTGGCATTTCACTCAGGCCAACTGGCACGGTCTTCAAGCAGCCATCAATCATCTGGATTGGTCTCCCATCTCTACCGCCTCTGACATCAACTCTTCCTGGGAATTCTTTCAAAGTAAATTGCTCTCTCTCATGCACAGATTTATACCATCTCGTCTTCAGTTGTCATACCCTTCCTCCCGTCCATGGTACACGGAATCTTGTGGTGAGGCTGTTGCCCTGAAACAACTTGCTTTCGTCTCCTGGAAAGCAAATCCAACGGAAGGAAATCTCATTTCCTTTCACAAAGCCCGAAACAAGTGTGTGTCCACCCTCAGGAAAGCCAGGAAACAATATCTCACCATTCTCAAGACCGAACTCTCTTATCTGTCTCCCTCTTCCAAATCCTGGTGGCGTCTGGTCAAATCTATTTCTGGTGTTTGTTCCCCCTCCATCCCCTCCCTCACCTCAAACGGCTTAACGGCTGACTCCGCACGTGAAAAAGCTGAATGCCTCAACTCTGTGTTTGCCTCTAAATCTTGTGTCCCAAACCCATCCCTCTCTGTACCCACCGTACCCAGTCGTACCCAGCTGCTCCTGGACTCTGTGTCCTTTCCTCCTGACAAGGTGGAAAAGTTTCTGTCAACCCTCGACTCTGATTCTGCAACTGGTCCTGACGGCATCAGCCCACGGGTCCTAAAATCATGTTCTTCTGCTCTTTCACTCCCTCTTTCTGTTCTCTTCACCCTCTCTTTTGCTCAAGGACATCTGCCATCTGCTTGGAAATCAGCCAACATCACCGCTTTGCACAAAAAAGGTGCAAAAACAGATCCCAGCAACTACAGACCAATCAGCCTTCTCCCAATTATCAGCAAAGTCATGGAATCCATCATTGCTTCAGATATTAAATCTTTCCTCTTCTCCAATGGCTTGATCTCTGATCATCAATTTGGTTTCAGACCTGGTCACTCTACTCTGGACATGCTGCTTCTGCTTTCTCAACAATGGATGGAGGTCCTCAACGCCAAACAGGAAATTAGAGCTGTCTCCCTTGACATTTCACGTGCCTTCAATACGGTCTGGCACCCTGCTCTGCTCTCCAAACTCTCCTCCTTTGGTATCCATGGAAATCTCCACGCATGGCTGGCGGACTTCCTCTCTGGTCGTAGTCAACGTGTGGCCCTGAATGGGTTTCTCTCATCTCCTCTTCCTGTTCAGGCTGGAGTTCCCCAAGGTAGTGTTCTGGGACCTGTGCTTTTTCTGGTCTTCATCAATGATCTCTCTGACTCTCTTGAAAATCCTCTCTATCTCTTTGCTGACGACTCTACTCTCTGTCGCTCCATTCCTCATCCCTCAGATCGGCAGTCTGCAGCCTCCTCACTCTCTGCAGACCTGGACAAAATCACAGACTGGTCAAACAAGTGGAACATGTCTTTCAATCCTGACAAATCTCACACTCTTACAATGTCTCTCCGAAAGGACCGACTGGACAACCCTCCCATCTACTTTCTCAACAATCCTCTCCAAGAAGTTCTGTCGTTCAAGCTTTTGGGTCTCACTATCTGCCATGATCTTTCTTGGGAAAACCACATTTCCAAGCTGGCCTCCAAAGCCAGTCGCCGACTGGGCATCCTCCGTCGTGCGAAGTCCTTCCTTGGCACACCTGAGCTCCTCACCACATACAAGGCTTTCATCCGCAGCTCAATGGACTACTGTTCCCCCCCTCTGGGCTGGTGCTCCTGCCTCACACCTTGCTCGGCTTCACGCTGTTGAGGCCAAAGCTTTCAGAATCATTGGAATCTCCTGCGATGTAGTCAATGCCGAGGGCCTTTCACTCACTCACCGCAGGCAGGTTGGTGGTCTTTCTGTCTTCTACCGACTCCTCTCCGGCCTTGCTCCCCCAGCTCTCTCTGTGCTCTGTCCCCCCAATATTCCTTCAGGTCGCACAAGATCTGCCTGCAACCCTCTTATGGTTAAACTGCCAAAGTCTAGGCTCTCTGCTCACCTTCACTCTTTCATTCCCCTTTTCTCCCGCCTCTGGAACAAACTCCCCCACTCCCTTCAATCCCACTCCTCCCTCCAGGTCTTTAAAACAGCTGTTCACCACCATCTCTTATCGTCCCCCATCGAAAACCTTGATCTTTTCTACCCCCGGTAATTCACCCCAGAGTCCTTGCAGTGTTCATATGTTTTAATCCTCTCCCACCTCCCCCCAAGTCCTCCCGATGTCCCTGCTCTCAAATGTTGTGTTTGTGTCCTTCCCCCTCTTCCCCCTCTCTTTTGTGTCCTTCCCCCTCTCTCCCCATCTTGTCTGCCGCTCCCCTTGTTTTTTGTGTTTTGTGTGTCGGTTTGTCTTTTTGTGTGATTAATGTTAGCTCTTTCACGAGCCTCGATCTTGTATACAAAAAAAAAAAAAAAAAAAAAAGGCTTTCATCCGCAGCTCAATGGAATACTGTTCTCCCCTATGGGCTGGTGCTCCTGCCTCACACCTAGCTCGGCTTCACGCTGTTGAAACCAAAGCTTTCAGAATTATTGGAATCTCCCGCGATGAAGCTATCTCTGAGGGCCTTTCACTCACTCACCGCAGGCAGGTAGGTGGTCTTTCTGTCTTCTACCGACTCCTCTCCGGCCTTGCACCCCCAGCTCTCTCTGTGCTCTGTCCCCCAAATATTCCTACAGGTCGCACAAGATCTGCCAGCAACCCTATGATGGTTAAACTGCCGAAATCTCGGCTCTCTGCTCACCTTCACTCTTTCATTCCTCTTTTCTCCCGCCTCTGGAACAAACTCCCTCACTCCCTTCAATCCCACTCCTCCCTCCAGGTCTTTAAAACAGCTGTTCACCACCATCTCTTATCTTCCCCCATCCAAAACCTTGATCTTTTCTACCCCCGCTAATTCACCCCAGATCCACCTTGTTTGAAATTCCAACTTCTTTCCTGGAAGTCCTGGCAGTGTCCATATGTTTTATACCTCTCCCACCGCCCCCTTCCCATGCCCCCCCCCCCCCCAAAGCCCTCGCCCTCTCTCAGATCTCTCGATGTCTCCATGTCTCTCGGTCCCTGCTCTCAAATGTTGTGTTTGTGTCCTTCCCCCTCTCTCCCCATCTTGTCTACCGCTCCCGATGTTATATGTTTTATGTGTCGGTTTGTCTTTCTGTGTGTTTAATGTTCGCTCTTTCACGAGCCTCGATCTTGTATACAAAAAAAAGAAAAAAAAAAGAAAAAAAAAACCAAGTCTAGAAGAGAAGATACTCCATTGGCTGAGATCCGGGTCAGGAAATTGACAGATTGTGTCAATCCCAGTGAGTCACAGAAGTGCTTTGCTGAGGTGCCATGACTGGTGATAGTCTGGGATCCGAGGCCTGGAAATGTGTAAAAAAGTGATTTTGAAGTGACACACCTGCTATAAAATGTTTGACCCCTAGATCATGTCTGTGGGGGTGTTAGCCACCAGAAAAGTGACTTTAGCAAGGTAGTTTGGATTGCGCGAATTCTGTAAGAACGTTTTTTAACTTGGGGCGTCAACTGTAAAAAAGCAAGAAATTTAGGGGTAGGGGAAATTCAATTGACCATATATCCCATAATACAGGGGTGAGTGCAACAAATTACCACTCATTCTTTTTGTTATAAAGTTGGCTTTTATATGAAACATGATTCAACGTGATTGGACCATCCATGAGGTCAGCAGAGGTCAAAAGGTCACGGAAAGTGGGTTAAGCTGAAAATTTAGCTCCTTTATCAAATAATTCACATATGTATATGTCACAATATGTTCTTTGCATCCCTCTACTGTTTCTGGCCTATATTGATCGTAATAGTGATGGTTTACTGTGGTGGTTGATGCTTTTCATCTTTTGTGTGGTGCTAGTGATTATTATGCTACATTTGTTTCAGCAACTTGCTTCACTCTTGCTGATCTTTATGATAACCATCGATCTTCAGCCTCCCTAGCTGGAGCAAGCTTCCTTCTTGTCAATTATTATTTACCACTCAACCAACGACATATCGAAATTCCCGTGTGGAAGCACTGAATGACATATCGAAAGTGAAAACCGGTAGCCATATTCCTTTTTCTGTCAGGAGCTGAATGGAATGCTGATTCCCATCCAAAAACCATAAAGTAAGAGCGAAATATGAACTTAGAATAGTTAGATAAGAACATTATATAGTTAGGAATATTTTGTACATATTTTCCTGTCATTCAAGCAATTATCGGTTCACTAGCGTTCGAGAGAAAAGTATAGGTAAATTTGACTAGTTTCCTCATTGAATCTTGAAATGTTATAACGTTGTGAAATCATGATATTTACGAATCTAATATATTTCACAGTCGACCCTGATTTACTACACGTGATGGTGTTGATTGGTTTTGTGTGGCGTGGGGAATATGTTTCATTCTGGCCTGGCACCAGGTTCGCCCGAAGATTCACCTGATGCGAATACAACATTATTAATTTTGTTCCATTTGTGGATTGTATGAAGTCTTAGAGTGTCTTTTTATTTCTTACAGGTGCTGACCCCTGGCGTATAAAGATGGAACCTGTGGCTGTGATAGCTGGTAAAGGAAACAAACGCAAACTCTCTTCTAGTGTAAGTGACTATTCGAAATGTATCGTCTGCCAAAGTACAACAGATGATCAGGGACCTCTGTATAACCTGACGAAGAGAGGGTTCACAACATTCAAGAACGCGGTGGAAATAAGGAAGGATGACGTTTACAGCAGAGTGTGGGACGATCTGCAGAATCAGGACCAATTTCTTTCAAAAGGACCAATGTGTCACGAAAAATGCCGCAGTAGTTACACCCTCAAACGGACTTTGGACAATCTAGTATCCGCCAAATGGTTTAAAGCCGAGCAAGGAGAAACATCAGGTGAACGGGAGGGCAGGAGGAGTTTAACGGACTTTAAGGCAGTGTGTTTCCTGTGTGAAAGGGAACGCGATTCCAAAGGTGATAGGACATTAACTTTAGTCAGCACAGTTGACAGGCAGAAGTCAATCCATGATAAGGCAAAGGTGTTGAGGGATGAGGCGGTCCTTTTGAAAATTGAGGGCCATGGTGATTATTGTCTTGACCTCATAGCTAACGATTTCCGCTATCACTTGAGGTGTATGAACAATTTCATGAACAGACGATGTAAAGCTTTGGAACAGACATGTGACAATAAAGGTGTCACTGAATATGACAAAGGCTTCCAAATGCTTGTTTCAGAAATTTCACCTGGACTTCTTATTAACAAGCATGTCTACCACCTTGGCCAGCTGACCAATAGATTTACGGAACTTCTCTCACAACAGGATGTAGTCAGTAAGAAACCCTACAGAACTGATAGGTTGAAAAAGCGATTGTTGAAGCACTTTGAGTCTGACATTCAGGTCATCACATTGAAGGGTAGAGATACGTTAATATGTGCATCTTCTTTGACCGTCAAAGAGCTCTGTGATGAAGTAGTCTCTCTGCAGACTGAATTAGATGAGTGTGAGCTTCTTCCAGATGACGAGGAAGAGGAGGTACTGCTCACAAACGTGTCAAACAGTTCATACCATGTGGCAAAACACTTGAGGGCTGAAGTGAAAAAATTCGGAAAGGTAGGGTGTGCAATCCCAGTCAGTGATGAAATTGAAATCTCATATGAAGGTGCCTCTAGTCAAGTCCCGGTCGACTTGTACAATCACTTGGCATGGTTACTAACAGAGGGAGATGAGTGTCTCGGTGAAGATGGCAAAGTCGAGCTTACCAAAGATGATGAAGAGAAGGTACTGAATTTGGCACAGGACATTGTAGGATGTCTTAGCAGGCAGCCACTTCCCAAACACATCGGTGTTGCCCTACATATTCTGAAGCAAACATGTAGTAAAAACCTTGTGACAATGATTAACAAATTTGGACACTGCATCAGTTATCCCACTGCTCAGCGACACATCACAACAGCCGCCAATGATGTTTCTGAATGAGAAGAAAGGGAAGGGTTGTTCATTCCAACAAACATCACACCAGGACACTTTACCCACTACGCATTGGATAACTTAAACTTCCATTCAGAGACACAAGATGGTGGTAGTTTTGATGCTACAACAAATATAATTTATCAGTACACATTTGAGGGAGAAGGAAGTGGGGGCAGTGCCCCTTAAGAAAACCAGGAAACTGACTATCGGTGAACCAGACAAATTCGTTCCAGTAAGTAGTAAACTGACACTGAAGGACAGAAGACAGGCTAGGTCATTATGTGATATTGAACTTCCTCATGATGACAAGGGGGAAGCCTGCTTTCTAGCTGACAAGAACATCGTTTGGTTCCTACTGAGGATGTGTCCAACACAGTTGATGACGGGTGAAAACGACAAGGACACTGGTAGCCTGACACGGAGCAGCTTCTTTGAATACAGTTCTGGGCAACATACAGAGAAAACAAAGATTGGTTATGGACCATTGCTTCCACAAAACCCAACCAACGCAGATGTAGTCCAGACCTCATTGGACTACTTTGTCTCCTTGAGTCTTAAGATGGGTCAGGCTAAGACGGTGGTGACTTGTGACCAGGCGATATATGACATAGTAAAGGGGTTGTTTCGGAAGGAATCGGAAAAGTACAAAGATGTTATTGTTCGACTTTGAGGATTCCATATTGCCCAGAACTTCTAGGGATCTATTGGATTTTTCATAATGGAGAGTGGCATAGAGGACATTCTGGTTTCTAGTGATATCTGTGGTCGAGGTACAGCCAATAAAGTCATGGCAGGAAAAGATTATTATAAGATGGTCCGTTATCATTCATGGTTGAGTGAGGCATTGTTCATGCTGAAGTGGGAGGCATTTGAGAAATGGCTGTTGTTCGAGAAGACTGAGGAGACACTTTCTTTGCTTTCGTCTCTGCTTGAAAGTCTTAGAAATGCCTTTGACAGGAAAGAGAAGGACGAATTTGCTGCACTCATGAAGGAAGTCATGAAATGCCTAGAGTCACTGGAGTCGCTCTGGGGAGATTTTGAGAAAGGATTAGGAGTGACAGCCCATCTTTGGAGCATGTACATAGACATGGTGCTTATCCTAAGGCGTTACATCCATGCTGAGAGAGCTGGGCTGTGGCAGCAGCACTTACAAGAGGTACAGAATATGCTACCCTATACCATTGCTTCCGGCCATAGTAAGTACATGTCCTGCCTTCCGATCTATCTCAGTGAGATGCAAAAGCTTCCAGAAACAGCACCAGAAGTGCACGAGGAGTTTGCAGCTGGCAAATTCACAGTTCACCAGACTGCAGGAGACTTTAATGGTGTGTGGACAGACCTTGCCCTTGAACAGACCTACAATAGGGAAGGCAAAACAAGCCTCTTTAAGGGTATAACACAGTCTGAATCAGCACGAGAAAAGTACATCAAGGCTCTACCGTTCATGACCTCTGTCTCTGAAAGTGTAAAACAGATGGCACACATGGCCTCGCCGCAATCTGACCACCACGAGAAGCTGAGGAAAGACGACATGGAAGCCGTGTTGCAGATCAAATGGACCGTGGAAGGGAAGATGCAAAACCCATTCGATCCTTCACTTGTGACAGATAAACTAATGAACATATCCACAGGTCAGATTCTTGCAGCAACTACCCTGGTAGCTGCCAAACGTCTAGGCTTGGAGGCAATGGATGCTGCCACGACGACGAATGCAGACAAGATTGTCCAACCGAAGATAGAAACATTCGCCACGCATCTGAAGAAAAGTAAGAAAAAGATGGACACTGTGAAAGAAGTCATCAGAGAGGAGAGTGCAGTGACAAGGGCACTTTGTTTCGCACAGGACCTGAGTGATGAGGCACGGACTGAGGCATTTAGTTACGAATGGCTTGAGTACCCTCCCTCGTTGTTTGAGCCAGAGAAGGATGGATTTTCCATGCGCAAAGGTTGCAAATCCAACTATCTATCCACTCTACAGGCAGAGGTTGCCGAGTCATGGGAACTGTTGAAAGAGTTGCCTCCTTCTGCATCTGATGCAGTTTATGTAGTCGATGCAATGGCATTCATCCAGCGGTTCAACACACTTGGTTCGAGTACATTTGACCAACTTCAGGAAAGGTACAGGAACAAACTCTTGAACATGAAACCCAGACATTGCACTGAAGTGCATTTCGTGGGCGATCAATATGATTTTGGGTTAAAGAGTCTAAAAGGGGATGAACGCCAGAGACGGGAGTCAAATACCAACTTGCCAGAGTTTGTTCCAGCGGACATCATGAAAATCCCTGATTGGAACACATTCCTGTCAAACCCTTGTAACAAGACCAATCTGCTGTCGTATCTTGCTTCACATTGGTCCCAGGAGTCATCCTGGCCTGATGGCTTCTGCCTGGTCCTTGGGGTCAACGCCCAGGCAACTCGTATGACGCAGACGGAACATACCAATGTTGATGAGCTGTACTGCCCTAACCACGAGGAGGCGAACACCAGAATCTTTGCTCACATTGCTAGCTGTGACAACAGCGTAGTTGTCATTCAGGCTACAGATACAGATATCATCGTCTTGTCAATGTATCATTTCCCTCGGTTGACAAACGTTGTTGAGTTATGGGTGGAAAAGGATGATCTGTTCCTCCCCATCCATGACTTGGTGAATGAGTTGGCCAAAGCAGTTGGAAAGGACGTATTGGCACTCACAGACACACTGCTCATCTCCTACATTCTGTCAGGTTGTGATTTGGTGAGCTATCCTTTCAAACGGGGTTAGAAGAGAGCAGTGAAAGTCGCACTCCAGCATGTTGACAAACAGCCAGCGTTGTCCAATTTCATCCGACATGAATCCGGACCTTCTGCACATGATCAGGTGATAACTGAAGCACGAAGCTTCTTTTGTGATCTCTACGGCAAGCCAGGGTATTCATCCCTGGATAAGCTCCGCGCCCACTTGTTTGCATCTAGCAAACTAGATCTGCGCTCCCTTCCTCCAACAGAAGATGCTTTTCACTTCCACGTTCTCAGGAGCCTTTGTCAGATCAGCTAATACAAGCAAGCTTCACTCAGCAATCCAGTGCTTCTTCCACCTGAAGAGTATGGCAGGAGTGTGGATGGTGACAGGTTAATTCCTGTCATGAAGAGCAAGCCATCAAAGCCTTCTGCTGCGAAGTTGAAGTACTGCAAATGTAAGAAGAAACCGAACTGCCTGAGGAATTGCCCTTGTGCGAAAGCTGGAGTACCATGCATCATTGCATGTGCCTGCAATGGCGACAGAGAAAAATGTGGACGGCTTCTGACTGATGACGGTGATGATGATGAGTAAATAGAGGTAATGACACTTTTCCAGACAGTATGTGGTATGACTTGTCGTTTTAAAACATGTTGAAGAGTACCGTGCAAATAGATAGTGTGAATGCCCGATTTTGGTGATTTTTTAAAAGTTATGCAAATCTAAAGTGACATACATGCCAGTAAGTTAAGTTCAGTCGGGGCATTTCTTTCCCAAAAACATCAGAGGGGTACAAACAACATATTTTGTGTGTAAAGTTTTGGCTAGATTGAGCTTGAAGTATGAAAAATGTGATTTTATTTACTAAAAGAGCTAAACGTTTAGCTTAACCCACTTTCCGTGACCTTTTGACCTCTGCTGACCTCATGGATGGTCCAATCACGTTGAATCATGTTTCATATAAAAGCCAACTTTATAACAAAAAGAATGAGTGGTAATTTGTTGCACTCACCCCTGTATTATGGGATATATGGTCAATTGAATTTCCCCTACCCCTAAATTTCTTGCTTTTTTACAGTTGACGCCCCAAGTTTAAAAATGTCCCTACAGAATTCGCGCAATCCAAACTACCTTGCTAAAGTCACTTTTCTGGTGGCTAACACCCCCACAGACATGATCTAGGGGTCAAACATTTTATAGCAGGGGTGTCACTTCAAAATCAAATTTTGAGGTCTCGGATCCCAGACTATGAGAGAGGAACCGACACCCAACCAGCTGGCATGATGACAGTTGAAGTCACCACATATGAGGAAGAGAGAGTTGGGATGAGTGGATAGAAGTTGGTCCATGTTGTCAGACAGTGAAATGTAAATGGAGTCATCACTGTTTGGAGGACGGTACAGAACACTTATGAACAAAAGGTGGGAGCGGAGAGGACGCCGTAGCCAGAGGTACGCCTGGGGGTGAAGAGGAGAGAGGGCAGTGCAAGGAGAGTGAGGAAGAGCGTTTTTGATAAAGATAGGCACCCCACCACCAGGACGAGGCTCAGGTCTATCATACCGGAGGAGGGAGTAACCAGGAAGAGATATTAAGGAATCAGAGACATCTTGAAGGAGGAAAGTCTCTGTTAAGCAGATCAAGTCTGGATTGTCAGAAGCAACCTGTATGGAGAGATCAGTCAGGTTTGAGCGAAGGCCCCGGATGTTTGAGGTCCATACCGTTAATGAAGAGAGAGGGGGAGCATCGGGTACAGGACAGGGGAGGGGAGGAGTAGGGTAAGATGAAGGATGAGAGGGGGAGGTAGGGAGAGCAGTTGATAGTGTGTCAGAGATTACAGAAGAGTTCCAAGAAAGGGAAGGATGAGGAGGATGAAAGGTTTGATGGTGAAGGGATGAGGCACAGTGAGGGGTTGTTTGAGGGGGGGCAGAGGAAAGTAGAAGGTTGGAGGGGGGGGTGGATATATGAGATAGAAGGGAGACGAAGTGGGGAGGAGGCAGCTTTGAGGAGGAGGGGGGAGGAGGGAGAATTGGAGAGGAATGGTATGGGGGGAGATTTGAATGGGAGGGGTTGGGGGGGAGTTTTGAAGGGGAGGAGTGAGGTGGGAGTTTAGGAGGGGAGGGGCAAGGGGGGAGTTTAGGAGTGGAGGGGCAAGGGGGGAGTTTAGGAGTGGAGGGGCAAGGGGGGAGTTTAGGAGTGTAGGGGCAAGTGGGGGGAATTGGAGGGGAGGGGCAAGGGGGGAGTTTAGGAGGGGAAGGGCAAGGGGGGAGTTCAGGAGTGGAGGGGCAAGGGGGGAGTTTAGTAGTGGAGGGGCAAGGGGGGAGTTTAGGAGTGTAGGTGCAACGGGGGGGATTTGGAGGGGAGGGGCAAGAGGGGAGTTTAGAAAGTGGATGATTCATGAAAGACGAACATTGATAACAAATTGGGTTTGTTGTGATTTTCAAGTTAGCAATCCGATTCAGAACGATGGAGGAGGGGTGGAATGAATGTGAATTTAGACCATGTAGTGAGGGAGACGTATAAGAGATTGAATTTCTTTTTTTTGACGTGGAATGAGTTGGAGAGGAAATTGAAAAAAGCCTTTTAAATAGGAAGAAAAACAGCGTGTTGTAATATACCACTGAATAAAACACTGAAGGGGAAAGTTTAAACATATTTAAATAATATTTAAACAGAACCGTGAACAATCTTATATGCACAAAATACCAACGGGGGGAGAGCCGAGAGGGACCACCACGAGTCACGTGAACAGGGCAAAAGGTGGATGGCAAGGAGATAATGTGGGCGGGGTGAACAGCACACCTGGACAGAAAGTACAGGATGAGACAACAGCACACGTGGAGAAAGGAAAATAAATGTTTTTGGTTGTTTTTTTGTTGTTTGTTTGTTTTTGGGGGGGGGGGGTGGTGGGGATTTAAAACGTAAGACAAAGAGTATTATGTTCGGGGTAGAAGGGAAAAAACTAAGAGCCAAGCAAAACACGATGTAGGGAACTTAAGTTAACAAACACCGACGGGGGTACAAGGCCGCACACGCGGAGCAGAACACGATTAATTAATTACGAGTTACAGGAAATTCAAACCAAAACTAACTATAAACAAACAATAACGCATGGACGATAAAATAACGAGTTGAAATTTGACAAACACACGAATGAAAAAATAACCGCTTTGGATGCCCGGAGAGAACCAAGCCTCAAGGTCGGAAGCTTCAACAACTAGGCCGCGTGGCACGAAATACTCGACTATTTTTTACAGGTATTTTTTACAGGTATTACAGGAATTGACAAAGATGTCCATAAAAAGTAAAAATGAAATTATATGTTTCAACTGAACAATCACCAAGTGTTAACAAAAAGTCAAAAGGTTTTTAATATTTTGTTGAAGGAATGACTTTCCATTCCTGGTATACCTTTGTGGCAGTGTCAAGCTGTTGTTCCAAATTATCCTTCTCCTTGCATATCATGATGTAGCTCTGCCTCACGTCATCCAACTCTTGCTCGCATTTCCGAAGCTCTTGCCTGCATACTCGCATTGGTAAAGACTTTAAAGAAAGGGATTCATCTTTTCCACAAATGTAAACTATGACAATCCAAAATGGATACTGGCCATTTTCTAACTGGTTCTACAGATGTTGCCACTCACTAAACTTGTGAAAAATGTCTGCCATTCATTAAGAGGACAAAAATCGACTACCTTTGGGAAATGTTGCAATTTATTGCGTTCGTCAAGAAAAAAACGATCTTGTTTAAGTAAAAAAATACACAATTTCCTGTCTGTCTGTCTGACCGCGATACATTCCGTCGTTACTTATGCAATCGCAACCAAACTTAACAGGGGGCCTGGGCTAAGGGTCACACGACAGAGATGACAGCAATTTAACTTTCCTTCCTCCCCCGTCCCCCCAAAAAGGAATGAGCTTCCTGCCTCTCCTGCAGGGAATGGATGTACTAGTACCTGAAAAAATCCAATTTCTTTTCACACTGCTCTTGCAGATACGCCACCTCTACATGTAGTTCTTCCCGTAGTTTTTCCTTGCCCGCTTCATGGAAACCCTGGTAAGTACGCTCACACCTGCCACACACATTCTCCGTTGGGACAAGAGTCAACAACATTTGCATCAACTATGTGGTGAACCAAAGCAAATGCCTTCACAATACTTATTTGACGTTTGTTTGAAGATCCTATGGTGGGTATACAAGGCATTGTGAGGGCACCATGATGTTGGCACACATAAGTAATTAACTGCTTTCAAGCATACCATAATCGTTGGGTGATTATTGTGCAGAAGTTAAAAAAAAAAAGCAAATTAGTCCTGCAGTACATTTCCATCAACTCCCATTGCAAAAAAATAAAATAAAATATGAATATTAAAAAACCCCACTTTTTAGCAACTTCATTTCACACTTTCACCCTCATCCCCAATTCCACTTCTTTCCCATTCATATCTTCATCCATAAAACCCATCGTTCTGCACCCAGCATGCCAATACCATCAGCACGTGCAGCATTTAATTCCCTATCAAGTCACCTGCATGCAACCTGCATGTTTGATGTAAATCTGCACGATGAAAAATGCATGGACCCTAAAAGCTTTACAAAACCTCATGGACTACGTCTTGATGTACATAATGGGTTCTTTGTCTGGTTGTTGATTTTGACTGTGATCCAAGGCTCAGAGGAACAAGCACATAAGTATGTCACATGCATGCCAATGACTGGAGATATCAGTTTACTTTTACACTAATTAGTAGACAGTAGGCAAACTATGGGATTTAGTAGACAGATTATGGGATTTAAAGCTGGGTTCCCTGCACCATGAACTCTGGGAGAGGTGTAGGGATGGTGGGTGTGTGAGGGGACGAGGGGCGGGGGAGGGGAGCCGACACGAAAGGGCCTTCAATCCAAATCTTGATAATTACCCCACGCACGTGAATGCCAAAGCAGAGTGAATCAATTAGTTCACTTTGACTGTCTGTCGAAGGGCGGAGGAGCTCCCTGTGAGCCAACGGCAATCCATATCCGGTGCCCAACTGTGTCTGCGGACATCCTCCTGCAGTCGGGTTACCTCTTTTTAGGAGGTTGGTGGCAGGATTTGCACTCCAGCCACCATAAAAACATGCCATTCCGCAACAAAGAAAACAAAAAAAAAAAAAAACTGTGCAGCTGCCCTTCGCAGGTCAACTCACCGGATGATGGGATTGAGGCGAAGCCTTTGGGACCCCCATTCTTTGATAAATAGGAGGAAAAGCACGGGGTAACTTTCCTGGGTTGGGTTGTGGAGGTGTGTGTCGGGGTGGTGCTGAGGGGTATGGTCCACCAGACGACGGTCTCCTTGGGTAACCTGAGGCGGTCCCTTCGGGTGGGTACCTGGAACGTACTTACTCTGAGAGGATTTCTGTCTTTAATTCTCCAAGACCTGTCTAAGAAAATCGAAGGGGATTTTCTCTAAGACCTGTCTCTGCCATCATTTGAGCTCCAGCGTTTGAACATCAGTGTTGCAGCACTTTCTGAGGTTCGGAGGCCGGATAGTGGTGAGATCATGGTGGTCGGGTCGCTTTGAACTCTCTCAGAAAGTACTGGTCTGGTCGCTACTATTGGAACACCTACTACTGGTCTGGTTGCTTTGATTGCTACCATGCCCAAGGAGTTGCTATAGCTGTGTCCAATAAGCTGACTCCCATGATAGTCGAGGTAACACCGGTCAACGAGCGTATTATGAGACTGAGGATGCGTCACTCTTTGGGTGTCATTTCCCTAGTCTTTGTATATGCTACGACTGAGGAAAGTGGTCTCACCGTAAAGGAAGCATTCTACGCCATGGTCGAGTCTGTGGTTGATCAGTGCCCCAGGAGAGATACTCTTCTCATCTTGGGGGATTTCAATGCATCGACTGGCACCGATAGGGATGGTTATGAGGCATGTGTTGGTCCCCATGGATCTGGGACTGTGAACCACAATAGCACTAAGTTCCTCGGCTTTGCAAGAAGTCATGGACTTAGGGTGGCTGGCTCATGGTTTCAGTGCCCACAGGCTCATCGCTGGACTTGGTATTCCAATGCTGGTGGTGTGGCGAAGGAGATTGACCATGTGCTCAATGATGTTCGATGGCGGATGCTTCAGAACTGCAGGGTCTACCGGAGTGTTCAGTTCCTCAACACTGACAACAGGCTTGTTGTAGCAACTCTGAAGTTGCAGCTCAAATCCAAGAGAATGCTATCATCCCAGCCGAGGTGGGATGTGGGCAAGCTCAAGGAGGAGAGGGTAGCTGAGGAGTTTGCGAGCAGGTTGAGGGGGTTTTGGGAGGTCTGGATGCTTCGGGGGATCCTAAGGAGTTGTGGAGTGCCTTCAAGACCACCATCCTTGATGTTGCCGGTGGCTGTCTTGGAACCCACCATCACGCGAAGAAGAATTTGTCTCTCAGGAGACGCTTGATACCATCGACCAGAGTCGCAGGGACAGGCTCGATGGCAGAGCTGAACTGTTCTGGGAGCTGAGGCATAAAACTGTACGCTCACTAAGGGCGGACAAGGAGGCCAATGTGCGAGGAATCTGTGAAAGGGTAGAGCATCACTTGTGGACATGCGATTCTCGTCCTGCTTACAGAGGAATCTGTGCATTACGTTCCTCTAAGCCTGCCCATAGGTGCACTGCCGTTAGTGCAGAGGGTGGTGGCCTGACAGAGGAGTCTGAAGTGAAGGCCCACTGGGCCGGTTACTTTGAGCGGCTGTACCAGACTGACCCACCGGCTGTCGAGTTGGATGTCAGGGATGTTGCTATCCCAAATGCTGACCCCCCAATTAACTGTGAACCGCCTTCACTTGTGGAAATCCAGGTGGTGGTGAACCGGCTGAAAGGGGGCAAGGCTCCTGGGATTTGTGGCATCCATGCTGAACTTTTCAAGGCAGGTGGAAATGCTGTACTTGAGTCGTTGCATGCAGTTCTGTGCTCTGTTTGGAGCACAGGCATCATCTCAACTGACTGGAATAGGGGCCTTGTTGTCCCCCTCTGGTAAGGGAAGGGTGATCACCAGGAATGCAACAACTACCGAGGGGTGATGCTACTCTCGGTGCCGGGCATGGTCTTTACTTGGATCATTCTTGAGAGGGTTCGCCACCATCTGCTCAAGCACCAGCCACCAAAGCAGTTGGGCTTTACACCAAAGAGGTCAATGATTGAACGTATCTTTGCGCTTCGGGTCCTCACCGAACGCAAGGGAGAGTTTCGCCAGGGGCTGCTTGCAGCCTATGTTGATCTCCGCAAAGCGTTCGATTCGGTGAATCAGGATGCCCTCTGGAGGATTCTTTGTCTTCGTGGGGTGCCACCAACGCTGATCAATCTGATCTCTGAACTATACTCTGGTACTGAGAGTGCTGTGAGGTGTGATGGCTCCATCTCTGACTTATTTCCAGTTGTTACTGGAGTTTGGCAGGGGTGTGTACTGGCTCCCACACTCTTCAGGGCTGTATGGACTGGATTCTGGGGAGGATGTCGGAGAGGTCAGGCTGCGGTGCATCATTTGGGAGTGTCAAGATCTCTGACCTTCATTTCGCAGATGATGCAGTCATCTTTGCGGAGACACCGGATATTCTTACGGGGGCCCTCCAGGCACTGAATGAGGAGGCGGGGCCGCTGGGATTACGGATTTCCTGGGTCAAAACCAAGATCCAGGCTTTCAATGACATCTTGGATGCTGTGCCTGTTTGTGGCGAAAATGTTGTGGCGAAGAGATTCACTTACCTTGGCAGTGTTATTCATGTCTCTGCATGTTGCGAGCGAGAAGTTGATAGGCGTCTGGGTCGGGCCTGGGGAGTCATGGATTCACTGGATCATGAGGTGTGGTGCTGTCAGTATCTATGTAGGAGGATGAAAGTTAGAGTCTTTAAGTCCTTGGTGCTTCCAGTCTTGCTGTACGGATGCGAGTCTTGGACGCTTACCAAGGGCCAGAGAATGAGACTTAACTCCTTTGGAACCAAGTCTCTTCGGAGAATCCTTGGGTATTGCTGGTCGGACTTTATATCCAAAAAGCGGTTGCTGGGAGAGACCCAGATGCGATTTGTTTCCTGTATGGTCCATGAGCGTCAGCTGCGGCTGTATGGACATGTGGCTCGTTTTCCGGACGCTGATCCAGCTCAGCAGATACTCTCAGCAAGGGAGCCTCGTGAGTGGAGGAGGCCAACGGGCAGACCACGTGCCTCGTGGTTGCAGCAGGTTGATCGGCATCTCAAGGAGATAGGGATGGGCCAAGCACCAGCCTGGGGGATGGCCAGACAGAGGTGCCTGGAGTACCGTTGGAAAGTGGATGCGGCGACGCGCTGCTCCGGCACATGCTCCCATACCTGACCTGACCTGACTGTCTGTCTGTCCACAGACATTCGTCTATGATTGAGAAACAGCTTAATTCCAATTGAATATTATATTTTGGACCCTGTAGAATGCAAATCAGAACAAGCCTGCAGCTTAGTAGAACTTTGGCTCTGAATTTGACAAATTGTACGGAATCTCATCCAGATCGCACAATCTCATCCACCAATATGGAAGTCTGCTTTTTCAGCATCAGCTGGAAATATTTTGTTTGGAATATAAAATATTAATGAGTAAAAAATTAATCTGCCATTTCAGATCACATTAATATTGTGCTGCAACAAAGTTAAATAGCATAAAAGTTACCTCTCTAGGGCCTCTTGCTTATCCTTGTCAAAATCTGCAACCATTTCCTGAATCTGTAACTGCAACTGACGGTTTGTATCCATCAAATGCTCCTCATTGGTTGCAAACTCTTGCAGCCGTTGAGAGGTCTCCTGCATGACAATTACCAAAAAATGAATCAATAAATGATATCATCATCATAATCATCATTAAGATAATCAATTAATCAATAATCCCTGGCATCCTCGCTGGAAGCCCACGGCCCGAAGGAAGCCGGCCACTCCGCCAAGATTCCACAATAAACCGAAAATAGAATAGACGTCGAAGAATTGTTAAGATTGTGGGAGTTGAAGTGAGGTTGTGATTGGGTAGTTTACGGTGTCTGGTTCAAGGCGACCGTGGGCAGAGAGGGTCTCAAGTTGGTTTGTGTTGATGTGTTTTGAGGACGGCGTGGTAATCAGAACAGAGCCTTGGCTAGTGGTACTCTGGAGGAATGTGGAAGGGTTTGTTCGGATGGATGGAATATGGAGTGTAGTTCCTTGAACATTTAATTGTTGTTCTGTCATTGAAAAAGCTGCCGTGGTGATGTGATTGTGAATGCTTTCTGAGATATTGTGTTTTGGGGTGGAGGTGGCACGTTTGAGACGATAATTTTAGCAAAGTCGCATTGTATTAGCATGTTTAGGGGAAAAAATCCCAACAACAAAAAAATGGGCATTTCATTCCACCTTTTACATTCTTCCTCACCACAGTTGTTAGACGTTTGCCACTGTAATTACAAGATCCTGTGAATGCTAAACAAAAACACAGGCCTCTGCCAAACACTCTTTCATAATCCATTGTGTCGTCACATTGCAAAAAGACATTCTTCTCACATAGCTGTATGCCTCAGGTTGAGAGGCACTGGAGCCGGTGGCTTTTCTGGCATCACAACAGCTAATCTGTATTCAAAAAGTCATAGCATGTTTGCAGCGAGCCCGCAAAGACTGGATTATTCTCGTTTTCTTTGGAAACACGAGACATACGGAACCCCATTTCATATTTAAAGGAACTAATATACGCAGTTTCGATCCAACGAGCACAGACAGAGCATCTGGTATCAAGGATCATTCACTGATGCACTCCGCCAACCAAATCAAATAAAACTCCAACCTGACTTAGACCACAGGAGTGGTTAATGTAAAGAGGGAAGGCTAGTGACATGTATCTGTGGGAATTCTGTGGGAAGCCATATTTGCATGTCATTTTCAAAGATCGCTCAGATCAAGTAACAATAATAATCGTTCAACATGCAACATTAAATTTAACAATTATTGTTAAATTAAATGTTGCATGTTGAACTTATCGATTGGGGGAAGGGGGTTCGATAGCCATGGTGTGCATGCATGTGACTAAGCAATTTTTGAACTTTTACTTCATAGTTTATTTCACAATTTAAAAGATGATGCTCAATTACTAGTGACGAGTATATTGATCACCGGAGAAAGGATATTAATATTTCATGTGAAGAGTTCATAACTGAGGATGAAACAATAATCATCTGGTAAAATAACAAATAAAAACCAAAAAAAACGTCTTTTTGTATTCAAAGTCAAGGCTCATGGAAAGGCCAGAACAAAACAAAACAAAAGCAACAAAAGAGAGAGGGGGGGGGGGACATCGACAGCAGGGCTGAGGGACAAATTATAGATGTGGGTAGAATGCGGGTATGGGAGAACGCAAAGAATGGACATGGATACAGAAGCAAACTCCCAGGAAGGAAAAACTGGATTTTGGAAGGAAGTGGGCTTTGGGAGGGTTTACAGTGGTAGAAAAGATCATGGTTTTAGATGGGGGATGATCTGAGATCGTGGTGAACAGCTTAAAGACTAACAGGGAAGAATGAGGATGGTTGGTAAACTTTAATTTTTTTAATAATTAAAGTAAAACATCCACTATATAAAGTGAGCAGCTCATACTGAGATGTATTATTAATCAATTCAGTCATCAGCAAATTACAATACAGGAGACAAAGCAGTGTTCAAGCTAGAAATGGTGCTGAAAATATATATCTGCACGATACAATTTCCAAACCTTCAATTCCTCGTGTAGAGCTTGATTGTTCTGTTCCGCCTTCTTCAACTCTCTATGCAACAAATTATCTCCTTTAGACAAGTTCCCAAGGCCTTCCAGCTGTTTCTCTAATATTTGGCATCTTCCCTGCTCCACAAAAATGAAAGCAATGACTACTGCAGTTTAATACCTTTGTTAACACAATGTAGAAATACATTTCTCAGCAATAAAAATACAAAATACAAAGGGTCACACGATATTAAAGCAAAGCAAACGCCACAAAGAACATCACTTTTTGGTTCCCTACCTTACAGTTTCCGGTTTGGCATGAAGTTGTAGAAGAGACAGTAACCAGTGTTGGCCAGTAAAATTAACTTTGTGTCCAATTTTGAAGGTGATTGGTTACACCTGAGCTAATTTATAATTGCTATTACAAGGAGGGTGGACACTTATCCAACCAAGATATTCTACTTTTGCATTTTAAATTAATTTTCTGAAATTTGTAGAATTGTGGGTTACCAAAAAGGTAGAAAAGTCTGATTTAACGTATTTTAATTCCAGGCTATAAGGCAACAAAAGGTGAAATTTTGAAAGGGGGTGTAGACGTTCCATAGGCAGTGTGATAATAATATTTAATTATTGATTATTTTCAATTTTTTTACGTCTGTTAAATAGTAATCTCTTAAATATTTGAAATATTATATATAGGTATTTATTTGCTTTTTCATTCGTTGTAAATCGATTTCATTCGTTTTTCATTCGTTGTAATTAATGAATGAAAAAATTATACAGGCGGAGGCACGGCTATGGTAAAATTTCATGTCAATCGGACCAATGGTTGCCAAGAAAATGAATTTTTAAAATGCAGGCACACGTCACACATGCCTAACCCTGCTTTTCGCTTCGCGAGCGTAGGGTAATAATAATAATAATAATAATAATAATAATAATAATAATAATAATAATAATATTATATTAGGGTGGTCCAAACGTTTTGACGTTGCGATTTTTAAATGCGGCACCTCCCCCAAAACGTTCCTTATAACTAGAAAATAATTCAATAAAAAAAATCAGCTCGATCAAAGAGAATTTAGAGGTCGCTACCAAGTGTTGAAGTTTCACCCTTATATGCCTATAATATAGGCCATATATGTAGTATATGCAGATAGTTCTATCTCTTTAAATATACAGTATATCATCATATTCTTTTTCTCATCCTCAGGTTCTGATTTAGTGTTGCTCCTGTTAATGCGTATTGCTTAATCAACGGTAAGCATGAACACCAGAAGTGTCTGGCTGTTTGGTCCATGGCTTGAAGAACTCAGGGGAGCAAAGCTCCCTCGTAAGAGAGGTGATGACCTTCATGTTTTTTTGGCTGTTGAAGCAGAGCTGTTTTTTGGCTGTGATAGCTGTTGAAGGAGAGCTGCAAATTAAGCTTAAATGTGCCTTCCTATTTAAATGTTCCGTTTGAACAAACCTTAGTCGAGTTGTGGTGAAAAATGTTAAAATGTCTATCACTGGGTCAATACCTTAAAAATTAGGTCAAGATCAAAAAACGTTATGTTAATCCTGCATACTTTTTATTCCCATTATTAATGCAAAATTTAATTCCAAAAGTCCTCAGACATTGGCAGAAAAAATGGAGGAAATCCTAAATAGTGGTTTAGAACGCCATAGGATGCAAAACCTTGAACTCTAACCCGGAGGGGTATAATGTAAATTAAGTATAAATGCGCCTTGCCCTAATCTATCTTGAGGGCAATTTTGTTCTGGTCAGCCAAACTTTAGTCAAGTTATGGTGAAAAATGTTAAAAGAACTATAATTAGGCAATAACCTTAAAATGAGGTCAAGGTAAAAATAGGTCAACCCCACGTACTTTCTATTCATATTAACGATGCAATTTTTCAGTCCGAAAGTCCCAGCCGTCTCTGAAATTTGGAGTGTTGAGAGTGCAGGGAAAAAAATAAAAACGAAAGAAATAAATAATAATAATTTTCTTAATGGTCGTTTAGTACTCCTGGGAGTCGATGAAACTCTGTGGTACCATTAAAAATTGTGGGCGCCAATTAAAGAAAATTCCCACAACAGCAATAAGCCTCCCCTATGCAATAGGGGAGGTTTAAATTTAAAAAAACAAAGTCCATTTTACAACAATTCAGGTACCCAGTAGAAAACCAGGAAATGTACAAAAAATAATTATCAACCTACCAAACAAACTCTCACTACAAAGAATATGCATCATTGTGAAACAAAGGTAACAAATGGAAAGAAAGTTTGCAATCTCAATCTCATTGCGTAGCCAGAAAAAAAGAATGTTCCTTAAAAACAGTGAAAAGTTGTGCAATTCTCAGACGAGTTACCTTCCATTCTTGAGCCTCTAGATAAGCCTTATCTTTATACAAGGAAGCTTCCTTCGCTTGGCTTTCAGCAGACTGAACATCTCTATTGAGCCTTGCTGTTTGGGCACGTTTGTCTCGGTTTGCAGATAAAGCCCTGCGCAGCTCTTCCTGCAAGGAGCAAAGCAGCTCCTCTATTGAGCCCTGAGATGACGTTCCAGTTCTGCAGTGAAACCCAGGACATTCACATTTTAGAACTCCATCATGAGATATGCACTGTTTGTTGATGAGAAGCCATCACAAAATACACTGCACTGTCAAGAAAGAACTATGTTAGGGGCAATCTATTTACTATGTACATGAGGAATTAGGGGGTTGAGAGGAGCTCAAAAAAGATAGCAGCGAGCAAGAGGATTGCAGGAGAGTGTGGCTGCAGTTGAGACTGGGCCTGCCAGTGGATACATAAGGTAAAGTGTTCAGCATGGCGGAGGTATGTGCTCTACTGAGTCCCGTTCTAGTACATACGTTTTTCTCTCACAAATCAAAATTTAAGCACCATTTTCCCCAAATTAAAGGAAATTTAAGAGTTGATACTTGACATGGCACAATAAAAGGTTCCAGGTTGGTATTGTGTGAACAAAGGAAAATAAGCACATGGTTAGATATGCCCTTGGAATAGGCATTGACTGCATCAAAGCCATCATGAATCACAGCTTCAATGCACATTTGCAAATTTGAATGAACAAGGAAAGGGGAAAGAAAGAGTAGAGAAGCGAATGTTTTTGAACGTTATATACAAAGGACGACTCCAAGGCAAAGCCTGAATTTTGTACGTCTATCCCTACGGATGGAACTCAAAAAGCCATCACTTTAAATGATAAATACAGCATTATCACAATAAAAATGCATGGTCAGGGGTCACTTCCCCTTTTGCAAATTGTGAATTGCTACATCCAAAAATCGAGAAAGCAATGACTTTAGAAAGTTCGAAAGTCTTTGGAAATTGTACATTCAACATCATGATTTTGCCCCAGAATTGGAGTCAAAGGGGTGAGAGCAGGGAAAAAAACAGGGAACCGACATCTTTGCACACATATGTATTTACTATAAACTCAGTTCCACATGTGGAACTCTCACAACTCACGTTTTTTGCTCAGGCGCATCATTCAGACGTTGGATGGCAAGATCCACGTATGAGTCAGATGATGGAAACTGCTTGGTCTTGACCTCTCCAAAACGAACCCCAAACTTTGCTGCGGTTTCGTAAGCATTTAGTTGCTCCTTGAAATCCGAGATTTCCTCCTGTTGATTGGAAATAAAGTAGAACGCCTTTTTGTCAGTGCAAATCTATTTGCATTAAAAAGATTTTTAGTCTTGATCCCTAGATCTCTCTGCCAGATCCATGTCCTGCCGAGACCCACCTGCAGCGCCACGTTTGTCGACTCACTCAAGTTCTTGGCAGCGACAGCTTGTTGCAGGGCCAAATGCAGCTTCCCCATCTCTTGGGCAGACCCTATTCCAAAACAGTGGTGTTCACACACAAACGATATATCCACAAAATGTGCAATGTGCAATGTGCATTGCCTATATAAACAGTTTTGGATCTCAACCTTTCTTTCTGGCTTACAAGCACATATTACAAACAACAACACCTTTTCATCATATAAAAACCTCCAAAATGGTCACCCGCAAGAAGCGGTCCTTTCCACGGTACTTCTTAACCTCTTTCTCCAAAACATTCCAGAACCTTCTCATGGAGACAACCTTTCCATAGCAGCACGGGACCACACCATAAATGCAACCACTTGCTTTCTCCAACAACATAAAACAATTCCAACAATGGCTCACACTTAACGGAATTAACGTCTCGCCAACTAAACAAACAATCACTCTCATAACCCCGGACAAACGTGAATCCAACTACCACCTAACAATCAAAATGTACAACCAACAACTCCTCCCAAAACACTTGGAATCACACTTTAACCTCACTAAACACATAACTATAGCTAAAGTCAACCAAAGAGTCAAAACACTAAAAGTATTAACCGATAACAAGTTTGGTCAACACAAATAATCCCCAACTATAATTTACAAAAACTTTATCTGAACCACTATCAACTATACTTGCCCAAGTTGGGCACTCATCATATCCAAAACAAATGCGTTAAAACTTAAAACAAGAAGACGTCTGGCAGAGCACAATACTGCAAAATCCACCCCTCCCCTAAAAAAGTTGGGATGGACACATCAAATTGTCCATGATTAAAATTGATGATCTTAAACAAAGCTTGGGTCAATCGGATGAAAATTGATGATTTTTCAGGTGAAAATTGATTATTTTAGAAGTTTGACCTTGAGTTGACCTTTGACCTTTTGACCTCAAAAATAGTTGGTTTCCCCATTCAGTGATTCACTGTGCAATTGCCAATTCATTTCCAAGTCATTCGGATGAAAATGAGTTTTTCAGATGAAAATTGATGATTTTGGACATTTGACCTCACGTCGACCTTTTGACCTCAAAAATAGCTGGTTTCCCAATTTTGTGACAATATGCAAATGCTGTTCAACTTTCAAGTCAATTGGATGAAAAATGGAAATTTTAGAAAATTGACCTCAGGATCAAGATTTGATCTCAAAATCAAAAGGCCTCTTCCTTTTTTTTTTTTTTTTTTTTTTTTTTTTGGTATACAGAGTCGAGGCTCGTGAAAGAGCTAACATTTATCAACCAAACAAATCAAACAAACAAGCAAACAAAGTATATAAAAAGGGGAGCGGTCGACAAGATGGGGAGAGAAGGGGAGGAAGCACACACACACAACATTTGACAGCAAGGACATCGGGAGATGTTTTTGGAGGGAGAGGGCCTGGGGGGAGGCAGGATAGGTATAAAACGCAAGGACACCAAGGACTTCCAGGAAAGAAGTCAAAAGTCACCTCAAAAAAGTGGATTTGGGGTGAAATAGCGGGGGTAGAAAAGATCAAGGTTTTGGATTGGGGAAGATAAGAGATGGTGGTGAACAGCCGTTTTAAAGACCTGGAGGGAGGAGTGGGATTGAAGAGAGTGAGGGAGTTTGTTCCAGAGGCGGGAGAAAAGAGGAATGAAGGAGTGAAGGTGAGCAGAGAGTCTTGATTTTGGCAGTTTAACCATAAGAGGGTTGCAGGCAGATCTTGTGCGACCTGCAGGAATATTTGGGGGACAGAGCCCAGAGAGAGCTGGGGGAGCAAGGCCGGAGAGGAGTCGGTAGAAGACGGAAAGACCACCAACCTGCCTGCGGTGATTAAGTGAAAGGCCCTCGGAGATAGCGTCATCGCGGGAGATTCCAATGATTCTGAACGCTTTGGTTTCAACAGCGTGAAGACGAGCTAGGTGTGAGGCAGGAGCACCAGCCCAGAGGGGAGACCAGTACTCCATTGAGCTGCGGATGAAAGCCTTGTATGTGGTGAGGAGCTCAGGTGTGCCAAGGAAGGACTTCGCACGACGGAGGATGCCCAGTCGGCGACTGGCTTTGGAGGCCAGCTTGGAAATGTGGTTTTCCCAGGAAAGATCATGGCAGATCGTGAGACCCAAAAGCTTGAGTGACAGAACTTCTTGGAGAGGATTATTCAGAAAGTATATGGGAGGGTTGTCCAGTCGGTCTTTTCGGAGAGACATCGTAAGAGTGTGAGATTTGTCAGGATTGAAAGACATGTTCCACTTGTTTGCCCAGTCTGTGATTTTGTCCAGGTCTGCAGAGAGTGAGGAGGCTGAAGACTGCTGATCTGAGGGATGAGGAATGGAGCGGCAGAGAGTGGAGTCATCAGCAAAGAGATAGAGAGGATTTTCAAGAGAGTCAGAGAGATCATTGATGAAGACCAGAAAAAGCACAGGGCCCAGAACACTGCCTTGGGGAACTCCAGCCTGAAGAGGAAGAGGAGATGAGAGAAACCCATTCAGGGCCACACGTTGACAACGACTAGAGAGGAAGTCTGCCAGCCATGCGTGGAGATTTCCATGGATACCAAAGGAGGAGAGTTGGTGAGCAGAGCGGGGTGCCAGACCGTATCGAAGGCACGTGATATGTCGAGGGAGACAGCTATAATTTCCTGTTTGGCATTGAGGACCTCCATCCATTGTTGAGACAGCAGAAGCAGCATGTCCAGAGTAGAGTGACCTGGTCTGAAACCAAATTGATGATCAGAGATCAAGCCATTGGAGAAGAGGAAAGATTTCATATCCGAAGCAATGATGGATTCCATGACTTTGCTGATAATTGGGAGAAGGCTGATTGGTCTGTAGTTGCTAGGATCTGTTTTTGCACCTTTTTTGTGCAAAGCGGTGATGTTGGCTGATTTCCAAGCAGATGGCAGTTGACCTTGAGCAAAAGAGAGGGTGAAGAGAACAGAGAGAGGGAGTGAAAGAGCGGAAGAACATGATTTTAGGACCCGTGGGCTGATGCCGTCAGGTCCAGTTGCAGAATCAGAGTCGAGGGTTGACAGAAACTTTTCCACCTTGTCAGGAGGAAAGGACACGGAGTCCAGGAGCAGCTGGGTACGACTGGGTATGGTGGGTACAGAGAGGGATGGGTTTGGGACACAAGATTTAGAGGCAAACACAGAGTTGAGGCATTCAGCTTTTTCACGTGCGGAGTCAGCTGTGTAGCCGTTTGAGGTAAGGGAGGGGATGGAGGGGGTACAAACACCAGAAACAGATTTGACCAGACGCCACCAGGATTTGGAAGAGGGAGACGGATAAGAGATTTTGGTCTTGAGAACGGAGAGATATTGTTTCCTGGCTCTCCTGAGGGTGGACACACACTTGTTTCGGGCTTTGTGAAAGGAAATGAGATTTCCTTCCGTTGGATTTGCTTTGCAGGAGACGAAGGCAAGTTGTTTCTGGGCAACAGCCTCACCACAAGATTCCGTGTACCATGGACGGGAGGAAGGGTAAGACAACTGAAGACGAGATGGGATAAATCTGTGCATGAGAGAGAGCAATTTACTTTGGAAGAATTCCCAGGATGAGTTGATGTCAGAGGTGGTCGAGATGGGAGACCAGTCCAGATGATTGATGGCTGCTTGAAGACCGTGCCAGTTGGCCTGAGTGAAATGCTAGACTCATCGCCGCTGAGCAGGCTCCCTGAGAATGGTCAGAGAGATGTCCACTTTGACAAGGACATGATCAGATGATCCTTATGACCAACTCTACCATTTGGTGAAGTTTCGTGAAGATTGGTTTAAAATTGTGACCTGTAGGCGATTGAGAGACAGACAGACTAGCTGACAGACACGCAGATAGAAGAACGCACAAGACCAACCAATACACTTGAAAAATCTTCGATTTTACAAGTAATAATACCAAACAAAGCACTCAGAATAATCACAGGCTGCACCCACCTCATCAACATAGACAATCTCCATGCCAAAACAAAAATAATTCTCCTCCAACACCACTTTGATGCAAGATGCACTCGACACGAGAACACCAATGTCACCACTTGTCCAATCACCCACCCTATCAGAGACACAAAAACATCTCACCAGCAACTTAGGATAAGAACGTCTTTTCAAACGTGCCACCTCCACCTTTAAACACATCTAGGGAAAACATTCCTGATCACATTACCACCATCACTTTACAACAACAACAACACAACAATAACAAGAATGGCACTCTTCGACATCATGATGTCGACCGATATGCCTCCGCCCACATTATGACATCATTATAATACTTGCATAAAGTTTTATTTAAAGAAACAAAGGTTGTTTCTGCCAAAGGGGGCAATACCACCGATTAGAGCCAAGGGTGTACTTACTTTTTCCACATGTGAAATTTGCATTTATGTTTATTTAAATTATACAATGGACTACAAAATGTAAATGTTTCATGATATTTGTTATATTCTATCACCTTTATATTATATTATATCACCTTTACCTTTACCTTTATCACCTTTATATATTATATCACCTATCAATATTGTTGAAATGAAGATCAAATCGCTGTATGTTGAAATATGTTGAAAAAGTCAAAACTTTACATGGGGTGTACTTACTTTTTCACGTGACTGTATACTTGTATAATGATGGCCCCAAAATAACCTGCATCTCTTGTCATAATTTGATTATTATGATTGACCATACAAGGAGGGGACCACCCCTGGTACACTTCATAAGTAGTGGATCGACCGACTTGTGACATTATGGATACAACGTCCTGGTCCACCTACTTGAGGTGGGGCTGTGAACCAACTGACATGATGAACGGATCAGGGTGAACAGGAGAGGAAAGTCTCAACCGACTGGCTAACTATGAGCGAAACTGAACCATGATGATGACAAAACGTTTGGCTCAAGATCGAAGTCTGTGGCGACGGATCATCATTACGGAGCAGATGGCAGGACAGGGAGCAGCAGTCGCTGCACCTGTGATGACGCCTTAACCAACTACTTGTACCAAGTTTGACTTGGTTCCCTTTATCTGTTCTGAGGTTATCATGGCAACGAAAAACGATAGCAGACTCTGACCTTTGGCCTCTTGATGCAGAAATCGAACAAGTTAATCTTTGCATCTCAATAGATACTTACACCAAGTTTGGTCAAAATCCCATCACTGGTTCACAAGTTAGCTTGGTAACAGAATTTTTACCTGACGGTACCTCTGACCTCTTGACCCCATAATATAATTAGTTCATCTTTGCATCATTATACATACTTGTACCAAGTTTGACATGGATCTCTTCACCCATTCTTAAGTTATCACAGTAACGAAAACCTATCATGGATGGACGGACGAACAACCCGAAAACATAACGACCCTGGTGGAGGCATAAACCGTGCTCCACCAGGCCAAACATTATAACATCGTCTAGACTTTGGTCAGGTTACCACCCTGCACTTAAATCCGATCAACACAAACTCGACCCAACTCAGGACCTGTTCTGCCCACCCTGTCACATTGAACTTGACACTGCACACTTAATGACAACTTGCACAATACAGACAAATAAACATATACTGTATTCTACAAAAGGGGAAGTGTGGTAAAAGATGAATAAGGGGGCGCTAGCTTGAGCTGTGTCCTGAGCAACATGGCTACAGAAGCAGACATCGATTCCATGTTCAGCGACCCGAGGGCACAAAGAAGACGAAGAAGACGAAGAAGACGACGAATAAGACGAAGAAGAAGAAAACGAAAAAGACGAAGAAGAAGAAGAAGACGAAGTAGTCGAATAATAATAAGACGAAGAAGAAGACGAAGACGAAGACGAAGAAGAAGAATAAGTAGAAGACTAAGACGAAAAAGATGAAGACAAATAAGAAGAAGAAGACGAATGAGAAGACGAAGAAGAAGAAGACGAAAAAGACGAAGAGGAAGAAGACGAAGAGGAAGAGGAGGAAGAGGAGGAAGAAGACGAATAAGAAGACGAAGAAGAAGACGAATAATAATAATAAGAAGAAGAAGACTAAAAAGAAGAAGACAAAGACGAAGAAGACAAATAAGAAGACGAAGAAGAAGAATAAGAAGACGAAGACGATTGAGAAGACAAAGAAGAAGCCGAAGAGGAAGAAGAAGAAGACAAAAAAGAAGACGAAGATGAAGAAAATGAGGGGGCAGAGAAGGAAGAAGAGGAAGAGGAGGAAGAGGAGGAAGAAGACGAATAAGAAGACGAAGAAGACGAAGAAGAAGAGCAGAAGAAGAAGGTTTTGCCGAGTATTGACCAAATTGTTTTTTTTTTTCAGAAGTCCCTCGTCTCAACCTATAGCTCACAACACTGCACACTTACGGGTGCCTGCCAATGATGAACCAGGCATAGTGTACCTTCACCAACTTTGGCCACTACTATCCAGATAATATTTTGGTTTATCTCCAGACGTCATCATTTCGGTTTGGATTGGCCTGTTTGGTGGTCCTGTCTTAACACAGCTCATGATTCTGGTATCTCAGATACAAATCCCCGATACCAGCTTTGTTTTGTTAAACGTCTCCTAATTGCCAAAGGTGTTATAAATGTCAAACTTCTCTATGGGTCTTGTATCACTTTATTTAAAATAAAAAAAATTAAACTGGAAGCAAGATTGGTTTTTGGACAGATCAGGAAAAATGAAGGTTAATCTTCCAGCAAAAATAAATAAAATGAAGAATATTTATGCTGCTAATGAAGAAAACATTCAGTTAAATCCATGAACCGAGATACCTACAAATAAATATTTTTACCCTCAAAAGGAAGAGCAATAAATAGTAGTAGGAGAAAAAGATGGCCAGGCATAGGAAACAGATATTTGAGGGGGAGAGGGTGTAGAGGGGGAAACAACCAGCTGTAAGAAGTTTCTGGCATTGCTGCTGGCTCTCCTCCAAACTGCGAGTCAGCTGGTTCACCACCGCAGCCTTGTCAAGGCAAGCTGCCACGACCTGACGTTCCGCCTGCTCCAACTGCATTCTCAGGCGGGTCGCGGCCTCCTCCTGCATCCACAAAGTACAACAATCACGAGATCTCGAAACTCTGGTACATATCCCAAAATGTAGCGATCACAAACAGGTACATGCACAATATTCGTTTTCAAATGAGAATGAAAAAATAATTTAAACCTATTGCAGTTATTATATTTCCCTTGTTACAAGGTCATTGTCCTCCCAACAATGGTCGGTGCACATGATTTGAACCACAGTAAAGTGAATGGTACTTTCCTGTGCAGGTGAATGGCCGGTGACGCTTTAACGAACACGCAACTGCAGAAAAGAAACGAGAACCGCACTTGGTAGAGCGCACACCTCCGCCATGCTGAACAGTTTACGTTTTGTATCCTACTGATAGGCCAGAGTTGCATTCAGACCTGAACCAAAATATAAACGGCCTGTTCTTGCCACCTACCCAACTTGCAGCTGTTGAATCTTTATGGGGAGGGGGTGGAGGGAGGGAAAGGGGGGATAGATCTTTTCTTAGCTTGTTGCGCAGGGGATTGTTGGGGTTCTGAGATGCTTTGAGGGCTGCTTGTCTAGTTATAGCTGCTCATCTAATGTGATGCGGATGGATGCCAGCAAAGACTGGAAGGTGGATGGGTGGGAGTAGAGCAAAGGCTTCCACTGATGACCCTTAAAGAGGAGTTGGGGTGTAGATTTACCTTCTTAGTGTGGTGGCCCGTACCCCATGCGAACACCACGGCCATGCACCATGGCAAGTGTTGAGGTGCGTAAGGTAAGGAAATCAGCTCTCCAGTCTTGGCCAGCAAGCTTAACTCCAGCAGCTATTTTCCCTGCTACTTCCTCTGCATGCTGCCTGAAGGTCATGGACCGGTCCATTGCATGCCAAGGTAGATCGGAGCATGCGTGAAAGGAAGCTTTATTACCCTCGCCCGAGGAGAGGGTATTGCATTTGAGCCCATTTGTTACTTGGCAAAATTTTGGTTTTTTTGCAAGTATGTTGATCATTCCGGTTTGTGTGTGTGTGTTTGTTTGTCTGTCCGCTCACTTATACCTGCCTACAGGTCACAATTTGAAACCGATCTTCATGAAACTTCACCAAATGGTAGAGTTCGTGGTCCCACAACATCCTATATACTTGAGGTCCAAATGTCAACATCGGCCAAAGGTCAACCACTTTTTGTCAAATTTCTAAAATCCTCAATTTTCATCCGATTGACTTGGAATTTGAATGGGATTTTCATATCAGCCAACTGAATTCAACCACCAACTATTTTTGAGAGCAGCATAGGTCAAAAGGTCAACATAGGCTAAAGGTCAACCACTTTTTCAAATTTCTAAAATCCTCAATTTTCATCCGATTGACTTGGAATTTGAATGAGATTTTCACATCAGCCAACTGAAACCAACCACCAACTATTTTTGAGGTCAACATAGGCCAAAAGGTCAACATAGGCCAAATTTCTAAAATTGTCAATTTTCATCCGATAAACTTGAACTTTGAAGACGATTTGCATATCAGGTCACTCAATTCTTCCACAAATAATTTTTGAGGTCAAAAGGATGCTCTACTGAGTGCCATTCTACTTTGTTCTGCTTTGCCAAGTGTCGCTCTACGAGTGATTTTTCATTTGTTTGTTTGTCTGTCTGTCTGTGTGTCTGTTTGTTTGTCCGCACAGAATAAATATGATTTTCTCTGCAACCGTTGGTCCGATTGACAGGAAATTTTCACCATAGGTGCAACTCCACCTGTATAATTTTTAAATTATAATTATGACGTCATAGGTCACGTGGTATGGCCGCCATCTTGGAAAAACCGAAGAACTTTGCACATCTATATCTCCGAAAGCGCCGCATAGAAAAAATTGAGATATGGCTCATTGTAAAGAACTCTCCACGGGGATTAAAATATGTTAATGATGATGTCATAGATGCCTCCATTATGACGTCATAATTCGACAAGTACAAAACTTCATCCGATAAAGATGAAATTTCTTGAGCATCATCTCGGGATAAATTGGCGGAGAAAAAAATAATCATGATGTAATTGGTCACATGGTTCGGCCGCCATATTTGTTTCAACACAAGAGCCTTAAAAAACATTGAAAATTAGTCCTGGCGAGGGTCTGCAATCTCTGATTGCGCTTTCTTGTTTAAAGGTGTTATGTAACTTGACTTCTAGCTGCCTGTCTGCATTACTATCCTGAAGGTGGAAAACAGAGCACACTGATTTATGGATGTTGAGACGAAGGTGCCATTGGTGTTAGGAGCGGTTCATGGAAGCAACGTCTCGACTCAGAGTGACCTCGACTTCCTCAAAAGACTTACTCAGACCAGGATTGCAAGGTCGTCGGAATAGGCAAGTTTGGTACCTGTTATCTCAGGGAGGTCTGATGAGTACACATTGAACAGCAGAGGTGCTAAGATTGAGCCTTGCAAACCTCATTATCAAGGATCATTAATAACAGTAATGCTCATATGGGAATGCCAGAGGACAACTATGGGGGAAACGCATCCCTAATTTTGTTTCCCATACAGGAGCGAGCCTCATGGAAGAGCAACGTAAAACTGACAATGGTACAAACATCAAGGAAATGAACGAACAAGAAAAGAGGAGAGGGAAGAGAGAGGAAACTAAAACTAGCAAGATGATTGGGTTAAGAAAGGTTAAAGGTCAGGGGTCAAAATTGGAGATGACAGATGATGGTGCACTGCTTGCTTGACGCCCTGGAGAGGAGTGCGAGACAGAACAGCCCCTTGGAAGGTGGTTCCAGAGACGGGCGAAGTGATGGAAAAAAAAAAAAAAAAAAAAAAAAAAAGAGTCGAGGAGGTGTACGCTCATCCTGGATTTTGGAAGTACTTTGACAATTCAAGAGTGGAATAAAGAAAAATGTGTTATTCAACATTGTATTGAAATTGAAAGCAAGGATAGAAATTACTGAAATGAACCCCCAACATTTCCTTGTGAAAATTGTAATAAAAAAAAAATCAAAATCAAAAATGTATAGAGTAAGCGATCCCAACCTTCCTTTCTCCTGTAGTATTTATTTGATCCTCCTTTGCAGCATCAACTCATTATGTGGGCCGACATGATGGCCTAGAGGTACGCACACTCATCTCAAAACTGTCTGGCCTGAGTTTTAATCCAAAAACAGCTATAAATTAATTTTCAATGGTAAATTCATCAATGTGTGTGCAGTCCCTCGGATGGGCGTCCCATCTGCCAGCATTCGTTGGGATACTTTAAGATCCCATGGTGTCTTTGATGAAGAGTAGGCGAACTATCGCCAGCACCATGGCCAAATTCCAAATTCCTGCCCTAACAAGCAGAGGGCATCAGCCATGCCCCCAGCCAATGATGCCAGCCCGCAGCCTTATGCTGTATATGAACTAGGAATAACCCATTCTCTATTTCACATACTTGTGCCAGCACTCGGTCTTTGTGCTGCTGTAGCTCCTCCAGGAGCTTGGCCTCCGTTTGAACACGCTCTTCTTTCAAGAAGTTCATCCTTGACTCGTAGTGCTCCCTTGAACGAGCTAGTGACTCAGAACTTTCCAAGTGCAAAAGTTGCTGCTGCAGGCTTTCCACTGCTGCCTCTGCAACTTTCAATTTGCCAATCACCTGTAAAAATACAGCCAGATGAAAATTTCAAGTACACAGTTGCTTTGGAAGTAAATATATGAACAGAAACCTGCTGGAAATTACACCTAGCTGACAGCTATGAGGTGCAATTGAAGACAACGCTGTAAAGCTCTGGATTCATTTACATTGTGATAATTCATGAAAAACAACGACAGTGAGCCAATGAAAAGCACCAAACATACAAAACTTGTATTTTTAATTATTTTTAAAATGGTCTGACTTGGGCCCCTTTTTAATATTGCCTTCTTTTTATTTAAGACCAGCCAAATACAAATGAATAATCGAACAACAAATAAAATAATATTTACTTGTACCCTGGAAAACAAAAGCACTGACATTTCTTGGACCACAGAACTTGGTTTGGACTTGGTTTCGTATGTATGTCTTTCCAAAAGCTTATTTTTGTCATCTCCAATGATGAAGTCAAATCACAAGGTCTGTTGCTCTCATATCGCAAACAGATAGCTCAGTGTTCGGTGTTTGATTTATTTATTTTTAACCGTCTATTCTCCGATATTGCTCTCTCTGCTCTCCTCCACAGCAACTTCAGGATGCACGTGTTCTTCGAGTAACCCCCTCCTGGTTAATCTTCCAAAATCCAGGATGACTGCATACATAACTCAACTCATTTATTCTTCACTTCTGTCAATGGAATCACCCACCAAAGGTCGTCTCACTCTTCCCTCCAGAAATTCAAGAACAAGCATTGCACCGCAATCTCTTGTAATCCCCAATTCTGACCAATGATCTTTATTACCCCCCTTACTCTTGCTACACAAACGTTATACTTCTGAGTTTCAGTGTCGTTTCCCCCTCTTTTCCTATTAATTAATTCCCTTGATGCTTGGACCACTGTCAATTCTACGTTGCTCTTCCATAAGCCTCATTCCTGCATTAAATTTTTTAAATAATTGTTTTCTTTGTGTATATGCACATGCAGAATAACATATTTATTACGAGTGTGTTGTAAGGTGGTATACAGGATGATATAACAAATTGAAGAACAAAATAGAAAGTAGAGATTTAAATGGGATGCATGTGTGCACAGTAACAAACTTCATTTTTGCTGATGACGAGTGCCTTGTTGTGAGCCTCAAATGCACAAATTTGGCCTTCCAGTTGGGCTCCCTTGTCCTCTTGGGCTTGCAGCATTTTCTGGCACTCTTCAAGGCTCACAACAAGTCCTTGCTTTTCTCCTGTAGCCAACAAAAAAAACAATACTCTTTACTTGGTGCCACTCAGTCGAATTTGGATTACTGGCCAGACAATGTACACTACTGGTCAAAAGTTTTTGAACACCTCAATTTTTCCAGTTTTTATTGAAATTTATGCAGTTTAATGTCTCAATGTACTCTGAAATTAAGCATAGAACAAACAAACAATTGGAGATAAAAAAAAAAATCATAGAATCATTTTGTTTAACAAAATGTAATTTAAAATTTTAATTTTGACTCAGCAAAGTAGCCACCTTTTGTAGATATAACCGCCGAACACACTCGTGGCATTCTTTCTACAATGGAAATCAAATATTGTTCGGGAAGTTCTTCCCAACACTGTTGCAGACGTTCCCACAAATGTGTTGCACTTGTCGGTTGCTTTGCTTTCACCCTTCTGTCCAGTTCATCCCAAACCAGCTCGATGGGGTTTAAGTCTGGAGACTGTGCTGGCCATTCCATGATTTGAAACTTACCGTCTTGTTCTTTTCCTCGAAGGTAGTTTTGACATAGCCTGGTGGTGTGTTTAGGGTCATTATCTTGCTGTAGGATGAACCCCTGACCAACTAGGCATATACCAGAGGGTATTGCATGGCGCTGCAAAATGCTGTGGTTGCCCTTTTGGTTCAGGGTGCCAGTCACTCTGTGCATGTCGCCGACTCTGGATCCAGCAAAAGAGCCCCAGACCATCACGATTCCTCCTCCATGTTTGACAGTTGGTATCACACACTGAGGAACCATCCTTTCGCCTACTTGACGGCGTACAAAAACCCTGCGTGATGAACCAAAGATTTAAAATTTTGATTCATCGGTCCATAAGACCTTCTTCCAGTCTTCAGTAGTCCACTGGCGGTACTTCATGGCCCAGGCAAGCCTCTTTTTCTTATTTTGCCATCTTAGCAATGGCTTTCTTACTGCCACTCGACCTGTCAAACCTGCAGCTCGAAGTCTTCTCTTCACAGTTGAAACTGAGACTTGCTTACTTCGACCAGTGTTAAGCTGTGCTTGAAGCTGTTGTCCTGTGAGCCGCCCATCACGCAAGCTGTTGACTCTCAGAAACTTGTCTTCTGATTCTGTTGTGGCTTTGGGTCTGCCAGACCTCTTCCTGTCAGAGTTTCCTCCAGTTTCCAAGTGCCTTTTGATGGTGTAGGAAACTGTACTCACTGACACCTTGGCTTTCTTTGCAATTTCTCTAAAGGAAAGACCTACACTTTTAACCCTTTGAGTACGGGATTTTTTTTTTATATAAAAATACCCCCGGTACTGGATTAATTTGGCATTATGGGAATGCAACCACATACTGACGATCTACTTATAGGTATAGTCGATTACGTGTAGTGACATCATCCGTACACAAAACTTTTTCGTGGGTTGCGGCACTGGACGTCATCCGTACTCAAAGGTTTAAGGGTTATAATGGTCTGTCTGTCTTCCTTTGTTAATTGCCTTTTTCTCACCATTATGATAGCAATATACTTCCTGCAGTGCAATATTGTCCAAATAATGCCTCAGAGGGTGTAATAACAGTCTGTTCAAATACTGCTTTTATACAGAGAGGGGGTTTGTAATCAAGTAATCAGCAGAGGTTGGGACACCTGTAGGAATATTGTTTGCATCAACTTTCATGGCTTAATTTACTTACATTGCTGCAGTACAGCTGTAAGTTGTTAACCCATTACTTGTTCCCTGAAGGCCTTTTTTTTACAATATAATTGTGCAATTTACATTATTTTCCCGTTTTTGCTAACCTAAACTTTTTTTTTTTTTTACCTTGAGCAGTTCACTGCTTACCTTTGTACTATTTCAGGTTATTCACGAGACTTAAATTGCTTAAATTTCAATAAAAACTGGGAAAATTGAGGTGTTCAAAAACTTTTGACTGGCAGTGTACTTTGCAGGATAAAGTTTATCTATCTCCACTGGTAATAAATAAATAAAGAAAAATCACACCCGTGTCCACAGGAAGCAGTTCAGTTTGGCATTTTAAAGAGGAAATAAGCAAAACCCATTAGAATTACCCTTTAGAACTATATAAAATTACCCTTTAAAACCCATTAGAATGAACCTTTAGAACACTTTATAATTACCCTTTAGAACCCATTAGAATTACCCTTAGAACTCATTAGAATGACCCTTTAGAACCCTTTTAAATGAAACCCCGGGTGGGTTGTACAGGTTCTTCTTCATGTTTAACGTACTGACATTGTCAAATATTGAAGTGGCTTCACGGCTTAAAATATAATTTGCCGTAAATGTAGCGATGTCAAATATTGAAGTGCTGCTGCCCATGATAGATGTCAACACACTGTTATGAGAATGTGGAAGTTGGTTCCACAGGTGGGGAAAAAAAGAGAAATGAATGAGTGGAGGTGAGCAGTAATCCTGGATTTTGGGAGTTTCACCAGCAGGGGATTGAAAACCATAGGGTGGGGAGAGTGGGGAGGGGGGGAGTGGAAGGGGAGGGGGCACAAGCATGGAAAGAGCAGAGGGTGCAAGTCCAGAAAGGAAGCGAAGACAGACACTCCACCAACCTGTCTGTGAGGGCAAAGTGATAGGCCCATAGATTCAGCTTCAGTGAGGGAGATTCTAATAATATTAAAGGCCTTGGTTTCCATGGTGCCAGCCGAGTAATATGTGAGGCAGGGGAGCCACACCAAATGCCAAAGCATAAAGCTGCAGATGAAAGCCTGGTGGATAGGAGTTCAGGTATGCCAAGGAAGGACTTTGCACGACGGAGGATGCCCAGTTGGCAGCTGGCTTTCGAGGCCAACTTTGAAATTCCGATTGCCCAAGAAAGATCATAGCAGATGGTGAAATCCAGGAGTTTCTTTGATTGAACTTCCTCAAGAGGATTGTGAAAAAAAGTACATGAGGGAGGGGGTTGCCAGACGTTATTTTTGAGAGAGAGAGAGAAAGTGAGAGTGAGATTTGTCAGGATTGAAAGACATATTACAAGTGTTTAACAATCTTGTGATTTTTTTTCCAAGGTCTGAAGAGAGGGCAGAGGCTGCAGCCTGTCTGAAGGATGAGGGATGTCACAGCAGAGAGTTGAGTCATCAGCAAATAGATAAAGGGGATTTCCAGAGAGTCAGAGAAGTCATTGATGAAGATAAGGAATAGGACTGGGGCCAGATCACTGCCTTGCAGCACTCCAGCCTTCACGGAGAAGAGATGAAAGGATTCCGTTGAGAGCCACACGTTGGCTACGAGAGTAGAGGAAGTCATTGAGCCACGTGTGGAGTTGGTTTTGGATGTCGTAGGCAGAGCATTCGAAGAGCGAGGAAGGATGCCAGACTGTATCAAAAGCATGCGCAATGTGACAGCGACACGGTGTTGCTGTCGGTTGGAGAATGGAAATAATGTATAGTGCCCTCTACAAGTATTGAACCAGTGAAGTCAAATTTGTTATTATTGCTATATACTCAAGAAATGTGGATGCGAGATAAAAAGATGAATATGAGGCAAGAGAACAGAGGTCAGCTTTTATTTCCTGGCATTTCTATGCACATATGTTTTACCATTGTAGAACAATAGCACCTTTTATGTTCTGTCCCCCCATTATAGGTAGGCATAAATAGTGAAAGAAATGTCTGACAGGTGTTTCTTGGTGCTCAGGTGTTTCTTATTGCATCGATTATTCACACATAAAGCACTGTGAATGTCTAGTCTTAGTTTTAGCCTTTGATTTTGCCTTGGGAGTCTGCCTTTGGAGTCAGTTGACATAAATCAACATGAAAACCAGAGAACTGTCCATGACAGAAAAGCAAGAAATTTGGAACCTGAAAGAACAGATTTCAATCAGAACCATAGCACAAAAATGTAGCATAGCAAATATCACAATTTGAAATATCGTGAAAAATAAAGAAACCACTAGTGTACTTAGCAATAAACAACGACCAGGTCGACCAAGGAAAACAATTTCAGTTGACAGAAAAATCATCAGATCTGTGAAAAAAAACCCTAAAACAACCGTCAGTGACATCACCAACAACCTTCAGAGTACAGGGGTGAAAGTATCACAATTGAACATAGGCAGAAGACTGACAGCAGAATTACAACGGCTACACCACAAGATGCAAACCTCTCCTCAGCACCAAAATAGAATGGCCAGAATTGAATTTGCCAAGTACAGAGGTGAGTGAGCCAGTAGAGTTCTGGAACAAAGTTTTTATGGATAGATGAAACCAAGATGACCCTTCACCAAAGTGATGGAAAGATGAAAGTCTGGAGAAAGGAAGGAACTGCAGATGATCCAAAGCATACTACCTCATCTGTGAAGCATGGTGGAGGTCATGTCATGGCTTGGGCTTGCATGTCTGCCTCTGGATCAGGTTCACTCATCATTATTGATGATGAAACTAGTGATGGCAGCAGCAGAATGAATTTGAAAGTGTACAGAAACATTTTGTCTGCCTATGTGCGAGAAAATGCCTCCAAATTCATTGGGTGGTGCTTCACCATGCAGCAAGACAATGACCCAAAACACACTGACAACGCCACCAAGGAGTTCATTAGGGGAAAAAGTAGAAGGTTTTAGACTGACCAAATCAATCTCCTGATTTAAATCAAATGGAGCATGCATTTAACTTGCTGAAGAGGAGACTAAAGTCAGAAACCCCCCAACACAAACAACAACTGAAAATGGCTGAAGTTAAGGCATGGGAAAGCATATGAAAGGAAGATACCAAAAGTTTGGTGAGGTCAGTGGGTCACATGCTTGATTCAGTTATTGGACGCAAGGGAAATGCAACAAAATAATAACGATTACATTACTTCAATTTACTTTAGGTTAATCTGTCCCAATATGTATGCTTACATAAAATGGGAGCACTGAACATAAAAAGTGCTATTGTTCTGCAATGGTAAAAATATATATATACATAGAAATACCAACAAATAAAAGCTGAGAAATCGCTTTTATTTATTAAGAAATAAAATAAATAAAGTACTTTTATTGCTGTAACAGGAAATAAGTCTACAACAAGAAATAAAGTACTCTTGTCTCATTCATCTTTTGATCTCAAATCCAAATTTCTGGAGTATATCGCAATAATAACTTTCACTTCACTGCTCCCATACTTATGGAGGGGGAACTGCATGTATACAAATTTATTTTTTGTAGAAAACCCATATAAACACTGACACAAGACATTAGTTCCAACACACAATTTCACATTGCATGAGAAATCTACCTGCTTCGTCAATTTGGAGGGAAACCCAGTATTGCCCAGTAAAAGTTGATAAAAGAGAAATAAAATAGGAAAGTGGTTGCTATAAATTTGCATCGTTTCTCTACCACTTTGGATGGAAACAGTCATTAAGTAAGGTGAGAAAGGTAACTTGGCAAGTAATGTACACAAACCTGAGACCAAGGCAAGTTGATGGTTAAGCACACGGGTCTGTCGTTCTGACTCATCTCTCAAGACCCGCAGCTGTTCTGTAAGTCTGGCCGACTCTCGCCCCTCTCGCCTCGTACAAGATTCGAAGCTGAGCCATCTGTAAACCCTCATTGCCTGAAATCAAATATGGAGTGGTTTGTAGAGGTAGGATTATATATATATATATATATATATATATATATATATATATATATATATATATATATATATATATATATATATGTATATATATATATATATATATATATATATATATATATATATATATATATATATATATATACATATACATATATATATATATATATATATATACATATATATATATATATATATATATATATATATATACATATATATATATATATATATATATATATATATACATATATATATATATATATATATATATATATATATATACATATATATATATATATATATATATATATATATATATATACGAGGTGTGTTCAAAAAGTATCCGACCTTTGTTCATAAAAAATACTCGTATCCAGATACAACAAACTTACACTAATCTCCTTCAAAGTAGTCCCCTTGGGCTTGGGCGTGAATTTTTTCCCACCTGCAGAAGCTGTCATTCGACGGCAGACCGCCGATGAGTGTGGAAGTGTCAGTGAGCGCCATCGGATTTTCGTTTTTGACAAAATGACGGAAAAACTTGAACAACGCTACTGCATCAAATTTTGTGTAAAGCTTGGCGATTCCCAAGTGGAAACGATCTGCAAGATTCAACAGGCCTTCGGGGACGAAGCAATGATCACCACACAGATAAAGGAGTGGTACAACCACTTCAAGGATGGCCGCACATCAGTGGAGAGTTCACAATGCAAATCACAATTTTGTGCAATGGAGTCTCACAAAATCACAATGGAGTCGCAATGTGATGTGTGCAATTGTCACAATGTCAAAGAAATCAAATGTGAAAAATTCACATTTGTGCAATTGTCAAATCAACTTGTGTGCAAAATTCACATTCACATGTGAAATTCACAATTCACAATGTGTGAATTGCAATTCACAATGTGACAATTCACAATGCAAATGTGTTCTCCACAATGGAGAATTTGTGATTCACAATTCACAATGCAATTCACAATGGAGCACAATGGACTCCATTCACAATCACCGTCGAATGATTGTGAATTGTGCATTGTTTCACATTGTGAAAGTCGAATTGGAAATTGTGTGATTTGTGAAACAATTTCACAATTGTTTTTCACATTGCATTGTGATTGACAACATTTCACAATCCATTGTGAATTTGCACACAAATTGATTTGACAATTGCACAAATGTGAATTTTTCACATTTGATTTTGCAAATCCACTTTGACATTGTGACAATTGCACACATCACATTGCGACTCAATTGTGATTTTGTGCGACTCCATTGCACAAAATGGTGATTTGCATTGTGAACTCTCCACTGATGTGCGGCCATCTTTGAAGCGGTTGTACCACTCCTTTATCTGTGTGGTGCTCATTGCTTCGTCCCCGAAGGCCTGTTGAATCTTGCGGATCGTTTCCACTTGGGAATCGCCAAGCTTTACACAAAATTTGATGCAGTAGCGTTGTTCAAGTTTTTCCGTCATTTTGTCAAAAACGAAAATCCGACGGCGCTCACTGACACTTCCACACTCATCGGCGGTCTGCCGTCGAATGACAGCTTCTGCAGGTGGGAAAAAATTCACGCCCAAGCCCAAGGGGACTACTTTGAAGGAGATTAGCGTAAGTTTGTTGTATCTGGATACGAGTATTTTTTATGAACAAAGGTCGGATACTTTTTGAACACACCTCGTATATATATATATATATACATATATATATATATATATATATATATATATATACGTATATATATATATATATATATATATATATATATATATATATATATATATATATATATATATATATATATATATATATATAATGTAAAAAAGGATAATTGAAAAAAAAAGAAAAAGCAAGCCAATTCCAATCACAATATTAATAAATAAATAAAAACTCCACAAAAGATCATCAAATATTTCATAAAGATTCCTCCATGAACTGAAAGCGAAGGAGAGCAAACTACACACAAAATAAATGTCTCATCAATGACCCACTCATTTCCTCGGGCCTATGCCAAATGAAACCATTGGGCACAGTTGGTTGTTAATTGACTCATCACACCATGTATATAGTGCCTTGCTAGGAAAGGTGACAATGTGTTAAATCTTAAGTACACATCATCACTCTAAAGTCTAAACCATGTGCTTCACTCTAATAAGAGCTCATTGGCACGGGAAAGGCTGCGTAATCATTTGAGGCTGGCATTGGCTTCTCATCACATTGTTTTTAATAACATGATCATTCCTAAATATGGCCTGAAACTTGGTCGGTATAAGCAGCATGATTCAAGTCTGATGAGAAATGGCTATGGGGTCCACATTGTCTTTACAGATATATGCAGTCATGGCTGAACGATCCCACATTATTATTCCCCACAACACTATCTCCAAAACTTCATCACCCACTTCCACTTTCCTTCCCTAAAGCTGTCGGCCACCTTGTCAAAACATGCTACCTAAGCCTTTTGTCAGACATTTGCAATTTTTGTACCCTTCACCAATATATATATATATATATATATATATATATATATATATATATATATATATATATATACATATATATATATATATATATATATATATATATATATATATATAAATATATATATACACGCACCATATAAAACACAATGTGTGTATGTGTCTGTGTAAGTGTGTCTGTCCCCCTTCATAAGGGTAGTTTTAAAGGCTTTGAGTCGTGCTTCAGGTGGGATTTGAGAGGTGGGGGGTGGGTGGGGGGGGATTTAATGGGCAATCTTTGAACACGACTGTGTCCACCAGTTAAAAGACCTAAAAGACTGAGGACCTAAAAGACCCAGAAGATCCCGGAGACCCAATGCCTGAACACAAAAGCACTAATTAACTCAAACGGAACGTCAAAATAAAATAAGAAAATGAACCAACTCGGTTCAGACAACCAAAACAAAACAAAAATATAAACGAAAACGGAGGAGGATGAGAAGGAAATGTCGAAAAGTATCACAGCTCGAGGAGCAGCAAAATGGTGTGGCGTAGTAGTAGTAGTAGTAGTAGTAGTACTGTATATATGTATGTATAGCATCAATTTATTCATTTTTATTTTAAAAGTACATTTAATAATGCTTTTATGAAAGAAAATGGTTTAATTTGGATTCGGGAATCAACTAATCACTTATCACATGTAGTTAAAGAATGACATACCGATATGCGGGTTCAGGAATTCTCTTTGAAGGTCACCACAGTCATGGGAAGCACCAGCATCGATCTGCCAGCTTGATATTATGGCACGTGAAGGATTAAGAGGTATATTTTGAGGTGGATTCCGAAGAACATTTTCACCATTTAGGGTTTGTGCTTCCTGGAATCACAGTATATAGAGGAAAAAAAACATTTTCCCTCGTGCAGAAAACAAGTGAGGTAAGGTTAATGCAGTAATGTGTATGTATATATATATATAGGAGGGGCAGTCAATAAGTAACCTTAAAATATTTTGCACCACTTGTTTATTGCATATACGTGTGTAACTGTTATTTTTCAACATGATCTCCATTGCATTCAATGCATTTTTTCCAGCGCTTTACTAAGGCTGACAAGGCCTACTAACACTTACTGACAAGGCCTGCTGACTTCCGGTTCCTCGGGCGAGTGAGGCGTACTTCGAGCTCTCCACGGCATCGAAGTTTGAGTGTTTTCCCATTCTTGTCTTTGTCAAATTTCCACTGGTTATTTTGCTGTGTACGTGTTATTGTGTGTTTCTAGTTGGTGTTGGTTTGTGGTTCGTGCAAACTTGTGTGTAGTTAATCGTTTTCTGAGTCGTACCTCGTGCGCGGCCTGGTAACTTGGGGCTTCCCTCCCCCCTTCGGTGTTTTGTCGGTTTGGGTTATTTCCTTCGCTGTATTACTTGTTTCTTTTATTTTGTTTTCTCCCCCTCACCTCACCTCCCGAGACAAAGAATTATATATTGATTCTTTCTCTCCTCCCGGACACGTGCTTGTTCGCTCTCCTCCTCGTCTCGGCTTGTGCCCCGCCCCCTGTATCTCGTTTTCTTCCGCCTCTGCTCCTTCCTTCTCAAATCCACGTTCTCGCTTGGAGACTTTTCCCGGATTGTTTTTTTTTTGTCAAGGTTCTGTTTGGATATTGTTGGAATATGTTTAAACCGCAGCCGTGATGCTGACGCCCCCCCCCCCCCCCCCCCCCCCCAGAATTTACATGTTTTAAGCGTTTCCCAATGTGTACCCTGGTCAGAATAGGTACACCGTATCCCTGCGTGTCGTAAGAGACGACTAAGAGGGTTGGCGTCAGGAAGGGCATCCGGCCATAAAAACATTGCCTCAAAAAGAGAACCATGACAATCACAAGTACATATGGGCAGGGTGCAGCCCGAAGTGGAGATCGGTTTCTGAGGTTTGGGACATGGATTGTAGGGACAATGACAGGGAGATCAGGAGAAGTGGTGGAAGTATTGGTCAGAAGAAGAGTGGACATATGTTGTGTGCAAGAGACGAGATGGAAGGGAAGTGGTGTGAGAATGGTGAAGGGTAGGCAGGGACAGAAATACAAGTTTGTGTGGCAAGGGTGCCCGGAGGGCGTGAATGGTGTTGGTGTCCTGTTTTCTGAGGAGTTTGTAGACAGTGTGGTGAGTGTGACGAGAGTGAGTGATAGGTTGATGATGGTGAAAATGATGATTGGAAAGCTCTTGGTGAACGTCATCTCGGGATATGCTCCGCAGGTTGGTCGAAGCGATGAAGAGAAGGACAAGTTCTGGTGTGCGATAGAGAAGCTGATGGAAAACGTGAAAGATGAGGAAGTTGTTGTGGTGGGAGGAGACCTAAATGGACATGTGGGAAGGAGTATGGACGGTTTTGAGGGAGTTCATGGGGGTTACGGATATGGTGTGAGAAATGGAGAAGGTGAAAGGATTTTGGAGTTTGCAGATGGAGCTGATTTGTTGATTTGTAATACTCAGTTCCAGAAAGAGGACAATAAGCTTGTTACAGACACGTCAGGTGGGTCGACGACAACCGTTGACTACCTGATGGTGCGTAGGCGAGATAGGGGGCACCTCCGGGACACAAAGGTGATCCCGGGGGAGGAGGCTGTTTCACAGCACCACTTGGTTGTCTGCGACATAAGGGTGAAAGGTGCGAGGAGAGCTCGGCGGGTGAAGTACCAACCGAGAATGAAGGTGTGGAGGTTGAAAGAGGTGACAGTAAGGGAGGCATTAAAAGAGAGGCTGAGTAGGGTAGAGGATGATGTGCTTGAGCTTGAAAGTGGTTGGATGTCAATGAAAGCTAGTCTGTTGGGAGCCGTTAGTGAGGTATGTGGATGGACAAAAGGACCACCAAGGCACTCGGAAACATGGTGGTGGGATGTTGAAGTTGGAAAGAGGATTGACGAGAAGAGGAAGAAGTTCAAAGAGTGGCAGAAGGCGAAGGGTACGGGAGCAGAAACAGCAGAGCATGAAAGTTATAAGGCAGCCAGGAAGGCTGCAAAGAAAGAGGTAGCAAAGGCGCAGGAGGCATGTAGGAAAATGTTCGGAGAACGCTTGGATTCGGAAGAGGGTCAGAAAGCAGTATTCAGGATTGCAAAGCACATAGCGAAAGAGAGGTGTGATGTGATGGGGGTGAGTTGCTTGAAGGATGAAGTGGGACAAATCGTTGTCGACCCAGATGGAATTAAAGGAAGATGGAAAAGATATATGGAAATGCTGTTGAATACAGAGAATGAATGGGATGGCAACATAGAGAGTAACCCAGTTTTAGGACCGGCAGAGAAGATAACTGAGAAGGAAGTTGAGGAAGCGATAAAAGCAATGAAGAGTGGAAAAGCGGGAGGGCCGACGGGAGTTGTGGGAGATATGTTGAAGGCAGCAGGAAGTTGGGGTGTGAAGAGAATGACAGAGATCTGTAATCTGGTGGTGAAAGAAGGCCGCATTCCAGTGGATTGGGAACTGAGTACCCTCGTCCCTCTATACAAGGGGAAAGGTGACCCTCTGGAGTGTGGCTCGTACCGAGCGATAAAGTTATTGGAGCATGGAATGAAGGTATTGGAAAGGGTGTTGGAAAGGAGGATAAGGAAGAAAGTGAAGATCGACGAAATGCAGTTTGGATTTATGCCAGGAAGAGGAACGACAGATGCGCTTTTCATTGTGAGGCAGTTGCAGGAGAAGTACATGGATAAGAGGAAGAAGTTGTTTTTTGGGTTTGTTGATCTGGAGAAAGCATTCAATAGGGTTCCACGCAAAGTATTGACATGGGCATTGAGGAAGTTAGGAGTGGAGGAATGGTTGATCAGAGTAATGATGGCAATGTACAAAAGAGCACGCACAGCTGTAAGGACGAAGGACGGGAACAGTGGTGAGTTTGAGGTGAAGGTGGGAGTGCATCAGGGGTCGGTACTAAGTCCACTACTATTTGTAGCTGTGATGGAGGTGCTGGCTCAGAACGTAAAGGAGGGTTTACCGTGGGAGTTGTTGTATGCAGATGATCTGGTGTTGATTGCGGAAAGTATGGATGGACTGAAGGAAAAGATGAACAAGTGGAAGGAATGTATGGAGACAAAAGGTCTGAAGGTGAATATCGGAAGGACAAAGGTGATGACAAGTGGTAAAGCATGTGGTGAGGTGGAAAGAACTGGGAAGTGGCCGTGTGCTGTGTGCAGGAAGGGTGTCGGAGTGAACTCCATTCAATGTACAATGTGTGCTGAGTGGGTTCATCAAAAATGTAGTGGTCTGACAGGGTCATTTACCAGTGTGGCAGCTACATTCAAATGTTAGGTGTGCGCAGAGGGAGCTGCAGATGGAGGAAATGTTGAGTTGGATCTTGGAGACGGCGTGAAGCTGGAAGGTGTGAAAACATTTTGCTACCTCGGAGACATGCTGAATGGAGAAGGTGGATCAGACTCGGCAACGGTTGCTCGAGTGAGATGTGCATGGAAGAAGTTTCAGGAACTGAGTGGTGTGCTGATGAGGAGGAGAGTGTCGCTGAAGCTGAAGGGAAAGGTGTATGCTGCATGTGTGAGAAGTGTTATGATTTATGGGAGCGAGACATGGGTAATGAACGTAGAGCAGCAACGAAGGCTGGAAAGGGTGGAAATGCGAATGGTTCGATGGATGTGCGGAGTATCGTTGAGAGAGAGGAAGACATATGATGAATTGCGAAAGATGATGGGAATATTGCCTGTGATTGATGCTGTGAAGAGGAACAGGTTGAGATGGTTTGGTCATGTATTGAGGAAGGATGAAAGTGACTGGTTGAGAAGAGTGATGGAAGTTAATGTAGAAGGAAGTAGAGGACGGGGAAGACCGAGAAAGACTTGGCTAAAGATGGTGGAAGAAGAAATGCGGGCAAGGGGGTTAACAAGGAGAGATGCAGAAAATAGGGCAAAATGGAGAAGATTGTCATGGGGACCGCAAGGCTAACCCCGCTCTAGCAGGGAAAATGGCCTTAAAATGCATGTTGTTGTTGTTGTTGTTACTAAGGCCTGGATTCCTCTAGGAAAAATTTTTTATGCCTGCTTGTGTAGCCATTCGTGCACCGCCTCTTGGGCCTCTTCGTCAGATCGGAAAGTGGTTCCACCAAGCGCCTCTTTAAGTGGCCCAAACATGTGGTAATCCGAAGGGGCGAGGTCTGGTGAGTATGGTGGATGTGGAAGACACTCAAAATGCAGGTCCTCGATTGTTGCAGCTGTAGCGCGGGCAGTATGGAGCCGAGCATTGTCATGCTGCAGCAAAACACCGGTAATGAGTAGTCCATGACATTTTGATCCGATGGCTGGTTTCAGATGATATTTGAAAAGGTCAAAGTATGATGCACTGGTGACTGTGATCCCTCTGGGCATGTAATGCTCTACAAGTGGGCCTCGGCTATACCAGAAGATCGTCAGCATCACTTTTCCAGCGGACGGCTGTGTGCGGAATTTTTTGGGCTTTGGTGAAGTTGAATGGCGCCACTCTTTGCATGCCCTCTTTGTTTCTGGCTGAAAGTATTGGACCCAGCTTTAATCCCCAGTCACTACGCGCTGTAAGAAAGCGTTGCCTTTTGTTTCATGACATCGCTTAAGTTCTTCACATGCGTCCACTCGCCGTTCTTTCAGTTCGGTGTGAGTTGGCTAGGCACCCACCTTGCAGACACTTTGTGGAACCCCAGCATGTTGTGAATGATATGGTGTGCTGAACCATAGCTAATGTTCAATTTGGAGACCACTTAATCTAGCGTAATGTGACGGTTTTCCCTTAGCACACGCTCAACTCCTGCAACCATTTCTGGTGTGTCGGCTGTGTGAGGCCGGCCCGAGTGCGCAGCGTCTGCCACACTGGACACTCCACTTTTAAACTTCCTGTCCCAGTCGTACACCTGCTGCAGCGATAATCATGCGTCACCATATTTCATCTTCATTCTGCGATGGATTTCACTGGAATTCACAACCTCATTTCCCAAGAAACAGATGACAGAACGTTTCTCCTCCCTGGTGCATGCTTCTGAGGGAGCCACCATCTTGAAACTGCTCTACTGACGTCATATGCTCAATGTTGCCAGATCTAAAACAGACAAAACATGCCTCTTACCCATAGATATAACATATGTCGACTGCAACTACACAAATTACATTCTCGAATTTATATTGCCATTTTAAGGTTAAATATTGACTGGCCCTGGTATAAAGCACATCGCCATCAGTTCCATAGTGAACGGCACTCTTCGATGTCACGACGTCGACTGATATGCCTCCGCCCACATTATGACATCATTACAATACTTGAACCAAGTTTGATTTAAATCCATTCAGCTGTTCTCAAGTTATCACATTTATACCTGACATGACCTCTGACCTTTACTTCTTGGCCCCAAAATTTAATCAGTTCATGTTTACATCATTATACATACTAGCAACAGTACCTGCCCTACGGGCGGGGCTTCAATTGGGAGGCCGAAATGAAAAGGTAAAATATCAGAAATTGAAGGCTTTTTTATTTTAAACGATTCATATAAACATCCGTTAAATCATATCACACGCAAATCATCAAAATCTAAACAGTATCTTTAGAATTTCAATAAAAGCCACATCACTGTTCATATCGGTAAATATTATTCCATCGTGTTTCAAATCGTGATTGATACACTATGATCGTGATGATCGTGATCGTGATCGTGAATCGTGATCGATAATCGTGTTCACAATCGCTATGTCGTATGTACTCCCGATACGTGTACCAAATTCCCGATACGTGTAACTGTACCAAATCAACAGTTAAAAGGATTTTGAGCTGATGGCTGTTACGGCCTTGACAAGATCGATGGAGACAGCGATCTGTTAGCCATCGATGGAGACATGTTGCTTTCCCGGGTGCCGCACAAACAGCTGCACCGATCACGTGGTATCCGCGAAAACAACATCATCACAATGAGAACAATGAACGTTATGCGAACGTGAATGTTATGCGGGAGTCCAAACCTGAGAATGCTGGAGACCAAAGCTGAAATTGGGAAAACTAAATAGCCTATTTTACTCCTGGAGATCCCAGGATTATCCACCCAAAATATCTTTGCGATCAGTTCAGCAGTTTTTACGGTACCTTCAAACAGACAGACAGACAGACAGACGGACGGACATTTGGTGAATTATAGTAAGATCTGTACCAAGTTTGAATAAGATCACTTCAGCCGTTCTCAAGTTATAGACCTATTACAGACATTGACTTTGACCTTTGACCCCAAAGTCTAATCAGTTCATCTTTACCTCATTATACATACATGCACCAAGTTTGACTAAGATCCCTTCAGCCGTTCTCAAGTTATCGCCGTAACAAAAACCTATCATGGACAGCGGACAGACGGACAGACAGACGGACGGACAGCCTGAAAACATAATGCCTCTGCCGACGGCAGAGGCATAAAAATGATCAGAATCCCATCCCAAATTTTTTTTTAAACCAATGTCAATGCCATTTCTTTCTTTCTTTTAATTTAAAAGGATATATTAAGTTTTGAATCAAAAACAAAGGTTCTGTAATATTAACAGTGAAATAAAGAATTGTGGAGACCAAATACTTCAGTCAATTTCAACTTATTTTTAGAGAATATTGTGAGTTATTTGAAAAAAGTGCAAAGGTGCCAATATTTTGGGCCATAACTGTATGATAGCTTATGGTTAGAATAAATCAAGAGTTATTGGCAAATTTTAAAAATGCTTTTCATGTCAGCTATTAAGTCAAACAACAGACATTGTATTACAAAAGTTCCCTTACAAGGAACCTTGACGCAGGAGGTCATTAGGCCCATCAGAGCCTGCGCTATTACCACTTGTGGGGATTTTTTTTTGTTTATGCTCCATCCTTTTTAGATGCTGAACATCGAGCAAGGAAGCAACACACACCAATGTTTAAGTCTTCGGTATGACTCGACTGGGGTTCACACGGCCGACCTCTTAGACTCAGACCAGATGCTAAAACCATTACACCACGAGTCTGGTTAACTCGATCAATGCTATCCTTGCATTTTTGGAATCCTAAATTTAAAATTAAGGGAAAGGTCATAGCATGTCAAGCAATTTTAATATCTATGCACATATACAAGGGTTTGCAATTCATCATAATATTTTCCATTTTCAGATCCAAGTCAGAGATTTTTTAACAATACCTGTGGATATCCTGTATCAGATTCAAACTTCCGATCCTGGTGTGAGATGTCATCTGTTGATTGTCTTTGAGGATTTTCAGTGTTAATAAAGCCATCAATTTCATTTTCCTGGGCTGGACCTTTATAGACTGCAGAAGAGGTGAAGCCATCCTGGATGTTCTGATGTGGCCCCAGAGACCAAGGCTCATTTGCGAACCTGGAGGAAGCTGCAATGTCCTCTTCATTGTGCCCATAGCCAACATTATCAAAGTAGTTCCTTTGCACACCTTGCGCGACTCCCCAGTTGTGCTTATTCTTTCCAGAAGCTTGTTCTTCTTCTCCTTGGAGAATGTTATCAGAATATATCTGAACCAACAAGAAAAGGGTAAAAAAAAAATTCATGCTGGAAATAATCCTCAAACCTAAAGAAGCAATCTAGGTTATGTCATACAGCAAATGTGATGTTTTGACTAAAAAGCAAGAATGACCATGATTCTTTGATTTGAGCTTGAACTTTTCAGTTTTTTCAGTTCCTGGGCCGACATTGAGGCTTAAATAATGGGGGCTTCCAGAATCTTTCCTGATCTCATCTCATGATTGAACTTCAGTCAATCTGACATTGAAACAATCTAAGAATAATTAAAAAGGATTATTCTTTGGAAAAGACACCTACATCATTAGCATCAACTTTCTCCATTTATCAGACGATTCCACCACGTGGCGTACAATCAGCCTAGTGAAAAAGCAGCTGCACTTCTGTTTGCAGATCCTTGATGGAGAGAATCAAGCGCTCTTTAAATACCTAGAATATGTATGTAAATGCTACCAAATCAAGAAGCTTCGCCATTTATTTGTACTAGTACACCCGCTCACTATGGGAGCAGCAGGGGGTCATGTTATTAACCCAAGTGGCGTGTATAGACAACAGTAGATATTCGTTCAGGTGCATTCGTCGACGTGATAAGCAGAGACAGATGTCCGAATTCCTCCAAATTTCTTTCAGTTTCGTGTTAAACAGCATTAGCGATTGTTTCAAAAGGTAATCATACGTGTTTGTGGTTTATATTTGTACTTCTGGTAGGCAGTGCTCCAAAGAAAAAGGCACAATAATGTATTTATCCACATCAACATGGAGTTTGTTAAAGGCCGAAAAAACCCTCGAGGAGGTGGGATATTATTAGTACTGTATTAATATTGTTTGATAATAACATTAATACTATGCTTTTGTTATTAGTTTTGGTATTAGAAGTGTTCTTGACCAAAACGCCACGATAAAGCTATCTTAACACGCAACCCACTTCGCGGGGAAAACTCCCTTGAGGAGGGGGCCAAATGAATTCGCTACAACCTTCATTGTGTGACCCTTCGTCCTCCTGTCACGTTTGTTTGAGATTGGATAAGTAACGGCCGAATGTATTGTGGTAAAAAAATAGTCAGACAGACAGACCAAATTGCATATTTTAGTATGATAACACCAGAACTACTAAGCGCAATATGCACTTCAATTGGTATAGTGATCAAGAGCTCCCCAGTCTCTGACCAGTGATGGGCAGAATTTCTTTTTTAAAACAAGCAGACAACCAAAGCCAGTGTGTCATGACTTGTAAATCCTTCACCATGCTGGTGCCTTTCTCAGCCGCTCTAAGTGTAAGAGGTATTTTTCTGCAATACCATAGGGTATGCCTACCAGCCTCCCTGAATGCTTTGATTTAGTGTTGTACCCAAATTGTGTGAGTTATGCTTCCGAGCTGAGTGAGTCAAGCCAGGTTTGACTGTCAACTCAGAAATTAACTCAGATATTTTCCTGTCATATGAAATGAAGCAATTGCAGTATTTTGCAGGTGTGTTTGGTGGAAAAGGGCGTTAGTGTACGATAGCACTTGTAACGACAGATCATTGTCATATGATAGATCATTGCAACGTGGCAAACAGGCTGGAAACTTCCTTGGGATTGTGGACTTGGCTGGCGGTTGCAATCGTTTTGACATGACCTTCGGGACTTGAACCCAAGTAAACGGAACAAATGCGTAGCTGTTACAATATTATATACATAAATTTATATATATATACACTCAACCCTCGGCTATCGCGAACTCAGCTATCGCGTTTCTCTGCTATCGCAGATACCTAAAAAAAACTGCACAACACACGACTATCGCGCCCCAAATACGTGCTATTACTTACTTACTTACTTACTTACTTACTTACTGTGTCGAGCTAGCTCGGCATTCCATGACACGTTTCTTCCATTCATCTCTGTCACTCATGGCATTAGGTAGTTCGTTAACCAGACACCCAGTATCATTTGTAAGCTGATCTATATATGTTTTCGCAGGTCTCCCTGGTGCCTGTTTGCCGTGAGTTGGTAACCAAAGTAAAACATTGCTTGCGAGATCATCTTTGTTTCTCCAGCAGTGCCCAGCAAATCTTAATCTACGTTGACGTATGGTTACACTGATTGGTGGGATTTTTGCATACAATTCATATTTTGTGGGGTGCTCTTTCCATGAGATGTTAAGGGCTGCTCTGAGCATGCGAGTGTATGTACCATCCAGGGCCTTTTCTAGTGACGATGTCAAGGTCCATGTAATTGCCCCATATACAAGAACTGATTCAACAGCTGCTCTAAAGAAGTTTCGTTTCAGCTCTATTGGAAGCGCAGATTTCCAAATCTTGCCTAGACTGTTTAAAGCTCCCCAAGCCTTTCCAAGTCTGATGTCGACATCTCTTTTTGTGGAGGCGATGTTGCTTCCCAGGTATGTGAATTCGTCAACCTTTTTGATGTTTTCACCAGTGAGTGATTTTATGTCTACAACTTGATCTTGATTAAGACTGATGTACTCTGTCTTCGAGGCATTTATGTAGAGACCAATTTGGCTGGCTACTTCTTCAATCTTGTGTAGTAGTGTCGCTGCATCCTTGTTATAGTCTGCTAGAACCGCAAGATCATCTGCATAATCTGCATCTGTAATCTTCTTGGATGGGTATTGCCGACTTTTCCGTTTACTTCGGGTAAATCCAAGTTCATTGTTGGTGTCTATTGCTTTGTGTAGCACATAATCGAGACATATTATGAATAAGTAGGGAGCGAGGGTATCACCCTGTAAAACTCCTGCCATGATGTCAAAACAGTCTGTATCGCCGTCAGGTGATCGGACTATTGCATGCGAGTTCTTATACAGCATCATGATGGCATTAACTGTCTCCTGAGGTATCCCGAATGCTAGCAGTATCTCCTTCATATAGTATACAGTATATGCGCTATAGCGCACCGGAAATGGTGGAAAGGGTGCGACGTCATCACCGAGCGTGGGGAAAGAGAAATCAAGAAGAGGAAGAACTTAACTTGCACTCAGAAATTCGAAATTGTGCAGTTGATAGACAATGGTGAAACAAAGCAAAGTGTTGGAAAGAAATTTGGGATAAATGAGTCAACAGTGCGAGGTATTTACCAAAACCGTGATTATCGTAGAAACGTAGATAAGATTTAACATTCAACAGTGAAGCAAGGTGCTCCTTTATTAATACGGCACTGGCAGGTTACGAGGAGCAGTATCATGCCCACGTCAACTCCCTCCGCCAACGCCAGATCACCGAATTCTTACGGCCAGATTCGGCGTCAGAACAAGTCTAATCGGGGGACATTCGGGTAACCGCGGGGGGGAGGCACAAACTGCCGTTGGAGACCTGAATCTATGAACTCGATCTACGATGTAAATGCTTTATAATAAGAGTTTGCCGTCAACAACCAACACACCAACCCAGTTCCAATTTAAAAACATGCTGCAAAGTCTCTCTCTTTCTTACACACACACACACACACACACACACACACACACACACACACACACACACACACACACACACACACACACACACACACACACACACACACACACACACACACACACACACACACACTGCACAAAATATAGCCAACGTGCAAGTTTGGCGCCAAAGGCTTGGCCTGCAGGTGGTTGTGGGGGGTGGGGGTGGGGGGGGGGGGGAGCACAAGAACTCATTTGGGTGGAAATGGCCCGCGAATGCCCCCCCATGACGCCGACCCTGCTTACGGCGTCGCAACGAGGCACAGCCCTCTGTCTGACAAGCCCTCTGACGTTGAGCACTTCTCTGGTGCTACAGCTGACGCAATCCTGGACGAGTTAGAGGCACGTAGGGGTGGTCAATAAGACTCCACCCAAGCCTCGGAACCTCCCTAACCACCTAAGCCCCTCATCGTTCCCAAAAAGGTAAATATAATGGTAAAAAAGTACTTTTTTACCATTTTATTTTTATTTACATATTGTGATTCTTGTTTTAATGTTTCTTTATATGTTAATGTTTCTTTATATGGTAGAAACACTTGGTTAAAAAAGTGGCAAAAATAGGTTAAATATGTGGTCAACTTGGGGGTCCTGGCACCAATTAGAATTATTACCATACGTTCTTCAGTTCGGCTTTCGCGATTTCGGCTAACGCGCACCGATAGCGGCACCAATTAGGTGCGATAGCGAGGATTGGGTGTGTGTATATATATATATATATATATATATACATATATATATCTCATCTCATCTCTATATTATAATAGCCGTAGATGATTCTGTCTGTCTGTCTGTCTGTCTATCTGTTGGGTGTCTGTCCGGGGTGTGGCTTACTCGGTTTGCAGAGTAGCTCCACCCATAGCTCCACCCATTCTGGGAGTGGCTATAAACAAATATCCACCATTTTATTAACTCGCATAGCTTTGAGTCCTGTTTTGTAGGCCCGTGGTGTCTTGCTCTCCCCCAGTTTTATTTCAAATCAAATTCGATAAATCATTTCATTTTTCACAGTCGCTAACATAGTTTTAAACTCGGTTGAAAAAAAACGGGAAGAAAATCCGATGAAAGTTGCCGTTTATAGAACGAAATGAATTCTCAAAGGCCTGTAACTTCAAGGCCATTGAGTCTCTCTCACGCCTTTATCTCCAATCTAACTCACCATATGATTTCATTTTTATCGATGGTTTTACTTTTAGACTCGGTGTCAGCAATAATTGAGAACAATCCACACACGCGGGAAAATGCAGAGATATATTTTTTAAAATCGCGTCATGGTGTATCATACACCGCCCAACATGACACCGCCGGCAATGTGTCGATATATATTAAAAATTCGCTTTTGCTTTTCCGTTATGATATATTACTATTTCGTTTGATGATAGTCGTCACAAAAACGTCAACAATGATGCCGACATATATTTCTTCGTTTTTATTTCATTCAACATATTAGCCGGAAGTAAAATATGTTTCAGGAAATTACCGAGAGATATTTCTTCGTTTTTTAAAATTAGTTATGTGCGAATACACTTTAAATAGGTTTATTTGAAATCTTTAATTTTCCACAATATAATTTACTTGCCATTTATCATTTGATGATTACGAGACAAATTCCTCTTGAGGATCGTGACAATTCATGCGCTGCGTGGAAACTTCTATTTCCAAAATGAATGAGACGATCGATGAAGAACGCAGACTTGAACAGGATGCAGCAAGAAAACGAATGAGACGGGCGAACGAGTCCATCGACGAACGTCAATGCAAACTTGCGGGGTCACCCGTGGGAATCCCACGGGCATGGATGTGTGTGACATTTCGACATATTGAGTTAGATGCTGCACATTCATTTTTACAAAATGGTTACTGGCAAGTCATCAGATCCAGAAATGGTGTAAAAACCACCGTTTAGAGGCCATTTTTCCCCGCAAAGCGGGGGTTGGCCTTTTCGGGGACCGTGGTAGTTGTTGTTTTTTTGTCCCCTTTTTGAAGCAATGTTTTACGGCCGGATGCCCTTCCTGACGCCAACCCTTTTTGCCGCCTTCAACGACAAACAGGGAATTACCAGTGAACTGGTACTCAATTAGCCGACCTCGGAAGGATGACAGGCTGAGTCAACCCCCCTGGCATTAATTCGGCGATCGACCGAGATTCGAACCCAGGATCCTAAGCCGGCACCCTAGCCGCTAGCCCAACACCAGAAATGGTGTCATGAACACAATTTATTTACGCACAAGCACAAAAGCAAGACGGGCCGATTTCCGATTCCGACGGGCCAACGGGCGAGACGGGCCGATTTCCGATTCCGACGGGCCGATTTGGAGCAAGAAAAAGAACGAGACGGGAGAAAAAGGAGAGAAACGAGACGGGGAAAGCCGATTGGAGAGGCGAGTGAGGCGCGATTGGAGAGGAGTGTGAGGCGCGATTGGAGAGGAGTGTGAGGCACGATTGGAGAGGAGTGTGAGGCGTGATTGGAGAGGAGTGTGAGGCACGATTGGAGAGGAGTGATTGGAGGGGAGTGTGAGGCACGATTGGAGAGGAGTGTGAGGCACGATTGGAGAGGAGTGTGAGGCGCGATTGGAGAGGAGTGTGAGGCGCGATTGGAGAGGAGTGTGAGGCGCGATTGGAGAGGCGTGTGAAGGATTGGAGAGGAGAGGAGTGTGAGGGATTGGAGAGGTGAGGGATTGGAAAGGAGAGGGATGTGAGGGTTTGGAGAGGAGAGGAGTGCTAGGTGGAGAGAGGAGAGTGTCAGGTGGAGACAGGAGAGTGTCAGGTGGAGACAGGAGAGTGTCAGGTGGAGAGGAGTGAGGGGTCACATATTATGTGAAATAAATAAATTGTGTTCATCACACCATTTCTGGATCTGATGACTTGCCAGTAACCATTTTGTAAAAATGAATGTGCAGCATATAACTCAATATGTCGAAATGTCACACACATCCATGCCCGTGGGATTCCCACGGGTGACCCCGCTAGTATATATATATATATAGGAATGAATGAATGAATGATCGTTTTAAGGCCATTTTCCCTGCTGGAGCGGGGGTTAGCCTTGCGGGTCCCATGACAATCATGGTTCCCTGTTTGAGGCAATGTTTTTATGGCCGGATGCCCTTCCTGACACCAACCCTTGGTCACGCTCTTACGATGCGCAGGGATACGGTGTACCTATTCTAACCGGGGTACACACCGGGATCATTCATCCCAGCAAGCTGGTACTCAATTTGCCGACCTCAGAAGGATGACAGGCTGAGTCAACCCCCCCTGGCGTTAATTCAACGATCGACCGGGATTCGAACCCAGGATCCTAGGATCCCAAGCCGGCACCCTAACCGCTAAGCCAACACCAGGCTATATGAAATATATATATATATGACGTATATACATATATATATATACATACACACACACACACACACACACACACACACACACACACACACACACACACACACACACACACACACACACACAAAACACACAAAAACACACACACACACACACGAAAGTCTGCACCACCTTTATTTTCACATCGTAACAAACTTCCAAGTGAAAAACAAATTCTTCAAATTTCAGAAAATTAATTAAAAATCCAAAACTAGATTTTCTTGGTTGGATAAGTGTCCACAACCCCCTCCCCTCCCCCCATCTTAGTAAATACTTGGTGGAAGCACCTTTGACAGCAATTACAGCTGTGAGTCTGACATAGGTCTCCACCAATTTTGCACACCTTCATTGGGCAATAGTTGCCCATTCCTCTGTCCAAAACTGTTCAAGCTCAGTGAAGTTGTGTGAGGAGCGTTGATAGACAGGAATTTTCAAGTTGTGCCACAGATTTTTCGATTGGATTTCGGTCGGGGCTCTGACTGGGCCACTCAAGGACATTTATCTTTTTGATCCTTAGCCACTCCAGTGTAGCTTTGGCTGTGTGCTTCGGGTCGTTGTCATGCTGCAAGGTGAACTTCCGTCCCAATTTTAGCTTTCTTGTAGAGGGCAGCAGGTTTTCCTCTCGGATTTTTCTGTATTTTGCTTCATCCATTTTCCCTTCTATCCTGACGAGTACCCCAGTAGGAAATGAAAATCAGTAGGAAATGTAGGAAATGAAAATGGCTCCATCATTAGGAAATGAACATAATGAGGAACTACACAGACTCTTCCTATAGCTGGCTGTCTGATCAAATTGAGCAATCGGACAAGAAGCACCTTGGTCAGGGAGGTGACCAAGAACCCAATAACCACTCTGACAGAACTACAGAGTTCCTTGGCTGAGATGGGAGAACCTGCAGGAAGGACAACAGTCTCTGCAGCACTTCACAAAGCTAGGCTTTATAGGAGAGTGGCCAGACGGAGGCCACTCCTGAGAAAAAGACACATGACAGCAAGATTGCTGTCAATGGAGATTGAAAAATGGCAAATAAAAGACTCAGAGAATGCGGCAAAAAATCCTGTGGCCTGATGAGATGAAAATTGAACCCTTTGGCCTGATGCAAAGCGCTAGGTCTGGCAGAAACTGAGCACAGCTCATCACCCATCTAACACCATCCTGTCCGTGAAGCATAGTGGTGGCAGAATCATGCTATAGGGATGCTTTTCAGCGGCAGGGACTGGCAGATTTGTATGAATAGAGAGAACATGAAATGGAGTGAAATACAGGCAAATCCTTGAGGAGAACCTGCTTCACAGTGCAAAAGACCTTAGATTGTGGCGACAAATTTCGTTCCAACAGGACAATGACCCCATGCATACAGCCAAAGCAACACTGGTATGGCTTCAGAATAAGAACGTGGAAGTCCTTGAGTGGCCCAGCCAAAGCCCAGACTTGAATCCGATGGAGAATCTGTGGAAAGACTTGAAGATTGCTGTTCACCGACTCTCCCCATCCAACTTGACAGGGCTTGAGCAAATCTGCAAGGAAGAATGGGAGAAACTCCCCAATCCAGATGTGCAAAGCTGATGCAGACAATACCCAAGAAGACTCGAAGCTGTAATCGCTGTCAAAGGCGCTTCTACGGAAAATTGACTCAGGGGGTTGAATACTTATTTGATATGTATTATTATTAGATATTTTAGATAATTAGATAAATTCCACTTTGTCATTTTGGGGTATTATTTGTAGATCAGTGACAAAAAATCCCAATTTAATTAATTTTAAATTCAGGCTGTAACACCAAAATGTGAAAAAGTCAAGGGGTGTGAATACTTTCTGAAGGGACTGTATATATGGTATGTCGTTTTTAACCCTCTCTCAATTGTGAAGAATTACTTCAAAAATTCTGGTATCAGGATCCTCAAAAAAATCTTTAACAATTCGTCCTTCTCACACACCCAACCTGTCCACCAAGTTTCATCCAAATCCGTCCACAATGTTTTGAAATATCATGCTATATAATCGACTTTGGCCCGACATATCAATGGTGAAGAATCATTTGTAGAATTGTTGTATCTGAATCAGGATCTTCACCAAAATCTCATAAATTCGTTCTTGTCACACACTCAACCTGTCTACCAGGATTTGTCCGAATCCATCCCTAATTGTTTGACTATATCATGCTAACACACAAACAAAAGACACAAACAGGGGTGAATACACAACCTCTGTCAACCTTTGGTGGTGGAGGTAATAATGTGAAAAACCAATGTAGACAGACAGTTAAACACAAAAGGAAGAAAAATAATAATAAACCTTTAATGAAGTGATGTGCATATAAATTATACCTCAAAATGTTCTTCAGAATATCCTTTTTTGTCTCTGAAGCCACCGCCTTCCATGTAACCATGTGCACCATATTCTGCATCGTTGGCTTCAGAGGCTTGGCTCACATTATCAGAAGACAGTTCTTCGCTTTCTTCCAGGTCAGGAAGGGCAGTGGATAGAAGTTTCCGTAGCTGGAATAACACAATGTGTATTAACTGCAAGACACCTTTTCAAACAAACAACAAACTAGAACGACACTTTTCTATGTCACGACATCGACTGATATGCCTCCACCCACATTATTACATCATTATAATACTTGTACCAAGTTTGAATTAATCACTTCAGCCGTTCACAAGTTATCACATGTTTACATGACATGACATCTGACCTTTGCCCCCAAAATCTAATCAATTAATCTTTACATCATTATACATACAGTCACGTGAAAAAGTAAGCACATGTAAAGTTTTGACTTTTTCCAACATATTTCAACATACAGCTATTTGATCTTCATTTCAACAATATTGATAGATAAAGGTGATATAATATAACAAATATCATGAAACATTTACATTTTGTAGTCCATTGTATAATTTAAATAAACATAAATGCAAATTTCGCATGTGGAAAAAGTAAGTACCCAAAATTCCGAAGCCCAAATGAAAAGGCAAAATATCAGAAATTGAAGGCTTTTTTTTATTTTAAACGATTCATATAAACATCCGTCGAATCATACCACACGCAAATCATCAAAATCTAAACAGTACATGGCACCCATTTTGAAAAAAAGATTGAATTCTGCAAAACGGAGGCGGCCGCTCCACGTCTTTCTCAGTCGCATGTTTATGTGTGAAGAGTGCGCGCCGAATCTGTAACACGGAAGCGGCCGCTACACCTGTTTCTCAGTCGCTTTGCACACGCTGCCATGTTACTTCGGAGCCACACGTTTGTATAGGAAGAGTTTGTCAGGAGTCGATCTACTCTCTCCTGGTACGTAGAATTTCAACAAAAGCCATATCACTGTTTATATCGGTAAATATTATTCCATCCTGTTTGGAAAAACTGGAAAATTGAAAAATTGAAAAACGTGGAAAAATTATACAGCCTATTTTACTCCAGGGGGTCCTAGGATTACCCACCCAAAATATCATTGCGATCGGTTCAGCCGTTTTTGCGGTACCTTCGAACAGACGGACAGACGGACATTTGGTGAATTATAGTAAGATTCAGCTGTTCTCGAGTTATAGACACATTACAGACTTTGACCTTTGACCTCCTGACTCCAAAATCGAATGAGTTCATCTTTACATAATTCTACATAATTGTACCAAATTTGGTCAGAATCCCATCCCTGGTTCACAAGTTATTGTGGTAACAAGAGTTTTACCTAACATGATCTCTGACCTTTGGCTTTTGACCACGTGACCCCAAAATCGAATCGGTTCATCTTTACCTCATATACATACCTGCACCGAGGTTGAATAAGATCCCTTCAGCCGTTCTCAAGTTATCGTGGTAACGAAAACCTATCAAAGACGGACGGACGGACGGACAGACGGACAGCCGGACGGACAACCTGAAAACATAATGCTTCGGGCGACTTCGTCAGAGGAGGCATAAAAAAAGTTGATTTTGAAAAATGTATGTAAGCTTATTTTTCTGTTAACCGGCCTCTTCAATGAGGAAATTTACCAACTGGGCAAAGCCAATGCTAAATAGACCAGTTGCCAAAAATCTTTATTTAACAAGAATTGGTCTCACCTTTCTCTGCTCTCAACAAATCATTTCAATGATATAGTTTTCATAGTAATCAAATAAAGAACCGTCCAACACTTCTTTGTTCTACAGCTTTCATCCTGATATTCACACAGCAGTGCTCAGCACTATGTGGATTGCTGCTGCTTAACTTCCCTTCTATTCCAAACATTAAAAGCAAATCAAACGGATGAAATATTTATTTTTCATCACATCTTGTAATGAGGTGTATTCTTATGAATAAATTAAATTAAGAAAATTACAACTTATGTCTGAAATTTGAGTTCCTTTGTTTCCATCATTCTATAATATATCATGAGGTCAATTTGACATTATAAGGCTACATCCAAACATCCAAACGGAACTCCAGTAACCATTTTTGAAGACAATGTTTGCAACAACACAAGTGGTTATCACAAATTGTATGTTCCTGATAATTTCCTCAACTTCGTCTTAAACACTTCTATTTGCCCATCTGGGTTTTCCGATCACCACAAAGTTGCTATGCGTTTTCAGTTGCCACTTGTTAAGGTGGTGAAGCCCTTATTGGAAGTTCAACACAGCACTTCTTCAAAATGAATCTTTTGTTACTTATTTTAGGACCTTTTGGGCGTGTTACATCGTACTATATCAGGAGTTCTCTTGTTTACGTCAATGGTGGGACAACGCTAAAGCTCAAATTGGACTTTTTGTCAAAAAATTTCATGACAGTACCCGGGGGAGATCTCTGATCATGATGTAAATATATATCTGGTGAAGACACAAATTCTTCACTTGCAAAACAAAGTGTCCTCTTCCAATAATAATGGGCAGCAGCAGATGTTGTATGAAAACAAAGCCCTTTTGAACGAATTATTGGCCGAGCACGCAAAGGGTGCACTCCTTCGGATAAGAATGACTCATTTGCAACAACTGAATACCCCGAGCAGACTCTTCTTTAAGCTAGAAACTGACTCTAAACATCAGAAACAAATATTGTTCTTGCGTTCTGTTGATGAAAGAATTTTGACTCATCCAAGTGACATTAAACCTACTGTTAAGAATTTCTTTTCTCACCTCTACCCCTCCAAGCACACTTCCCCAGGCCATGTCATTCATTTACTGCTTCATTGCCTACACTTACTGAAGCCCAGAATTTGACTGTTCAAGGTGAAATAACATTGGATGAACTCACTGGTGTTTTAAAAACCTTGCACATCAACAGGGCAACTGGTTTAGACCGGTTGCCAGTGGAATTATACAGTACCTTCTAGGATCTGCTGGGACCATGTCTATTAATCATCTTTCCATAAATCATACAAACTGGTGACTTCCCTTGAGCTGCAGACATGCCATCATATTATTAATCCCTAAAAAAGGAGATCTTCAACTTGTTGAGAACTGTCGCCCGATCTCTCTACTTTGTGCTGATTACAAAATCCTGTCCAAGATACTCGCCAATCGCTTAAAGACTTTAATTGGATACATCGTATCTCCCGACCAGTCTTATTCTATTCCCGGCAGCTCTATATTTAACAATATATTTTCTGTTCATGATTTGATTTGTCATTACCAGAATGTTAATAGTGAGCTGATCTTTCTAGATCAGGAAAAGGTCTTTGATAGTGTTGACCATTCTTATTTATTTGAAGTTTTGAAGGGGTTTGGGTTTGGTTCTTTTTTTATTTCTTGCATTAAATTGCTGCATCACAACAATTTCACTTTAGTGAACATCAATAACAGTTTGTGTTCACCTTTTCCTGTTCAGCGAGGTATTAGACAAAGTTGCCATCTCTCTGGGTACCCTTGTGAATTTTTTTCTGGAACGGCATGCACCGGCTTCGAGCAGATCTTCTAAGTGTCCCACTAAGAAAAAGGCGGTCAAGGACTTGTGGACATTACCAGTAAAATACTGGCTTTTCGGCTGACTACCTCACATCAACTTCTGTAAAAGGAAGTCAATCTTCGCGGCCCCTGGCTTGCTTATTGCAGCCAGCTGGTAAGCTCACGTGTGGTCACGAGCTCTTTCTAATTGATCTGCAGCGAATAGACATCTCCTTGCTGCCCTCCTTTTATCGAAGTCTCATGAATGCCGGTCAATGTCTCCTTCCAGTACAAAACAAGGATTTGTATAAATTTTGTAACTTAATGTGTGAACTGTTTTTTCACAACAGCCTATGTCGGCATGACTGCCAAAGTAGGTCCCTCATTCAATCCTTCATCGAATCTGGTTTTTTTCCTGGTCAGAAAATTTGGTAATCATACTTGTTCTGAATGGCAGACCCCTGACCAGATTTTTGGAAGTTTGCAATGTTACCTCAGCTCAGTTAATTGGACAACTTCTACGTTCAAATTATTGTTAAAGTGTTCAACTCTTTTAATTTATCAAACCTTCTATTGTATGATGTTCAAAATGCAGGTACAATGCACCCCGACTTCACTGATTTTTGTTTTTCTGGCACTCCCTCTACAAATCTGTAAAAAGGCTGCTCTGAATGTGCAATGTCTTCATATTGTTATTTATGCCAACCCCAATAGCACACTGACCACCCACTGGAAAGAGCTTCTGCCTGCAGAGGTTCCATCATCTCCTACCTGGTCCTCTATGTATACATAGAGTATCTAAACGTGCCGAAGACATACAGTGGATGCTTGTACACTATTCCTTGCCTTCCAATGTGTTTCTCAAAAGACTGAACCTCATGTCATCTGATGATTGTCCTTTTTGCCATCACTCCGAGGCCATTTTTTATTGGATGCCAAAAGCTGGCTACGCTTTTTCAACTCTTGAAATCCATTTTCCAAAAATTTGGTTTTTGTTTTTCTTTGCATCATTTTGTATAATGTATCTTATGAGAACGTCGGATTTCAAATTGTAAATTTCCTGCTTGCTGAAGCGAAACACGCGATATACATGACGTGGAAAAGAATGGTTTCGGGAGTTGGTTCACAAGAATGCAGTGCTTTGTTAGCCTTTAATGGCTTGGTGTTTGCCCGTCTTAAAACGAATTTTCATTTTTACTGAGAGATTTATCGGGTTAATCACTTCATTCAGAAATGATGCAAAGTTCAAGTCTTGTGCAAGGTGGAGGGAGATGAATTATCTTTGCTGCTTTAATTAATATCTCATGTATTTCTGTTCCTTGATTTATTTATTTATATCATTTGTTTATTTGTATACTTTTGAAATAAAAGGCCTCAAAAGTCTCTGTGTCTGTTTGTATGTCTGTTTCTGTTTCTGTCTCCTCACTCCTCACTCCTCACTCCGTCTTCTCCTCTGTCTTCTCCTCTGTCTTCTCCTCTGTCTTCTCCTCTGTCTTCTCCTCTGTCTTCTCCTCTGTCTTCTCCTGTCTTCTCCTCTGTCTTCTCCTCTGTCTTCTCCTCTGTCTTCTCCTCTGTCTCCCCTCTCTCTCCCCTCTCTCTCCCCTCTCTCGTGTTAATTCTAAAGGTTAATTCTAAAGGTTAATTCTAAAGGTTAATTCTAAAGGTTAATTCTAAAGGTTAATTCTAAAGGTCAATTCTAAACGTAATTCTAAAGGTTAATTCTAAAGGTTAATTCTAAAGGTTAATTCTAAAGGTTAATTCTAAAGGTTAATTCTAAAAGTTAATTCTAAAGGTTAATTCTAAAGGTTAATTCTAAAGGTTAATTCTAAAGGTTAATTCTAAAGGTTAATTCTAAAGGTTAATTCTAAACGTTAATTCTAAACGTTAATTCTAAAGGTTAATTCTAAAGGTTAATTCTAAAGGTTAATTCTAAAGGTTAATTCTAAACGTTAATTCTAAAAGTTAATTCTAAAGGTTAATTCTAAACGTTAATTCTAAACGTTAATTCTAAAGGTTAATTCTAAAGGTTAATTCTAAACGTTAATTCTAAACATTAATTCTAAAGGTTAATTCTAAAGGTTAATTCTAAAGGTTAATTCTAAAGGTTAATTCTAAAGGTTGATTCTAAAGGTTGATTCTAAAGGTTAATTCTAAACGTTAATTCTAAAGGTTAATTCGAAAGGTTAATTCGAAAGGTTAATTCGAAAGGTTAATTCTAAAGGTTAATTCTAAAGGTTAATTCTAAAGGTTAATTCTAAAGGTTAATTCTCAACGTTAATCCTAAATTTTAATTCTAAAGGTAAATTGATAATCTCGCGAGATCTTGGAGACGGCGGCAGGGTTTTTCGAAGCTCCACACGGTCTCCACGTTTTTCGAAGTTAAGTCTGTTCACAATTGTATTTTGTCGAAACTGTATTTATCTTTCGGTGTGTGAAGTTATTGTGTGCAACTTTGGTTGTTTCTCGGTGTTTATCTTTCATAAATTGATCGTCTGTTTGCCGTGTCGTGTCTTGAGGCCTTGTACAGTGTGCACTGTACAACCTTGAGGCTTTGTTTTTCTCAGCGGTCCGTCCTTTGTGATCCAATAACTTTCGTTCTCTGTATTCCCAGTCTTTTCACCCATCGCCTACTTCCTTGTGTAAATCTCAACAAAAAAAAAAAAAAAAAAACAAAAAAAAAAACCATTTCCTTCTCTGTTCTCATTCGTTTATTCATTCTTATTCGTTCGTTCGTTCTTCGACCACGTGTTTCTCCCCCATTTCCCCAGATAGTTTTCACTCATTAACCTTCAATGTTTACACTTTCCCCTCAAGTTATGTATTCCGTCATATTTTATAACACCTTTTTCTTCTTCTTCTTTAAAAGGCTGCTTTCGACTTGCTCACCAAATCAATTCATCCCAAAAAAAATATCCATCTCCTATAGTGCCTTTTTTCTACATTCCCTAAACTCTCCTGCACTCCATCCTCCATCCAGCGTCCTTAAACGTATTTTTAACTCGAAGGTCACAAGAAACTCATTTTGCAATAAATGTTCGTTTCCCATAAATCGTACACTTTCAAAAATCCAATCTCACCCCTCCCCTCCAAATCTTCCCCATAACCCCTCCCCTCCAAATCTTCCCCATCACCCCTCCCCTCCAAATCTTCCCCATCACCCATCCCTTTCAAATCTCCCCCCTTGCCTCCTCCCTCCTAAACTACCCCCTCACCCCTCCCCGCCAAGACGCCCCCTCGCCCCTCCCCTCCTAGACTCCTGCCTCACCCCTCCCCTCCAAATCTCCCCCATATCCCATCCCTTTCAAATCCCTCCCCTTGTCCCTTCCCTCCCAAACTCCCCCCTCACCCCTCCCCTTCAAATCTCCCCATCCTCATTGCTTCTCAATTTCCCCCCTCTCACTCCCCCTCCTCAAAGCGTCCTCTCCGCTTCTTCCCCCTTCAAACTCTCACCTCCATCTCCCCCAACCTTCTGCCTCGCTCTTCCCCCTCCTCAAATAACACCTCATTGTGGCTCACCCAATCACCATCAAACCTTTTGTCCGCCCCATCCTTCCCTTTCTCCGAGCTATTCTGAAATCTCTGACACACCTTCAACAGCTCTCCCTACCTCTTCCACCTCTTCCACATCTTACCCCACCCCTCCTCCCCCCTGTTCTGTATCTGATGCTCCCCCTTCCTCTTCATTAACGGTATGGACCTCAAACATCCGGGGCCTTCGTTCAAACTTAACTGATCTCTCCATACAGGTTGCTTCTGTCAAACCAGACGTGATCTGCTTAACAGAAACTTTCCTCCTTTATGATGTCTCTGATTCCATAGTATCTCTCCCGGGCTACTCCCTCCACCGGTATGATAGACCTGAGCCTCGTCCTGGAGGCGGGGTTGCTATCTTTATCAAAAACTCTCTTCCTCACTCGCCCTGCACTGCACTCTCTCCACCTCACCCCCAGGAATACCTCTGGCTACGGCTTCCCCTTCGCTCCCACCTCTTGTTCATATGTGTGTTGTACCGTCCACCAAACAGTGATGACTCCATCTACATCTCGCTGTCTGATGATATGGACCAACTTCTATCTACTCATCCCAACTCTCTCTTCCTCATATGTGGTGATTTCAACTGTCATCATGCCAGTTGGCTGGGTGTGGGTACCTCTCTCACCAGCCATGGCTCCTCAGCAAAGGACTTCTGCGACTCACTGGGACTGACACAATCTGTCAATTTCCCGACCCGGATCTCAGTCAACGGAACATCTTCTCTTCTGGACTTGGTTATGACTAACTTCCCTGAAAATGTCTGCTGCTCTTCTTCTGCTCCGATCGGATCATCTGATCATGTCCTTGTTAAAGTGGACATCTCTCTGACCATCCTCAGGGAGCCTGCTCAGCGTCGACGAGTCTGGCATTTCACTCAGGCCAACTGGCACGGTCTTCAAGCAGCCATCAATCATCTGGACTGGTCTCCCATCTCTACCACCTCTGACATCAACTCATCCTGGGAATTCTTCCAAAGTAAATTGCTCTCTCTCATGCACAGATTTATCCCATCTCGTCTTCAGTTGTCATACCCTTCCTCCCGTCCATGGTACACGGAATCTTGTGGTGAGGCTGTTGCCCAGAAACAACTTGCCTTCGTCTCATGGAAAGCAAATCCAACGGAAGGAAATCTCATTTCCTTTCACAAAGCCCGAAACAAGTGTGTGTCCACCCTCAGGAGAGCCAGGAAACAATATCTCTCCGTTCTCAAGACCGAACTCTCTTATCTGTCTCCCTCTTCCAAATCCTGGTGGCGTCTGGTCAAATCCGTTTCTGGTGTTTGTTCCCCCTCCATCCCCTCCCTTACCTCAAACGGCTACACAGCTGACTCCGCACGTGAAAAAGCTGAATGCCTCAACTCTGTGTTTGCCTCTAAATCTTGTGTCCCAAACCCATCCCTCTCTGTACCCACCATACCCAGTCGTACCCTGCTGCTCCTGGACTCCGTGTCCTTTCCTCCTGACAAGGTGGAAAAGTTTCTGTCAACCCTCGACTCTGATTCTGCAACTGGACCCGACGGCATCAGCCCACGGGTCCTAAAATCCTGCTCTGCTGCTCTATCTCACCCTCTCTCTGTTCTCTTCACCCTCTCTTTTGCTCAAGGTCAACTGCCATCTGCTTGGAAATCAGCCAACATCACCGCTTTGCACAAAAAAGGTGCAAAAACAGATCCTAGCAACTACAGACCAATCAGCCTTCTCCCAATTATCAGCAAAGTCATGGAATCCATCATTGCTTCGGATATGAAATCTTTCCTCTTCTCCAATGGCTTGATCTCTGATCATCAATTTGGTTTCAGACCAGGTCACTCTACTCTGGACATGCTGCTTCTGCTGTCTCAACAATGGATGGAGGTCCTCAATGCCAAACAGGAAATTAGAGCTGTCTCCCTCGACATATCACGTGCCTTCGACACGGTCTGGCACCCCGCTCTGCTCACCAAACTCTCCTCCTTTGGTATCCATGGAAATCTCCACGCATGGCTGGCGGACTTCCTCTCTAGTCGTCGTCAACGTGTGGCCCTGAATGGGTTTCTCTCATCTCCTCTTCCTGTTCAGGCTGGAGTTCCCCAAGGCAGTGTTCTGGGCCCCGTGCTTTTTCTGGTCTTCATCAATGATCTCTCTGACTCTCTCGAAAATCCTCTCTATCTCTTTGCTGATGACTCCACTCTCTGCCGCTCCATTCCTCTTCCCTCAGATCGGCAGTCTGCTGCCTCCTCACTCTCTGAAGACCTGGACAAAATCACAGACTGGTCAAACAAGTGGAACATGTCTTTCAATCCTGACAAATCTCACACTCTTACTATGTCTCTCCGAAAAGATCGACTGGACAACCCTCCCATCTACTTTCTCAACAATCCTCTCCAAGAAGTTCTGTCGCTCAAGATTTTGGGTCTCACTATCTGCCATGATCTTTCTTGGGAAAACCACATTTCCAAGCTGGCCTCCAAAGCCAGTCGCCGACTGGGCATCCTCCGTCGTGCCAAGTCCTTCCTCGGCACACCTGAGCTCCTCACCACATACAAGGCTTTCATCCGCAGCTCAATGGAATACTGTTCTCCCCTATGGGCCGGTGCTCCTGCCTCACACCTAGCTCGGCTTCACGCTGTTGAAACCAAAGCTTTCAGAATTATTGGAATCTCCCGCGATGAAGCTATCTCTGAGGGCCTTTCACTCACTCACCGCAGGCAGGTAGGTGGTCTTTCTGTCTTCTACCGACTCCTCTCCGGCCTTGCACCCCCAGCTCTCTCTGTGCTCTGTCCCCCAAATATTCCTACAGGTCGCACAAGATCTGCCAGCAACCCTCTGATGGTTAAACTGCCGAAATCTCGGCTCTCTGCTCACCTTCACTCTTTCATTCCTCTTTTCTCCCGCCTCTGGAACAAACTCCCTCACTCCCTTCAATCCCACTCCTCCCTCCAGGTCTTTAAAACAGCTGTTCACCACCATCTCTTATCTTCCCCCATCCAAAACCTTGATCTTTTCTACCCCCGCTAATTCACCCCAGATCCACCTTGTTTGAAATTCCAACCTCTTTCCTGGAAGTCCTGGCAGTGTCCATATGTTTTATACCTCTCCCACCGCCCCCTTCCCATGCCCCCCCCCCCCCCCAAAGCCCTCACCCTCTCTCAGATCTCTCGATGTCTCCATGTCTCTCGGTCCCTGCTCTCAAATGTTGTGTTTGTGTCCTTCCCCCTCTCTCCCCATCTTGTCTACCGCTCCCGATGTTATATGTTTCATGTGTCGGTTTGTCTTTCTGTGTGATTAATGTTCGCTCTTTCACGAGCCTCGATCTTGTATACAAAAAAAAAATAATAATAAATAAAATAAAATAAAATAAAAAAAATTTTTTAATGGGTTTCATTCGTTTCAAGTCTTTGCCTATTTCATATAAAAAATGCCAAATGTTCCTCAGACACGGGTGTGATTTTTTTTCTCTCCAAGAAACATTTCCATGTTTGAGGGTGGGACAGACGGACACACAGCATTAGCCTATTACATATATTTGAAGTTATTGAAGAGATATCAATAAAATCAGTCCCTTAGAGAAGCTGCCATGCCACAACCTTCAGAAACACCACAAAGGAAACATACAATTGAGAAAAAGAATGTTTAATCAAACATTCTTACAACTGCCTGTTTATACACAACTTTAAAAACAATGTTCCCTAATTAATTTATTTTACGATATTACCAAAGTCCCTTGGCCAGGCTGTTGGTGGTTCCCCATTCTCTTTCTGCTGTTCATTTATTTCTGTTGCATACCCTGTTCTAGCTCTTCCACGAGCCTGGACTTTGTATAGAAAAAAACGATACTCCCACAACAAACCCTTGACTTGAAATAAACCACCTCCTCGAGTTACAAACATATACTCTCTCCAAACCTCATTTTCTCTTTCAATCTCTTCCTGTCGATCAGCATTATCATCATCTTCCTGCAGCTGTAATCCCCAAAAGTCTTCAGACATTGTTAGACCAGCAATTCACCTGTTAAACAAGACATTAAACACAACCAACAGTTAATCTGGCACACGAGTACAAGGAAACAAAGCACAGCATTCTCATAGCTTTGTAGACTGCAGTGCAATTTAGGCAGCTCGGAGTACTTCCTGCCGTTTTCATTTAGAGTTTAGATTGTAGTGTCATGCACAGTACAAGTATGCAAGATTCAACCAAGCAGGCATTTTATTATTATTATTACTTATGCAGCCAATGGCTGCTGGTTGCATCATTGCTGAGAGCACGGCTGTACCGCTGATGCAGTGCCCCCCGTTTCCAGAAACTTGGCACTCACTTTGCCGACCTCGGAAGGATGACAGGCCAAGTCAACCCACCTGGAGTTATTTAACGGCACCACATGGGCTCGGACTCAAGACCCGATGATTGATTGATTGGCGTGTGTGTGTGTGTGTGTGTGTGTGTGTGTGTGTGTGTGTGTGTGTGTGTGTGTGTGTGTGTGTGTGTGTGTGTGTGTGTGTGTGTGTGTGTGTGTGTGTGTTATAAATGACAATTTGAACATTCTAAGTGTACAATATAATATTATATTACAGTACAATATAATACAAGTACAGTACAATATAATATTATTCATGAGATCTTTATGTAAATACAGTACAATATAATAGTTAAATATACTACAAATTAATGTTGCTAGGAATCAGTGGTTGCTAGGATACGGCAGCATGCCAAAAATCGTTATAAATGACAGTTTGAACATTCGAAATAGAGTTTGATCGAGAGGTAGGTGGTGTGGTCATGCTGTTTGGTCGATTGATGTGTTTAAGGGTAAGATGTGAATGATTACCTTCGCAAAAGCGGAAGGTTATGTTTTGATCGCTGTGTATTTATTTGTATGTCTGTGTGTGTGTGTGTGTGTATGTTATTCGCATAACTCAAAAAGTATTCAACCGAATTGCATGAAATTTGGTGGGATGATTGGTTATTATACGGGACACATTTGATTAGATTTTGGGAGCAATCGGGTCAAAGGTCAAGGTCAAGGTTACGAAAAGGTCAAAATCGTATTTTTACCATAGCGCGGTCAATTTTTATCCAATTGGCATGCAACTAATGCCAAAATGTTCAGAATTCAATGCCCGATCTTGTGATATACGACATGACCCAGTGAAGACATTACCCTTGTTAGCGGTTGGGGGTCAAAGGTCAGGGGGGTCACGACCTTGCAAAATGTGCGTTTTTTGTCATAACTCGGTCAATTCTTATCCGATTTGCATGAAATCAGCACCAAACTGTTCACTGTTCTGTTCCCTACACTCCCATGCCAAGTACAGAACAGTAGCTGCGGCGAAGGTATGCGCTCTACCGAGTGCCCGTTCTAGTTTAATGATATTATCATATTATAGAGTGTGTAAGGAAAGTTACAAATATATGATAACACATTAAATCCTATTGCAAGTAAAGTTGGGATAAGTGATGTTGCATTGATGGGTTGACTGACTGCCTGGACGCACTGAGGTTGTGGATCCACTGATTTACCATCAATTGATGTGGATCCATGATCGCGGTTGTGGATCCGCCGTTTGGAGAGGTCCTGGGCTGAAAGGATTGAAACCTCGAGGAAGAACAGTGCCCAGCTGATGATCCATGCAGTCGGGAAACGAGTCAATTGCTTACGGGTTAAAGTTCTTGCTTTAGGTGGAGAAACTATGTTTGAGGTTTACAATTTAAATAAAGTTGAATATGGGATGTTGTAAAATTAACATCATTTACAACAATCCTTTAAATTATTTAAGTTTAGGAACAACCGATACTGTACAATTAATTAAGTGAGTGAGTGAGTGAGTGAGTGAGTGAGTGTGTGTGTGTGTGTGTGTGAAAGAGAGGGATAGAATTGTAAGGAACAGAAATGAAAAAACGAGATGTGTGTGTGTGTGTGATATTATATATATATATATATATATATATATATATATATATATATATATATATATATATATATACTATATATATATATATATATATATATATATACTATATATATATATATATACTATATATATATATATATATATATATATATACACTATATATATATATATATATATATATATATATATATATCTATATATATATATATATATATATATATATATATATATATATACTGTATATCTATATATATAAAACACAGTTTGTGTGTGTGTGTGTAATGTTACCGATAGACTCCTAAACGGAGAGGCTTACGTGCTTGATATTTGACATAAACATGGCCATTGAGCGTGGGACGAACATGGCCGAACTCAAAATATTTGACGATCCATATTTTTTATTCATATTTACCTCAGCGCATTTCAGCGAAGTACCCGCTAATCTCCGCCGGTTCCAGAGCAGCTCGCTGATTCGCTCAGAGCGATCACGTGATGTTCCATCCCGTCACACGTCACTTCACCTTTTATGCGATCGTGTTTTGTATCGATTTTGTGCGATATGAATTAAATGTCTTTGAAACAGCTGTGAAACGTCTTTCCACAACCCTTCCGTACCCGATTGGAGCAGTTTATTGCCGCACAAAACGAGATCCGCGAAGCGAGTTGGTCGAGTCGTGCTGACCAAGATGGCGACACGGCGGCTTCACTTTTCACAGAGTATGAGCGTTCTATATATTTTCAATTCAGTGCGCCCGTGATTTGTGGCATAGACATGACCATTGGGCCTTCACGGTGTAATTTGTGCGAGGCTTTTGTCCGAGTGAGCTTGAGTCGAGAGGGCGAATGTACGGGTTGGGAATGTACGGGTCTCCCTTCCCCCGCCCGGCAACGCCGGTACTGGAGGACGTCACAGGATCGGTGAGTCTCCAAAATCCGCTTCGTGCTGTTGCAAATATGCAGGACTATGTCCGATTGTTGTGCTGCTCTCCGACCATGAGAACTGCAACGTCATTGTTGACTGGCCATCCCCTTCCCTCCCCCTTCCCCCTCTGTCCCCCCCCTCCCCCCTCTGTCCCCCCCCTTCCCTTCCCCCTCCACCCTACCCCTTCCCTTCTCCCCTCCCCCTCCCCTTCTCCCCTCCCCCTCCATTTTCCCCCTCCCCCTCCCTTTTCCCCCTCCCCCCTCCCCCTCCCTTTCCCCCTCCCCTCCCCCTTCCCCCTCCCCCCTCCCCTCCACCCTACCCCCTCCCCTCCCCCACCCTTCTCCCCTCCACCCTCTTCTCCCCTCCCCCCCCCCGTTCCCCTCCACCCTCCCCTCCCCTCCCCCGCCCAGCAATGCCGGGTACTTCTGCCAGGTCCCCCCCTCCCCCTCCCACCCCCTCGCCCCTCCCATCCCTCACCCTCCCATCCCTCACCCTCCCCATCCCCCCTCTTCCCTCCCCCCCTCCCCTCTCCCCTCCCCCGGCTCCTCCCCCCTCCCCCCTCTCCTCCCCCCTCTCCTCCCCTCCCCCCTCTCCCCCTCCCACCCCCTCCCCACCTCTTCTCCCCTCTCCCCCTCCCCCTCCCACTCTTCTCCCCTCCCCCCCGTTCCCCTCTCCTCCCCTCCCCCGCCCGGCAATGCCGGGTACTTCTGCTAGTATATATTGTTACGGACCGCGGATAAGATGTTAATTTGCCGAGCGGATGGCGCCGCGGCCCGTACCGTTTTTACAATGACTAGACCCGATTCTGAACGTTGGCCAAATCGTGCCACAGATATTCAATTTGGAAAAGACAAAGACGACACGGATGTGAAAAAGAAGAAGAAGACGAAGGCAAAAGGTTGGAAATACTACTATTATTTATTTACTATTTACACAATTGAAAGAAACCAAGGAGGAGGAAGGATAATAAAATAATTTACAGAAGAAATCAAGGAGACACAGTGCAATGCTAGCTTACCTACAGTCTTAATTAACCCAGGACAGGACACACAAAACGGACGACAATCAAACTCACACGGATGGGGAAATGGCAGGCAGGAATGGAAGAACTGGTAGGAGAGGAAGGTCCAACGGGAACCGGAGCTGGAGCTTGATCCTGCACGGGACGGCGGGCGGGACCTCGACGGCCACCGATGCCACCGCAATCTGGCCCCCGCGTCGCAGCGGGTCGAAACTGCGTGGTCTCAAAGCTGGTGGTGGTGGTGGTGGACTCTAATCTCATCTGCCGTCCCTAGAGAAACTCTCCTTTCGCACTTCTGGACTTGGACTCCTCTGCCGTCTCTGGCGCACTTCTGGTTTCGCACTTCTCGACTTGGGCTCCTCTGCCATCTCTGGCGCGCTTCTCCTTTCGCACTTCTCTCAAAGGCTTCCCCCGCGCTTTTTATATCCCCGCCGGCGATCAAGCCGCCGGCCTCTAGAACACGCCCATTGGTGAGCTCGCCTCGGCCCTGATTGGTCGGCCCGGGCCCTCTGGCTCCACCCTTGATGACGATGGGTGGGCGAGCCCAGGATTCGGCAGCTCCTCCCCCTTCTTCTCCAAGCCTACCTCGTGGCTAATGGAGTCGCGGTGAATGCAGTTGGCAATTGAGGCTTTGTGAAATGAAAATGAAAGGGGATCTATCTATTTGAATTCGGTGCAATGGAGTGTCAATTAATGGAAGACAAATCCTTAGCCTAATACACAGAATAAGGAAATAACTACCAACAAGGAGGAAATCTATGATTGGCTGGTGGATGTTTATGAAATAACTACGGAATGACCTTTGACCTTTATACACAGACTGGAGGCAGGAGGGTCCACAATAAAACAAAAAAAAACACAATCCTCATATCCACAACAATATATACACACACACACACACACACACACACACACACACACACACACACACACACACACACACACACACACACACACACACACACACACACACACACACACACACACACACACACACACACACTTTAAGGCCATTTTCCCTGCAAGAGCGGGGGTTAGCCTTGCGGTCCCCATGACAATCTTCTCCATATTGCCCTATTTTCTGCATCTCTCCTTGTTAACCCCCTTGCCCGCATTTCTTCTTCCACCATTTTTGGCCAAGTCTTTCTCGATCTTCCCCGTCCTTCTACATACTTCTACTTCTACTTCTACTTCTTCTACTACATTCTTCTACTACTTCTTCTACTACTACTTCTACATTCTTCCCCGTCCTTCCCCGTCCGTCTACTTCCTTCTACATTCATTTCCATCGCTCTTCCCAACCAGTCACTTTCATCCTTCATCACCACATGACCAAACCATCTCAACCTGTTTCTCTTCACAGCATCATCCATCATCAGCTATTTTCCTTTCACACCTTCCTTTCACGCTCTTTTCCTTTCACGCTCTTTTCCTTTCACGCTCTTTTCCTTCACAAAATGTTTTCACACCTTTCAGCTTCACGCCGTCTCCAAGATCCAACTCAACATTTCCTCCATCTGCAGCTCCCTCTGTGCACACCTTACACTTGAATGTAGCTGCCACACTGGTTAATGACCCTCTCAGACCACTACATGTTTGATGAACCCACTCAGCGCACATTGTACATTGGAGTTCACTCCGACACCCTTTCTGCACACAGCACACGGCCACTTCCCAGTTCTTTCCACACACACACACACATATATACATATATATATATATTGTTACGGACGCGGCTAGGATGTTAATTGGCCGAGCGGATGGCCGCCGCACCCGAACAGTTACCCCGACTAACCCGATTCCTGAACGTTGGCCAAAATCGCGCCACAGATATTCAATATGGAAACCTCTAAAGCGACCGAATGTGAAGAGGAAGAAGAAGACGTACAGAGGAATAACAGGATTTATTATTTACACACACTAAAGCAAAAGGAGCAGTCAAGGTTATATACAGGGAAATGGAAAAAAGCAGGTGACACAGTGAAATCGTTAGCTTACCTATTAACAGTCTTAATTAACCCAGGGACAAGACACACAGAACAAACTCACATACACGAATGGGGAAATTGCAGGTTGGTTTTTGCTGGAGGGAGAAGGTCGAACCACAAGCTGGAAGGCTTGGCAGGGCGCACAGCAAGCCGGTCCTTGTCAGGCTGGGAGCGAGCAGGGCGACGTCGGCACACGTATCTCGTTGCACGCGGCAGGGGATGGTTGTCGCTGCACGCCTCGGGCTCTTTTGGTCCTCCCCTTCTTTCCAAATCGTCTGACGCGTCTTTCTCTCCGATCTCCTGCCTGCGCGATCGCCGCACTTATTTCTCTCTCCTTGCGCGTCTCTCCTGGGGGCGTCGTCGTGCAGGTTATATATGCCACGCCCTTGAACCTTCGCGAACCTACTCGATGTTTCTCTCCAAACCCTCTCCAAGTCCAACCCCTTGTTCTTGGTTGGTTGAGTGGGGCTGACTCACTCCTCCCCTCTATGACGAGGTGGGGACACGCCTTTCTTCTCCGAGGTTACCTTGTGCGTAATGGAGTCAAATGCAGCAAAGTGGATGGCAGATGAAATGCAGCAAAGTGGCTAAAGGAGTCAAAATGCAGCAAAGTGGATGGCAGATGAAATGCAGCAAAGTGGGCGGGAGATGAAATGCAGCAAAGTGGCTAAACCTGGCACTTGGAAGATGCCATGGGGCGTCGGAGGGACCTGTCTTATTTAATTGATGCAACGTAATGAACTAGTGGGCCACAGAGCCTTATACTAACATGTATTAAGGACATAACTACGAGGGGAATTTACGATTGGCTACGTGTATGCGATGGATTAACTGCGGGCGACTTTTGATCTTTATACTATTGGAGGGTGATATTTACAAGATTTACAGCATACAAAAAGGGGAAAATTTACATCAGATTACCCACACAATTCCCATATCCCCAACAATATATATATATATATATATATATATATATATATATATATATATTGTTGCGGATCTCCCGAAGCCCGTTCCCGTTACAAAGGGGGGATTAAACCCCTTTTTCCCCCGCTGGGTCTTCGTGTTCACGAGGCCGAATCGCCACTTCCGGAGCAAGCGTGAAAAAGGGTATCGGGTCAACGTCGCACGTACCTTTAACCCACGCTGCCACGAAAGCGGGGACCGAACCTCGCACAAGCCACGCTTAATCGAGTACGCCCGAGCGGTATGCGTATCACGTGACTCGTGCCGTTACTTTTATGGAACCTGATTCGAGCGATTCTAGTCGTACCATGCGAGGCCAATGGATGGAAGGGACGGGAACGGTCAAATAAGAGGAATAACACGATTTATTATTTATGTACAATGATTCGCAGAAGGAAAGGGGACACAGAGCAGGCACTTAACAATGTTAACTTATTTCCCAGACACAGGGCCCACTCACGCACACGGGGAGAAGTAGAGAAGAAGTTCGCGCGCCAAACGCGCATTGCCGTCGGTCGCTCCGGGGCAGCTCGCCCAGGGTGGCTCTCTGGCGGTCACGGCATGTATGCAGGAGAAGGCAGGCAGGAAGAAATCGCGCGTCTGTGGCCCGGCACGGGTCGTCTTCTCGAGCACGCGATTAATACAGCGCAGAGCGCAGGGCACGGGGCACGTTCGTGTACAATCTCGATAACCGGCAATGCAATCGACTCGTTCTCTTGCGTGTTCTCTCTCTCTGACTCGTGACTCCGACTCTGACTGAGAACTGAGAACTGAGGTGGGGGGGATCTGAGCAGGGTTTTATGGCTCCGCCCTGGCCTTACTCGAATGTTCCAAGCCCCACCTCTCATCGCCGTGGTTAGCCACTCCCCTCGAGCCCTGATTGGCGGCTCGTGCTTACCGGCCACTCCCTCTGCAGCGCCTCCTTTCGGCCTTGCCAGACTTGTTGAAGGCCGACCACGTGGCATTTCCAGCCCAAAAGACCGCCCCACTCACGGGCCTGCTCAACGCAAAACTAACATAGTGTTACGGTCTGCGGATTAGATGTTATTTACCGAGCGGAGGTACCGCGGCTGAACAGTTTTTCCCCGACTCACCCGATTCACCCAGACGTTGGCCGTATCGCGCCACAGCTATTCAATAGGGAAAAGACAAAGACGACGGATGTGAAGAAAAGGAAGACGAAGGCAAAGAAAGGTTTGGAAATACGATTACTATTTATTACTATTTACAGGCTCAAAATAACCAAGGAGAAGGAAAGATAATAAAATAATATACAGAAGTTTTTAGAGACACAGTGAATATTACTAGCTTATACAGACTTAATTACCTACCCAGGACAGAACAAACAAAACAAACTCACGTACGCAAATGGGGAACTTGCAGGCAGGAATGGCTGGAAAGAGAGGAAAGTCCAATGGGTCCGGCAGCATGATCCGCGCGTTGGGCAGCCGCCGTTCCTTCGCGGCCCTGATCCGCACTGCCGTCCAGGCCCCAAGCGGCTGGCGAGCGTTGTTGCTGCTGTGGACGCTGCTGCTGCTGCTGCTGCTGTAGACGCTGCCGCTGGCGAGCAAGGTGACGAATAGCAGGCTTTTGCGCTTCCCTGGATGATCTCTGCTTTTGGACCTCACAACTCAGCTCTTGTCATAGCTCATTCTCCCTTCTCAGCTCGTCTTTGTAAAAGCTCATCTCTCGTAAAAGCTCCTCTCCATTCTCAGCTCATCTCTGGACCTCTTTGCAACTCTCTCTTGGGAACGTCCCGCTGCGGGTTATATAGGCCCCACCCCTCCACCTTCGCGAACCTCCTTGATGTTTCTCTCCACACCCTCTCCAAGTCCAACCCCTTGTTTGTGGTTGGTTGAGTGGGGCTGACTCACTCCTCCCCTCTATGACGAGGTGGGGACCTGCCTTTCTTCCCCAACCCTGCCTCGTGGTCAATGGCAGCCTTGGAGGGGATGTAATTGCCAATGGCAATCGACGAAAGGGGAAATGGAGGTTTTTGGGAATGGGAATGAAGGGAATCTATCTCTTTCACTTGGTGCAATGGAGGGTCATGTTAAGGGACGACAAGGCCTTACCCTAAACACATAATAAGGATAATAAGGATATAAACTACTGAACAAGGGTTTTATCGTGTCCTTCAATGTGGTGTTTCATGGAATTAACTACCGGGACGCCCTTTTTACCTTTACACAACTCTGGAGGCAGGAGGGGCCATATTCAACCAATGTTACACAGCAATTCACCACAATACAACACAATTAAAAAAAATACAATCCTCATATCCGCAACACTGCACCCTCCTCCTCTTAGGCACTTCCCGGGCCTATAACTTTAATTTAGTGTGACACGTAGGTGTAGTTCCCTCTACTTTTAACCTGACCCTGAGTGCGACAGTTTTAAGACATAGATAAATATGTCCCGCTGCTCCATTGCACCCTACCTAACAGACTCACGCCCACAGTTAACCGAATTGCGGAATGGTCTTCAAACTACACACTGACGGTGGGGAGCATTATTTACAGTTGACGCTACTTTATTTACAAAACGCAACCCAGGACCTGTGATTGTTCTTTCTGGGGGGGGGGAGACAGTCTGCTCTGCATCAATGCACCATGAAAGCACCCAAAACGCACCAACACACCCTCAAGCACCAATCGGTGCAGTCACCACAGTTCAATGCATAAAAATAAACTCAACAACCCCTAACCCTGCAAGTGGCCTCTTGCTCTTCGGCTCCCTCTGCTGGCTATTATTATTTTCTTCCAGATGTTGTCTTTTCTCTGCTGGCGGCCTATTTGCATTAAAATAAAATTCACCCAAACGTGTCCATGTTTATTTATTTTATTTATGGCCCACAGGGCCGACTAATGTGGTTCACCTGTGGGGCATCGGTGCCCTGTGGCCAAGGTCCGCCAGCAAGATTTTGGGCCCTCATGGCCGGTTCCAGCAGAGGGGCCATGCCCCAACCCATGGGGTCCATCAGTGGTGCTCGGCCACAGATATGTGGTCCATAATGTGGTGCATCGATGCAGACAGCTGGTTCTGAGAGTTCCGGGCGCACAATGGCGGACTCACGCACGCTCCCCTCGGCGCCCAGTGGCGCTCAGGTCCTCATGTGGGAGACAAAGGGGAGAGAGACAGATGAGCGAGGGGTAAGGTCACAAGGGTACACATCAACAAGGCAATGCAAGGTGAAGTGCGTACGGAGAGCGAAGTGAGAAAAGCTCGTCCCTACCGTACGTCACCCCCCCTGTCACCTACACTACCCTTGCCCTTACCCCATATGTACAAAATCTACACATTACAAATTCGTCACGTCTGTCACGTCTTCCCCATATTTCTTCTATACCAAATTCGTCTCCACAATCCCTCTATCCAAAATTTGCCATCATCAATTCATCATCAATCCTCATAAGGAGGAAGAGATGGAACAACAAAGCACAATGTCACACCCACGTCATGATGCGTCTCACATTCCAAAACATTTGCACAAAAATAATAAAACATGGCATGGTGTGGAGGTACGTCATCTCAGGTGAGTGCATGTAGATGGTGCAAGGAGATTTCAATCCTAACTATTTTCTAAATGACATTAACACACGTTACACTACCCGGGGTCTCTCCCTGCCAATCCATTGGCCAACTTACACTATGGGTTCTAAAAACCAATTCCCATTGACCAAACTGTGGTGCTTCTCAATTTGGGGTCTCACTCCCCCGATTCATCTCCCGGTGCCCTTGCACAATTTCTGGGCTGTGACGTGTAGCTCTCCCAGCAGGTCTACCCACCTGCACACCTCCACCACTGTAGTTGCCACCCGAGCTTACCTGCTCCTTAACCTAACCTAACTAACTGGGGAAGGCCCCTCCTGGCTCTGTCACCCCTTAGTGCCCTCTGGCACTGGGCTACCCGGGTCCGTCCTCCGGATCCTCGGGCCCCATCCACAACTACCAGCTCCCAGAGCCCACCTGCGGCCTCACCTGGCCGACATCCTCACAGTGGTGGAGTGCCCAAACCAACTACACACACTAACAGGCTACACGCCCAGCCATTTCCACAACACTAATGCACCCATCCAATCACCATTCTTCCACCCGCACCACAGATGCCAATATCCAACCACAATTTACCTATACCCTCTACCTAACACTTACACTACCCGCCCTGGGTATTCGTGATGGGGGTCCACTCTTCCCCCATTCACACCTTCGCACCATCCACTCCACTCCATAGTTTCCACCATACTCACTCCACGACCATCCATTCCAATACTCCATGTCTTCCACACAACCATTTATTCCATACACCTGTTCCTCATACCTGTTGTTGCACACCTGTGCAATCACACCTGTTCCTCACACACTTTTCACAATACACTTCTGAATACAACCTCCAACACTCACACGGCATCATCTAATCTACCTGTTGCCCTGCTAACTTAGTGCTCCCCGTCTTCCCTTTAAACTAAGCACATACCACGTCATTATCATCCACTCTAATCTACCTGCGTCCCCACTACAGGTATCAGTCACTAACTAACCTTAACGTTACCTAAGGTCATCTCTCTAGATCCCTACACACGATATATCCTAACCCACCCGGGCTAGTTTCCACTGCCATAAACCCCATAACTCTAGTGCTCCTTTGCCCCCCGCTGTGAGGGATGGTGGATTGGCCATCCCATCACATGGGGCATCTCTTACTATAAATTTTGCTCGTCCAATTTCCACAAATCAAAAATTTGCCAATCACTCTACCAATCCTCTGCCAATCATCACTCTGCCAATCCTTTGCCAATCATCAAATTTTGTTTTTCTAATTTCGGGTCCAGACCACTATCCTCATCATTACAGTCTACTTACTAATGCCTCTCGGTGCGCCAAATCACTTCTACAGCCCGGCTTCGTAAAGCCGAGCAATGAATGCGGGTTGTTTGGTGCCGGCGGCTGGATGCGTCCGGCATTCGGTGCAGGGAAGGACGCTTACCCGGGCCGAGATCCCACGCACCATCTCGGCACAGAGCCGTCCAATGGCCCAATCTCGACCTGCCGGAACAACTCAACAAAAAGGGGTCGCCATGACGACCCTTCCTATCGGGCTGCCCGCTCCGCCTAGTGGAGCACGGACGCGGCCGTTCAAAGCGATGCCCAGCGTGGATCGCGTACGGCGGTTCTTTCGAAACCGCCGTGGTTCGGATCCCCGCTGGTCCTCGCGGCACGCGAAGCTGCCCGACGCGCACCGAGGGCCCGATTCGGCTAAATGTCGTTCTAACCGCTAACCCGGTTACCGTCGATGCCTCACCTGCATGCTTACACCCCGCAGCCCGTTCCTTGCTCATACATCCAGCTGTTCCCATGCTCCTCGTCATTGCACCTTCTCTTACACACCCAGGTACACTCATTCCGCTCACAGACTTGGTCACACACCTGACCACCGAACACCTTGGCACACATTCGTCGTTCGCACACCTCACCAACACACCTCTTCGCGCCCCCTCCTCGGTCACCTCCTCTGTGACAACCACAGGTGTGCTCTCTCTCGCACACCCAACCACGTGCCTCACTACTAATTCCAGCGTACATTCCCATACACGCTCTACCATTCCAGGTGTGCTTCCTTCCATTCCAGGTGTACATCCTCTCTCACCTGTCACAACCAACTCACGCTCCATGTCACTCTCACTACTTCCACCACCACTCTTGACAGCGCACTCACCCTTACTCTTGACAGCGCACTCTTTCCTCATGCACCTGTCCGTTACACACCTTTCTCGTGCACACTCTTGCGCACACTCTCCCGTTACACCATCTGTAACACTCACCACAGGTGTGCATTCTTCCTTACTTTTGACAGCGCACTCTTTCGCCATGCACCCGTCCGTTACACACCTTTCTCGCGCATCCTCTTGCGCACATTCTCTCGTTACTTCCTCCGTAACACTCCCCACTCCGCGCTTCCATGTGCCCCCTCGCACACGCGCAACAACCAACTCACTCTCGACGGCACACTCTCCCGTTACATCCTCTGTAACACTCCTCACTACGCGCTTCCATGTGCTCCCTCGCACACGCGCTACGACCGACTCACTCTCGACAGCACACTCACTCCTCGGCGCGCACTTTTTCCTCACACACCCCAGAGTCGGACATTCTCACACACCTCCTCCTTCGCACACCGTACCTGTCGCACACTTCACCAACGGCCTCTCACGAACACCCGGATCCAAATCAACCCCCAAGCCGACTGAAGCTCCCCTCACATCATATACATTTCCTCGTATATCGCCACTCACCTTGGCACCTCGTCTCCGCACCTCCTTCGCCACCTGCAAACTCTTTATTTGGTTAGCGAGCACATCATCACGATTTGAGCACCGACCTTGTACATATTCCATCACCTCCTCCTGTATTTCTCTCTTAGTTTCCGTCCGTCTCTTTTTAATTTCACTCACCTCTTCTTCCACTTCCTCTAATTTTTGCTTCACCTCTTTTATTTCCCGGTGCGTCTCCTCAATTTCGTCCTCTAAGGCTACCTTGACCGTTTCTATGTGCGTCCTCACCTGCCGGTCCTTCGTCTCCATTACCTCTGTCACCTCATCCAACCTCATTGTCAGTCCCTCACGTACCATCTGACATTGCCTCTGTGTCGCTATCAAGTCATTTTTTATTTCTTTTTGTGTCGCTTTCAACCCTCCTAGTACCGCAGTGTTCTTTTGTACCTGCTCCACTAACTCCGTCTGTCCCACCGTCAGCTGTTCCACCTCCTCCGTCAGATCTTCTGTTCCCCCCTGTAACCTAGCCGTTCCATTTCTCACCTCTTTCTCCATACGCTTTTCACCTCGCTTTACATCCTCGCGTACCCCCGAGACCTCCTCACTTACACCTCGTCGTATCTCCTCTTTCATCTCCTCCCTCTCTTTTGTAGATGCCGCCCTCATCTGTCCCAATTCATCCCTCTGAGCATCCAGTTTGGTTTCTACCCAGATTTTCACCTCCTCTATCTGCTCTCCCATTTGTTTAATTTCTCGGGCGGATTGCTCCCCTATTTCCCGCAATTTGTCTTCCATCCTATCTTCTAACCCCCTCAACCCATTTTTCACCCCCTCTAACTGATTCTCCTGGGCAGCCATTCTATTTTCCACCCCCGTTAACCCATGTTTCACCCCTTCTATCCCATTGTCTAACCCCTCAAATTTCTTGTCTAATCCCTTAAAATTCTTGTCTAACCCCTCAAATTGAGCTTCTAGCCGTTCCCCCATTTCTCCCATTTTTTCCCCCATTTCTCCCCTCAATCGCTCCCCTTGAGCATCCATCCGGTTCCCCATTTGTCCCATTTGGCCCTCCAATCGCTCACCCTGAGCATCCATCCGGTTCCCCATTTGTCCCATACTGCTTTTCAAACCTCTAATTTGGTCTCCCAATTGCTCACTATTCTTTTCCATAAGGGCCTTCATTTGCATCATAAAAAGGTTCAAATCCACCGGTGGCGCTGCTACGGTCGCGGGCGCGGTCGCCGTAGCCATGTGCGAGGCGCCATTTTGCGCGCCCGTAACCTCGTCAACCACATTGCCAATGTTTTCCTCCTCTCTTTCATCCACATACATTTCCCCGAGGTCCTGGGTCGATTCTACCCCGTCTATCTCTCCCACCGACATCCCGTCGCCTTGACCAGCCATGGCGCGATTTCAAAATTCGGGTTTTGCTTTAAAACAACACAAATTTCCAGCAGCTCCAAATTTTGACCAGATTTTTTCCTAGATGTTTTAAAAATTTGGTTCGGGCCTCGAATCTCACTCCCAGACACCAATTGTTACGCCAATAGTACAATTGGTGTTCCAAAATTTGGGCTAAATAAATTTAGTCCCGAGTCCGAATCCGACATTCCTGACACCAATTGTTACGGTCCGCGGATTAGATGTTATTTACCGAGCGGAGGTACCGCGGCCGAACAGTTTTTCCCCGACTCACCCGATTCACCCAGACGTTGGCCGTATCGCGCCACAGCTATTCAATAGGGAAAAGACAAAGACGACGGATGTGAAGAAAAGGAAGACGAAGGCAAAGAAAGGTTTGGAAATACGATTACTATTTATTACTATTTACAGGCTCAAAATAACCAAGGAGAAGGAAAGATAATAAAATAATATACAGAAGTTTTTAGAGACACAGTGAATATTACTAGCTTATACAGACTTAATTACCTACCCAGGACAGAACAAACAAAACAAACTCACGTACACAAATGGGTAACTTGCAGGCAGGAATGGCTGGAAAGAGAGGAAAGTCCAATGGGTCCGGCAGCACGATCCGCGCGTTGGGCAGCCGCCGTTCCTTCGCGGCCCTGCTCCGCACTACCGTCCAGGCCCCAAGCGGCTGGCGAGCGTTGTTGCTGCTGTGGACGCTGCTGCTGCTGCTGCTGTAGACACTGCCGCTGGCGAGCAAGGTGACGAATAGCAGGCTTTTGCGCTTCCCTGGATGATCTCTGCTTTTGGACCTCACAACTCAGCTCTTGTCATAGCTCATTCTCCCTTCTCAGCTCGTCTTTGTAAAAGCTCATCTCTCGTAAAAGCTCCTCTCCTTTCTCAGCTCATCTCTGGACCTCTTTGCAACTCTCTCTTGGGAACGTCCCGCTGCGGGTTATATAGGCCCCGCCCCTCCACCTTCGCGAACCTCCTTGATGTTTCTCTCCACACCCTCTCCAAGTCCAACCCCTTGTTCGTGGTTGGTTGAGTGGGGCTGACTCACTCCTCCCCTCTATGACGAGGTGGGGACCCGCCTTTCTTCCCCAACCCTGCCTCGTGGTCAATGGCGGCTTTGGAGGGGATGTAATTGCCAATGGCAATCGACGAAAGGGGAAATGGAGGTTTTTGGGAATGGGAATGAAGGGAATCTATCTCTTTCACTTGGTGCAATGGAGGGTCATGTTAAGGGACGACAAGGCCTTACCCTAAACACATAATAAGGATATAAACTACTGAACAAGGGTTTTATCGTGTCCTTCAATGTGGTGTTTCATGGAATTAACTACCGGGACGCCCTTTTTACCTTTACACAACTCTGGAGGCAGGAGGGGCCATATTCAACCAATGTTACACAGCAATTTACCACAATACAACACAATTAAAAAAAATACAATCCTCATATCCGCAACAATAGGAAAGGACTACGCTTACATTCACGAAGAAATAACTGAACTATCGCGAGGCTACATGTTGTGGTGCATCTACCTACGAGGGAGGGATTATCCTTTATTCCAAAACCACAACAATATATATGTGTATGTATATGTATATATATACAGACTTGGCATTTAATATGGAATATTTTTTTTGTGGGGTGAACTTACTTTTCAAGATGTCTTAGAACAAAAAGTTCTTTGGAATTATGTTGAAATTATTCTAGATTTTGTTAATGTGGCCTTTAAAAGAAACACAAACCACATTTGACATTTCGAAACAAATAAATTGATCCTTGAAAGTGATGTAAACTGATATCGAACTCAATTCATGGACAGTACTGTGTTAAACTTCTGTACGTTTTCCAGAAGTATCTTTTTATTTTGCACATTAGCCAAAAAATTTTTTAACAAAAACAAAAGTTAAATTACGACTGGGATTACGGATAGTAAAATTACAGTTCAGTACTTCGTGTAACCCCCACGAGCATTCAGGAGAGCACGTACACGTTGAGGCATGCTGTTCACGAAATTTGCCAAGGTTTGGACAGGAATCGCTTGCCATGCAGTGACAATAGCCTGCTGCATTTCACGCACAGAGGTTGGCTGCTGGTCCAAGTGGTCGATTTGACGCGTTCATTCTGCCCACAAGTTCTCTATCGGATTCATATCCGGGGACATGGCAGGCCACTCCATATGCTCTACACCACGGTCAGCAAGAAAGTGTTGGATCATGCGAGCACGAGGAGGCCATGCATTGTCATCTTGGAAGACAATGTTTCCTCGAAAGGCTGCACAAGCAAATGGAAGCAATGTTTTTTCTAGAATGACCCTGTACTTGAACTGGTTCAGGTTTCCATTCAGAACAACCTGGTCAGTTTTGCCCCCTGCATGAAAAGCAGCCCAAACGGTCACCCCACCACCTCCAGCTTGAACTCTTGGCACTATACAATCTTTGTTGTAGGCTTCATGCACTTGTCTGCACACTCGGACGTGGCCATCTTGACGATAGACCAGACATCTAGACTCGTCACTGAAGGTCACGTGATTCCAGTGTCCTGGCTGCCATTGACGGTGCTCTCTGGCCCACTGCAATCGGCGCTGGCTGTGTTGTCTGGTCAGGCGTGGCTTTCTCAGGGGACGCCTGGCACGATAGCCTGCTTGAACCAGTCGTTGGTTGACTAGCCTGAACTGGATACAGGCACATTTGTCAGTTGCTGCCACTCAGACCTAAGCTGATTAGCTGACTTGGTACGGCCATTGTGGACTACCGGTGCAGCTGGCGATCATCCCTCCTTGTGGTTCTGCAGGGACGTCCTGGCCTCGGTATTGGAGTAGGGACACCCCTCTGAGCATTTCGTTTCAGGATCTTTGACACCTGACCTTGAGTGATGCCATACTGCCGAGCAATAGCACGCTGTTTCATCCCGTAATTTCGTAAAGCCACCACTCCATGACAAACAGCATTGTCGAGTTGACGGACCATCTCCAGAGGAAGCGGCAATAACTTTTGGAGACGTGCAGCAGTTGTTTTCCACTAATACAGAACGCAACAACCCTTGTATACCCGACTGTGAAGCCAATCATCAAATGCACCAATCCGTACATTTTGCCACGCCACCTGTGATATAATCCTGTTGTTGACTTCTTGCTGCGACAGACAATCAGTGACATGTTTCTTTTAACAAATAAATCACCAAAGTGTAAAAGAAACTCACCAGATTGATATACTGAGTTAAGAAAGTAAACCCAAGTCAAGAAAAAGAAAATATTCCATATTAAATGCCAAGTCTGTACATATATATATATATATATATATGTATATATATATATATATATATATATATATATATATATATATATATATATATATATATATATATATATATATATTCTCGTGTGACTACCCTTCGTGAACACCTTAGTGTAGCACAGATGACCAAAGGAGCTGTTATTCCGAGGCGTTCAGTTCAAATGGCGGGAGAATACACGTGGGGAAGCAAGAGGGAGGGGGAGAAACCGGAGCGCTTCCCTTCACGGATCCCACCGGCAGTCCGCAAACCTGCAATAAATCAACTCAAACCGAGCCGAGTTTAAAATGTACAAGAAAATGCCGGCTTTATTAAGAAATGCCGGTAACAAAATAAAACACTGTTAAATAATAATAAATTCCTAAATTGGAGCGCTGTAAAACAGACCCAAACACAAAGGATAAAATAACTGCAAATAAATGTGTCTGGTTATTTAATTGCACTTGGCTCGACTCGACCGGTGCGTCTCGTCAGGACTCTTCCAGGGCCCGGGCGCGCAGTCTGGACGTGGCTCCGTTCTTGGCGGGAAATTGCACTCGTTCATTGGCGCAGGTAGGCTTCAGTCTGCCCTTGTTTCACGAGGCCGCGCCCGTTGGTGCGAAGTATGCCTTCTGCGTGAAGCGAACAGCAGGCACGCCGCCCGCACTTCCACACCGCCGTGCTCGTCCACCTGTCCTCCGCATGGAAAACCGCAGTTCCCGGGCTGCGGTTGTTCCTCTCGGTGTGACCACCAGCAAGATCTCGGGGCACGGCCGGTCCGATCGCTTCCTTGAGCCCGATCGCCCAATGCCACCGTTCGTACGAGGTTCAGGGCGAGAATGCGCAAGAGAGAATCGCGACCGTTCACTATTGTCTTTGGTAGGACAAGGCACACGAGAGCGATAAAAGTCGGTCAGAGTGAGAAGCCAAGGAGGAGAGCGAAGCGAAGAGAAGAGAAGAAAGAAAATGTCCGCTAGATCGTTCTCTTATCACCCAGGCTCTGACGTCACCTGGGGTCCTTCGCCAATCAGCGAAACCCGGCTATCCCCGGCCTTCCTGTCAATCAACCCCCCCACCCCTCCCCACCCCCAATCACGGCTCCTCGGGGTTGTGTCCTCTAGGCCTGCCCGTCCTGTGCGATTCCAAGTCAATGTTATCAGCGGCAGTGCTTATTGCATGACTTCCGGTTAGCTTTTTAATTAGCGAGTTTAAATGCGGGCGATCGCGTGGCTTAGCTATGTGTCTATGGTGTGGTGCCAAAACGAACATAGGAAATAAATTAGAGGTAACATGTAAGGGACAATTGCCCATAATACAACAACATGCATTTTAAGGCCATTTTCCCTGCAAGAGTGGGGGTTAGCCTTGTGGTCTCCATGACAATCTTCTCCATTTTGCCCTATTTTCTGCATCTCCCCTTGTTAACCCCCTTGCCCGCATGTCTTCTTCCACCGTTATTTTTACCCATAATGGACAATTGATCAACAACATATGGACAATTGGACTATGGACAACATATGGACAACATATGGACAATTACCCATAATCCCTGAGCTAATTAACATACCCCACTCTCGTAATGGGGACGAAGATACAAACGTAACCCGACAGTCCGGTCCAATACAAAGTCCCTACTTATCGGACAAAGGCGGTTCTTCTTCTTCTTCACGACAATCGGGGCCCACTAATCTATACATTCTACCTGGTTCTAAGGTAATCACTGCTTACCCCCTTCAAACGTAGCAATATACACACACTTGTATACACAGTCGTAGCCAAAAATATTGGCACCCTTGCACTTTTTTCAAATAACTCCATTTATCTCTAAAAATAAGTTGAATTAACAAAAGTATTTGGTCTCCACATTTCTTTATTTCACTGTTAATATTACAGAACCTTTGTTTTTGATTCAGAACTTAATATATCCTTTTAAATCAGAAAATAAAAAGAAATGGCATTGACAAAATTATTGACACCCAAGACTTAATATTTGGTAGCACAGACTTTGGACAAAATAACTGCAGTGAAGCTCTTCCTCTAACCATGATTGAGCTTCCTACACCTCTCTACTGGCAGTTTGGCCCACTCTTCTTGTGAAAACTACTCCAGTTCTCCAGGATTTGAATGGTGCCTTCTCCCAACAGCTGTTTTCAGATCTCCCCACAGATGTTCAATGGGATTTAGATCTGGACTCGTTGCTGGCCACTACAGAACAGTCCAGTGTTTTGTCTTGAACCATTCCTGGGTGCTTTTTGAAGTGTGTTTGGGGTCATTGTCCTGCTGCAGGACCCATGATCTTCGATGGAGACCCAGCTTTCTGACACTCGGTTAAACATTGTGCTCCAAAATGCCTTGGTAATCTCCTGATTTCATGATGTATGCACACACTCAAGGCACCCAGTGCCAGAGGCAGCACAGGAACCCCAAAGCATCACTGAACCTCATCCATGTTTGACTGTAGGCGAGGTATTCTTTTCATTGAAGGCTTCATTTTGTTTTCTGTAAACATAGAGATGATGTGCTTTACCAAAAAAGCTCTAATTTGGTCTCATTTGTCCACAGGACATTCTCCCAGAAAGATTTTGGCTTGTTCAGGTGTGTTTTGGCAAACTCCAGTCGGGCTTTCTTATGTCTCTCTCTCAGCAGTGGAGTCCTCCTGGGTCTCCAACCATAGAACCCCCTTTCATTGAGTTGGAGACGGATGGTGCGAGTTGAAACTGTCGTACCTTGTGTCTGGAGATCAACTTGAATCTGTTTGTCAGTCGATCGAGGTGCTTTCTCCACCATTCGAACAATCCTTCGCTTCAATCGTTGATCAAGTTTTCTCTTGCGGCCATGTCCAGGGAGGTTGGCTGCAGTGCCATGGGCCTTAAACTTCCTGATAATATTGCGTGCGGTGGACACAGGTACATCAAGGTCTCTCAAGATGGACATGTAGCACTGCAGCAGTGAGATTGTCCATGCTTGGCTGCGATCTTATGTCTGACCTGCTCAGACAATTATCTGGTTTCCTTTCTTTTCTCCATGCACATTCCGGTACACACAGTGACACAAAACAGCAGAATGATTCCTTTTCTCCATTAAAATTGGTTGAATGAGTGATTTACTATATTGCAGGCACCTGCATCTCACCACAGGTGAGTTCAATTCCAAGGTAAAGGAGAATCACCTGCTTGAAATCTAATTATTTCCAACAAACTTCTAAAAGGTGCCAATAATATTGTCCGGGATACTTTAGGATTTCTGTGTGGAATAAGCTCAGATTTAGCCATTTTTCACGTTTTTTTGTTTTGTTTCACTGTAAAGTGTAAACCAAAGAAATACAAATGTGGCTACCAAAAGATTTTTAAATTTCAACAATTTTCTGGAAGAAATGGTGAATTATTTGAAAAAGTGCAAGGGTGCCAATATTTTTGGCCATGACTGCATATATCTCACACTCACACACACAGACAGACACACACACCACACACACACACACACACACACAGACACACCACACAGACACACCACACAGACACACCACACAGACACACCACACAGACACACCACACAGACACACCACACAGACACACCACAAAGACACACCACACAGACACACCACCACTCGGCTCACCAAGAAGTCAACGAGAAGACTATAATAAAGAAATATTTTCTCAACGAAAGTTGGGAGAGTATTGGAATAATACGAGCTCCCTTAGAAGGAATGTGAGGGAGATGTGGGGGGTTGGGGTGAGGGGGGAGGTGTGAGGGTGGGGTGGGGGAAATTTTTTTTTTTTTTTTTTTGTATACTGAATCGAGGCTCGTGAAAGCTGACATTTACTTCACAAACAAATCAACCAGACAAACAAAATATATAAAATGAGGGAGCGGAAGACAAGAGAAGGGAAAGCACACAAACACTTGAGAGCACACAACATTTAAGAGCAGGGAGATGTGTGGGAGGGAGAGGGCTTGGGGGGAGGAGGCGTGGGAAGGGGGGGGGGGGGTGGGAGAAGTATAAAACACAAGGACACCAAGGACTTCCAGGACAGCAGTTGGTATTTCAAAAAAGTGGAATTGGGGTGAAATTAGCAGGGATAGAAAAGATCAAGGTTTTGGATGGGGGAAGATAAGAGATGGTGGTGAACAGCTGTTTTAAAGACCTGGAGGGTGGAGTGGGATTGAAGAGAGTGAGGGAGTTTGTTCCAGAGGCGGGAGAAAAGAGGCATGAAGGAGTGAAGGTGAGCAGAGAGTCTTGATTTTGGCAGTTTAACCATAAGAGGGTTGCAGGCAGATCTTGTGCGACCTGTAGGAATATTTGCGGGACAGAGCCCAGAGAGAGCTGGGGGGGCAAGGCCAGAGAGGAGTCGGTAGAAGACAGAAAGACCACCAACCTGCCTGCGGTGAGTGAGTGAGAGGCCCTTGGAGTTAGCTTCATCGCGGGAGATTCCAATGATTCTGAATGCTTTGGTTTCAACAGCGTGAAGACGAGCTAGGTGTGAGGCAGGAGCACCAGCCCAGAGGGGAGAGCAGTATTCCATTGAGCTGCGGAGTGCGGATGAAAGCCTTGTATGTGGTGAGGAGCTCAGGTGTGCCAAGGAAGGACTTCGCACGACGGAGGATGCCCAGTCGGCGACTGGCTTTGGAGGCCAGATTTGAAATGTGGTTTTCCCAGGAAAGATCATGGCAGATAGTGAGACCCAAAAGCTTGAGTGACAGAACTTCTTGGAGAGGATTATTCAGAAAGTGGATGAGAGGGCTGTCCAGTCGGTCTTTTCAGAGAGACATCGTAAGAGTGTGAGATTTGTCAGGATTGAAAGACATGTTCCACTTGTTTGCCCAGTCTGTGATTTTGTCCAGGTCTGCAGAGAGTGAGGAGGCTGCAGACTGCCGATCTGAGGGATGAAGAATGGAGCGACAGAGTAGAGTCATCAGCAAAGAGATAGAGAGGATTTTCAAGAGAGTCAGAGAGATCACTGATACAACAACAACAACAACATGCATTTTAAAGGCCATTTTCCCTGCTAGAGCGGGGGTTAGCCTTGCGGTCCCCATGACAATCTTCTCCATTTTGCCCTATTTTCTGCATCTCTCCTTGTTAACCCCCTTGCCCGCATTTCTTCTTCCACCATCTTTAGCCAAGTCTTTCTCGGTCTTCCCCGTCTTCTACTTCCTTCTACATTCATTTCCATCACTCTTCTCAACCAGTCACTTTCATCCTTCCTCAACACATGACCAAACCATCTCAACCTGTTCCTCTTCACAGCATCAATCACAGGCTCTATTCCCATCATCTTTCGCAATTCATCATTTGTCTTCCTCTCTCTCAACGATACTCCGCACATCCGTCGAACCATTCGCATTTCCACCCTTTCCAACCTTCGTTGCTGCTCTACGTTCATTACCCATGTCTCGCTCCCATAAATCATAACACTTCTCACACATGCAGCATACACTTTTTTTTTTTTTTTCTTTTTTTCTTTTTTTTTTTTCTTTTTTTGTTTTTTTGTATACTGAATCGAGGCTCGTGAAAGAGCTTTACCACCTTTCCCTTCAGCTTCAACGACACTCCCCTCATCATCAGCACGCCACTCAATTCCCGAAACTTCTTCCATGCACATCTCACTCGAGCAACTGTTGCCGAGTCTGATCCACCTTCTCCATTCAGCATGTCTCCGAGGTAGCAAAATGTTTTCACACCTTCCAGCTTCACGCCGTCTCCAAGATCCAACTCAACCTTTCCTCCATCTGCAGCTCCCTCTGTGCACACCTTACATTTGAATGTAGCTGCCACACTGGTTAATGACCCTCTCAGACCACTACATTTTTGATGAACCCACTCAGCGCACATTGTACACTGAATAGAGTTCACTCCGACACCCTTCCTACACACAGCACAGGGCCACTTCCCAGTTCTTTCCACCTCACCACATGCTTTACCACTTGCCATCACCTTCGTCTTTCCGATATTCACCCTCAGACCTTTTGTCTCCATCCATACTTCATTGATGAAGACCAGAAAAAGCACAGGGCCCAGAACACTGCTTTGGGGAACTCCAGCCTGAACAGGAAGAGGAGCTGAGAGAAACCCATTCAGGGCCACACGTTGACTACGACTAGAGAGGAGGTCCGCCAGCCATGCGTGGAGATTTCCATGGATACCAAAGGAGGAGAGTTTGGTGAGCAGAGCGGGGTGCCAGACCGTATCGAAGGCACGTGATATGTCAAGGGAGACAGCTCTAATTTCCTGTTTGGCATTGAGGACCTCCATCCATTGTTGAGAAAGCAGAAGCAGCATGTCCAGAGTAGAGTGACCAGGTCTGAAACCAAATTGATTATCAGAGATCAAGCCATTGGAGAAGAGGAAAGATTTCATATCTGAAGCAATGATGGATTCCATGACTTTGCTGATAATTGGGAGAAGGCTGATTGGTCTGTAGTTGCTGGGATCTGTTTTTGCACCTTTTTGTGCAAAGCGGTGATGTTGGCAGATTTCCAAGCAGATGGCAGATGATCTTGAGCAAAAGAGAGGGTGAAGAGAACAGAGAGAGGGAGTGAAAGAGCGGAAGAACAAGATTTTAGGACCCGTGGGCTGATGCCGTCCGGTCCAGTTGCAGAATCAGAGTCGAGGGTTGGCAGAAACTTTTCCACCTTGTCAGGAGGAAAGGACACAGAGTCCAGGAGCAGCTGGGTACGACTGGGCCGTTTGAGGTGAGGGAGGGGATGGAGGGGGAACAAACACCAGAAACAGATTTGACCAGACGCCACCAGGATTTGGAAGAGGGAGACAGATAAGAGAGTTCGGTCCTGAGAACGGAGAGATATTGTTTCCTGGCTCTCCTGAGGGTGGACACACACTTGTTTCGGGCTTTGTGAAAGGAAATGAGATTTCCTTCCGTTGGATTTGCTTTCCAGGAGACGAAAGCAAGTTGTTTCTGGGCAACAGCCTCACCACAAGATTCCGTGTACCATGGACGGGAGGAAGGGTATGACAACTGAAGATGAGATGGGATAAATCTGTGCATGAGAGAGAGCAATTTACTTTGGAAGAATTCCCAGGATGAGTTGATGTCAGAGGCGGTAGAGATGGGAGACCAGTCCAGATGATTGATGGCTGCTTGAAGACCGTGCCAGTTGGCCTGAGTGAAATGCCAGACTCGTCGACGCTGAGGAGGCTCTCTGAGAATGGTCAGAGAGATGTCCACTTTAACAAGCGAGATTGTGGAGGGATGTGGGAATGTGAGGGAGGTGTGGGGGGATTGTTTGGGAGGAGTGGGGGGATTGTGTGGGAGGAGTGGGAGGATTGTGATGGAGGGGTGGTGGGATTGTGAGGGAGGGGTGGGGGGATTGTGAGTGAGGGGTGGGGCAATTGTGAGGGAGGGGTGGGGGATTGTGAGAGAGGGGTGGGGGGATTGTGAGAGAGGGGCAGGGGAGTGTGAGGGAGGGGTGGGGGGATTGTGAGGGAGGGGTGGGGGATTGTGATGGAGGGGTGGGGGGATTGTGAGGGAGGGGTGGGGGATTGTGATGGAGGGGTGGGGGGATTGTTTGGGAAGAGTGGGGGGATTGTGAGGGAGGGGTGGGGGGATTGTGGAGTGGTGGGGGGATTGTGGAGTGGTGGGGGGATTGTGGAGTGGTGGGGGGATTGTGGAGTGGTGGGGGGATTGTGAGGGAAGGGTGGGGGGATTGTGAGGGAGGGGTGGGGGGATTGTGATGGAGGGGTCGGGGGATTGTGATGGAGGGGTGGGGGGATTGTGAGGGAGGGGTGGGGGATTGTGATGGAGGGGTGGGGGGGATTGTGAGGGAGGAGTGGGGGGATTGTGATGGAGAGGTGGGGGGATTGTGATGGAGGGGTGGGGGGATTGTGGTGGAGGGGTGGGGGGATTGTGATGGAGGGGTGGGGGGATTGTGATGGAGGGGTGGGGGGATTGTGATGGAGGGGTGGGGGGGTTGTGGTGGAGGGGTGGGGGGATTGTGATGGAGGGGCGGGGAGATTGTGATGGAGGGGTGGGGGGATTGTGATGGAGGGGTGGGGGGATTGCGATGGAGGGTTGGGGGGATTGTGGTGGAGGGGTGGGGGGATTGTGGTGAAGGGGTGGGGGGATTGTGGTGGAGGGGTGGGGGATTGTGATGGAGGGCTGGGGTTGGAGACAATGAAATTGCTACATAACTCGCTTACAGTAAATCATTGGTGAGAAATTGGTTCTGGATAAACCAGAATCCACAACCGTGGACAAAAAACACCTTTGCACCTCTTCACCTGGACAAACACCATCTTGGCACCTCTCCACCTGGGCAAACACCACCTTAGCACCTCTCCACCTGGACAAACACCACCTTAGCACCTCTCCACCTGGACAAACACCATCTTTACACCTCTTCACCTGGACAAACACCACCTTAGCACCTCTCCACCTGGACAAACACCATCTTTACACCTCCTCACCAGGACAAACACCACCTTAGCACCTCTCCACCTGGATAAACACCATCTTAGCACCTCTCCACCTGGACAAAAACCATCTTTGCACCTCTCCATCTGGACAAACACCACCTTAGCACCTCTCCACCTGGACAAACACCACCTTAGCACCTCTCCACCTGGACAAAAACACCACCTTTACACCTCTTCACCTGGACAAACACCACCTTAGCACCTCTCCACCTGGACAAACACCACCTTAGCACCTCTTCACCTGGACAAACACCATCTTAGCACCTCTCCACCTGGACAAACACCATCTTAGCACCTCTTCACCTGGACAAACACCATCTTTGCACCTCTCCACATGGATAAACACAACCTTAGCACCTCTCCACCTGGATAAACACCATCTTTACACCTCTTCACCTGGCCAAACACCACCTTAGCACCTCTCCACCTGGACAGACACCACCTTAGCACATCTCCACCTGGACAAACACCACCTTAGCACCTCTCCACCTGGACAAAAACCATCTTTGCACCTCTCCATCTGGACAAACACCACCTTAGCACCTCTCCACCTGGACAAACACCACCTTAGCACCTCTCCACCTGGACAAAAACACCACCTTTACACCTCTTCACCTGGACAAACACCACCTTAGCACCTCTCCACCTGGACAAACACCACCTTAGCACCTCTTCACCTGGACAAACACCATCTTAGCACCTCTCCACCTGGACAAACACCACCTTAGCACCTCTTCACCTGGACAAACACCATCTTAGCACCTCTCCACCTGGACAAACACCATCTTAGCACCTCTTCACCTGGACAAACACCATCTTTGCACCTCTCCACATGGATAAACACAACCTTAGCACCTCTCCACCTGGACAAACACCATCTTTGCACCTCTCCACCTGGACAAACACCACCTTAGCACCTCTCCACCTGGACAAACACCACCTTAGCACCTCTCCACCTGGACAAACACCACCTTATCACCTCTTCACCTGGACAAACACCATCTTAGCACCTCTTCACCTGGAGAAACACCACCTTAGCACCTCTCCACCTGGACAAACACCACCTTATCACCTCTTCACCTGGACAAACACCATCTTAGCACCTCTCCACATGGAGAAACACCACCTTAGCACCTCTTCACCTGGCCAAACACCACCTTAGCACCTCTCCACATGGAGAAACACCACCTTAGCACCTCTTCACCTGGCCAAACACCACCTTAGCACCTCTCCACCTGGAGAAACACCACCTTAGCACCTCTTCACCTGGAACAAACACCACCTTAGCACCTCTCCCTTGACAAATTTAGACAAAACGTCCCAAACGCGCGGTCGACAACAACCATGAAGATGAACCGTGTGTTCCGAGATTGTGCCCTCTGCTGTCACTTCACCAAAAGACATTTTTTAAAGTCACATCCGACGAGGGAACTTTTGGTTGCGATAAACACGCTACCACTACCAGCCAGTACCAGTACCAGCCAGTACCAGTACCAGCCAAACTACAACACGCTATCACTACCAGCCAGTACCAGTACCAGCCAAACTACAACACGCTACCAGTACCACTACCAGTACCACTACCAGCCAAACTACCTTTTCGCCTGGGCGAGTAAAGTACACATGTTATTGATGTTCATGAAGTAACGGTCAATTATCACAGGAAATCACATCGAACCATCTGAACTCGTCTTCGTCGTACCGACCTTTGCAAATTGGATTCCGTGCCAAAGTATCCGAAGTTTATCACCACAGACCGTAATCCTGTCACTGACGTTGAACTCGCGCTTCAAACTCGCGCGACACGCCAATGACGTCACCAGACTCGTCCTCCAAACCTGTCACCTCGTTCAATTCAACATCGTCCTCGCGTTATTGAAACGGGAAAATAAGCACAAAGTTGAACTTTTAAAGAATCAAGTCCATTAAAACTTATATGTACGAAATACCTCCGTCCTACGAAAAACTATGCAATCAGTTTAAAGGTTATACACCGCCAAAATAAGTTTTACTACAACGCTACAATAACAAAAGAAAAGTTACTAATGGCTTGCGTGGCCTGTTTTATAAAAGCATTTACTTTTGTTTCGTTGGAATTTGTTTATCCGTGCCTTCTCAATTGTCCGTTGCTCATGACTCAAATTGCCTGGGTATGTTCCGTTAGCAATCAGCTTTCTATTACTTGCCAAGCGGCTTGCTTGTTTGAAAGTGTTCAAGCAAGCACTCCAACTGAACGAATTTCTTGTTCTTGTCCGAGTGAGTGGAGCATTACAGAGAAACTCAGCCAAATATAATTCTTCTTCCTCTTCAAACATGGAAAGCGTTACGGAGAAACTGACCGACAGATTATAGATAAAGGCTCCTTCGTTCATCGCTGTGTCTGGCCGAAACTCACCAAAAATATATATATGCCCTAGTATATATAAAACACAGTTTGTGTGTTTGTGTGTGTGTGTGTGTGTGTGTGTGTGTGTGTGTGTGTGTGTGTGTGTGTGTGTGTGTGTGTGTGTGTGTGTGTGTGTGTGTGTGTGT